>NC_029777.3:33315801-33322659 GCF_000817695.3 Arachis duranensis
TGTTTACATGTGTGTATGAATAAAGCATAGCTTGAATCTTGATTTGTAATATGTTGCTGTGGCATTATAACTACCAACTTGAGCTTTGTGAATTCAAAAGCAATAAAGCATCATGATCATAAACAAACAAGGCATTAAAGAAGATTTTAGAATATGCATACAAGTATTGGAAAGCTAGTATGATTTATTGTTGCTCAATTGCATTGGATTTTATTTAATTGAAGTTTTTTCATCTAGTACATTTTGTGAAATCTTTTGAAATCATGAAAACCTTGAAGAAGCAAATACAATTAAAGCAAGAAAAGAAAAAGGGAAAGAATGAGAAAGCTGAAGGCTCTGAGTACCAATGGCAATTTATTTGTTAAGTGCTTGTGGTGTTTATGTATGAAGCCAAATGCTTGAAAACAAAACACTTAGAAGTCAAGGCTAGGCTCAAGTGCAAAAGCACTCCCTCAAAGCTCAAGGCTCTAAGCATCAATGATTAGAGAGTCAAGAAAAGAAAAGAAAAATGAGCTTAATGAAGTCCTCTAATTATATGCTTGTGGTGCTTATGTATCAAGTGGTAATACTTGAAAACAAAGCATTTAGAAGTCGTAGCTTTGTTATCAACTCATGGGGCAAAGCACCCAAAAGGAGAAGCTAAAAAAAAAAAATCAAAAGCTTGTTTCAAGGAAAAATTATAAGAAAAAGATTTCATAAAATAAGCTAGATAGAAGCATCAATCATTTACATCTCTTTTGTAATTGTAGCATGCATAGAAAACTAGCTTGCCATGAACATTAACTTGCTACTCTTCTTACCTTGGATTGTCAATTTCTATTGCATGATTCTTTTCTTGCTTGGGGACAAGCAAGGTCTAAGTTTGGTGTTGTGATGACAAGTCATCATATACCTATTTTTCTATGCTTTTTCATACAAGAAATTGATGAATTGTGCTTAAATATTGAATGCTTTTGTACTTAATTGGTATATTTCCTTGATCTTTTAATTTTATAAATTTTGTAGGAAATAAGAAGAAAAAGAAGCAAAGAAGCACAAAAAAAGCGAAAAAAAAAGAGCTTTGGAGCACACTTTGAAGTTGGAGCACACTTTGGAGCCTTAGGCCACGCTTTTAAAAGCGTGGCCCATGACCAAATTAATGAAGAATAGGCAATCAGCACACACTGCCCTGCTCTTGCCAAGGGCAGGGCAAAATCGTGATGCAAAGTGAGATTGGAAGCAAGAATTTCGCTAAGGTAAAATCTGGGCGCTCACAGCATGACCATGCCTCCTTCAAAGGGCTATAACTTGAGCTACAGATATTCAATTGATGTGCTTCCTTGGAGGGCAATGTCGTGTTTTCTTCATGAAAATTCAAGGAAAAATTGCAACAACTTCCTCCACCAAGTTTCGAACACAAGACCTCTAGGAAGCCAAGCCTTAGGCGTGAATTAGGTGCCAAGAAGAAAAAGCCAAGCAATGCACTCCATGGGATTCGAACTTGGCACTCCCCAAAGGAAACATTGCCCTGCCCTCCGCAAGGGCAGGGCAACATTTTGGTGATGCACACACGCGCACAAGATTGGCGCACCAAGGAGTTCGGCAGCAACACAGCAGCACGCACGGGCATCATTTTGGCGCACCAAAAATTTCTGCCCTGCCCTCCACAAGGGCAGGGCAGCATCCTGCAAGCATCAACGCCCAACTCGCACGCACCAACGGCCGCACACACCATTTTCTACCCTGCCCTCCACAAGGACAGGGCAGCCTCCTGGGAGCAACAGATGGGCCAAAATTCAATTTAATTCAATTCCTCACCAAATTGAATCAAGGCCAACCAAACCCATTTCTCCCTCAAATCCAAAGCAAGCAAAAGCCCACTCAATATGACTCAAAGGCACACAGAGAAGCTAGATTAGGAATTTCATTTTTGTGAATTTGTTTTTAATTTCAATTTCATTTTATTTTCATTTTGTAAAAGAAGCCTATATAAAGGGCATCATTCTCATTTCAGGGGAGGTGGGCTCCAATAGAGAGCATTAGGAATAGATAGATCTCTCCTTTAAGTTTTCTTTTCTGCTTTAAATCTTGGGTAGAGAATTGAAGAAATTTTGTTTCAATCTCACCTTGAGATCTCTTGTTTACTTTTTCTGCATAATTGAAATTCACATACTGCTTCATCTTCAATTTCTTGTTAATTGCTTTGTGGACTTGGATCTGGGAAGGCAATTGAGATCTAGACTTTGCTTTCTAGTCTCTTGAGACCTGAGATCCCATTTTCCTTTTTGGTTCTTCTGTGAACCCTGCTGCACTTTAATTTCAATTTCTGTTTGAATTCTAGTTGTTTCTAATTCAATTTCTGCTCTATTAATTGTTGCAATTTACTTTCCTTTGCTGAAATTCTGAATTCCCAATCCTCAAATCCCTTTTCCATTCAAGCAATTTATATTTCTTGCCATTTAAGTTACTGCAATTTACATTTCTTACATTTTAAGTTTCAGTCATTTAATTTCTTGTCCTTTAAGGTTCAGTCTATTTTACCTTCCTGTCTTTTAATTTACTGCAATTCTCCCCTCTCCCTTTACATTCCAAGCAATTTAGCTTCTGTTAAGGATAAATCACTCAACCAACATTTGATTCGCTTGACTAAATCAACCACTAAACTAAAATTTCTCAATCCTTCAATCCTTGTGGGATCGACCTCACTCATGTGAGTTATTATTACTTGATGCGACCCGGTACACTTGCCGGTGAGTTTTGTGTTGGATCGCTTTCCACACATCATGCTTGATGAATGATTCAGGTTGATTTGTGGGTGAAACCATGTTGATGGTGAGTATGACATTGATTATGTATAATGATGGTTGATTAGGAATTGTGTTGTTAGAAATTGAGATGAGGAAGGATGTATGACATGTTAATGTGTTTGAAATATAGCCATTTGATTGATATGGGTTGAAATAGTGGGATGGTGGTTGTGAATTTTAATGTATGAATTGAGGAGGCTTGAGGTTGACTTTTGGTATGTCTTGGTTGATTTTGAAAAGGGTTGAAATTGGTTTGTTTTCAAAATAGCACTTTCTGGTTTTGTATGAAAATGTGGTTTTTGGGCCTACTTTGACAGAGCATAACTTGAGCACCAGATCCCTGCTTTATGCCAAACTTATTTAGAAATGAAATTGGATCCGGGATGTGTATGCCGTTTGAAGAACGGGCGAAAAATGATTTGAAACGGAGAAGTTATGTCCATCGGAAGATTGGGGTTTGAAACTATGAATTCTGCAGCTTTTAACTTAGAAAAATTTTGGTAGAACGCACCCGCACGCCTAGGCGTGATTGACGCGGACGCGTCGTTTTCACTACCCACGCGTGCGCGTGGCCGACGCGTACGCGTCAATGGGCTGCACCAATTGCCTAGCCAAATTCCCGTTTGTTGTGCGAGAGTTGTGCTAGTTTTGTGCGTGGGGCACAAACCGCACCCACGCGTACGTGTGGCTGATGCGTAGGCCTCACTTAGCCTTTCTTCCATCCATACGTGCACGTAGGCTATGCGCACATGTGACCCTGTTTTCTCTTCAAAGTTGATTTTTGAGTTTTTAAAGCCAACTTTCATACTTTTAAGCCTCCGATCTCACCTCTTATCTGTTAAATCGTTATGATATGCCTAGCGATGGGAAAGAAGCTAGGGAGTGTGGTAACTTGTGAATGAAGGAAGGGGAGAAATAATGATCAATGATGATCAAATATGAGCCGATGGGTGGTGGAAGTGCTTTATGTGCCATGAGCCGATGGGCTGTATTTGTTAATAAATTGGCTGGATATGGATTGAATTATGAGCCGGATGGCTGAGTTATTGCCGAATTATGACAGAGCCATTTTTTATTTATGGCTTAGTATGATTGCATATATACATATTGAATGAAATGTGAATGTTGCACTTCCACTATCTGAGATACGAGTTTCCCTAGGTGAAAGTAGTGGCTAGCCACCACATGCTCTAGGTGGAGACTCGATACTCTGCTGACCCTATGTCGTAAGTGTGGCCGGACACTGTGAAAGTTCCGGATGAGCTCTTCCAAGTGAGTATGAATTATGAATTATGTTGAGTATAACTCGAGTTGAGGATGCACGACAGAGGGTGATGAGCGGATAATTTATACGCTTTTTGGCATTGTTTTTAGTATGTTTTTAGTATGTTTTAGTTAGTTTTTATTATATTTTATTAGTTTTTATTTAAAATTCACTTTTCTGGACTTTACTATGAGTTTGTGTGTTTTTCTATGATTTCAGGTATTTTCTGGCTGAAATTGAGGGACCTGAGCAAAAATCTTATTCAGAGGCTAAAAAGGACTGCAGATGCTGTTGGATTCTGACCTCCCTGCACTCGAAGTGGATTTTCTGGAGCTGCAGAAGCCCAATTTGCACGCTCTCAATTGCGTTGAAAAGTAGACATCCTGGGCTTTCCAGAAATGTATAATGGTTCATACTTTGCCCGAGATTTGATGGCCCAAACCGGTGTTCTAAATCAGCTCAAGAATTCTGGCGTTTAACGCCGGAACTGGCACAAGAATGGGATTTAAATGCCTAAACTGGCACAAAAGCTGGCGTTTAACTCCAAGAAAAGTCTCTACAAATGAAAGCTTCAATGCTCAGCCCAAGCACACACCAAGTGGGCCCGGAAGTGGATTTTTATGTCATTTACTCATCTTTGTAAATCCTAAGTTACTAGTTTTCTACAAATAGGACCTTTTCCTATTGTATTAGACATCTTTTGATCACTTTAGATCTTAGGATCATCTTTGGACATCTAGTTCTTAGATTATGGGAGGCTGGCCATTCGGCCATGCCTAGACCTTGTTCTTATGTATTTTCAACAGTGGAGTTTCTACACACCATAGATTAAGGTGTGGAGCTCTGCTGTACCTCGAGTATTAATGCAATTACTATTGTTCTTCTATTCAATTCAGCTTATTCTTGTTCCAAGATATTCATTCGCATTCAAGAACTTGATGAATGTGATGATTATGTGACGCTCATCATCATTCTCACTTATGAACGCATGCCTGACAACCACTTCCGTTCTACAAGCAAACAAGGCTTGAATGTTTATCTCTTGGATTCCTTAATCAGAATCTTCGTCGTATAAGCTAGAATTGATGGCGGCATTCTTGAGAATCTGGAAGGTCTAAATCTTGTCTGTGGTATTATGAGTAGGATTCAATGATTGAATGACTATGACGAGCTTCAAACTTGTGATTGTGGGGCAGTGACAGATGCAAAAGAATCACTGGATTCTATTCCGATATGATCGAGAACCGACAGATGAATAGCCGTGCTGTGACAGAGCGCGTTGAACATTTTCACTGAGAGGACGGGACTGTAGCCATTGACAACGGTGATGCCCAACATACAGTTTGGCATGGAAAGGAGTAAGAATGATTGGATGAAGACAGTAGAAAAGAGAGAGACGGAAGGGACAAAGGATCTCCATACGCTTATCTGAAACTTTCACCAATGAATTACATAAGTATCTCTATCTTTACTTCATATTTTATTATTCCTCCATAACCATTTGAATTCGCCTGACTGAGATTTACAGGATGACCATAGCTTGCTTCATACCAACGATCTCCGTGGGATTGACCCTTACTCGTGTAAGGTTTATTACTTGGACGACCCAGTGCACTTGCTGGTTAGTTGTGCGAAGTTGTGATAAAGAGTTGAGATTGCAATTGAGCGTACCATGTTGATGGTGCCATTGATGATCACAATTTCGTGCACCAAGTTTTTGGCGCCGTTGCGGGGGATTGTTTGAGTTTGGACAACTGATGATTCATCTTGTTGCTTAGATTAGGTATTTCTCTTCAGAATTTTTAAGAATGAATTCTAGAGTTTCAAGGTGATGTTCTTATCATCACCAAAGCTGATTGATTTTCATCAATTTAGCTCTTGAATGTAATGTCCTGCTAAAGCTTGGCTAGCCATGTCTAATCTTTTTAGACTAAAGCTTTAGACTAACATTGCATGATTCTTGGAATTCTTATTAAAAATTTTGAATCTCTTTATTTTCTTTCTCCACATAATTTTCAAAAAATCCAAAAAAAATACCAAGTCATAAAAATAAAAAATATTTTATGTTTCTTGTTTGAGTTTAGTGTCTATATTTAAGTTTGGTGTCAATTGCATGTTTCTGTTCTTCTTGCATTTTTTCTCGAATTCATTCATGTGTCTTCATTGATCTTCAAGTTGTTCTTGATGATTTACTATACCCATGAGACTAAGATAACAGCAAGATCCTAATAAGAGAAAAGGAAAAGAATAATGGAAGTAAAAAAATAAAAGACAAAGAATAAGCTATAAGGCTAGGCACCAATGGTTTACCTTAAGACATGTGTCTGTGGTGCTCTTGTGTGGGGGATCTACTTGGATGAATAAGCTCTTAGGGGTGCTTTATCACTTGGTAACTTGGGTTAACCCGGGATTATCAGCTGAAAATCCACTATCAAGAGTAACCCTCACTACAGAACACTTAGTAACCCAAAGAGGTGCTGGACACCAAGGTCCCAAGGAAGAAAATAAATGAACTAGATGCCTGTGGTGTGTATGTATGGGGGAGAGACTTGAGGGAGTAAGTCCTAAGGAGTGTTTCAATACCTAGCACCTTGAACCAACTGGTTCGGGAGTGTTGGCTAAAAGCTTATCTTAAAGAGTTGCCCCCTTACAGAGCACTTAGCCTGAAGAACATAAACAATCCTTGAAATAACAATAAAAGGATCAATAAATAAAGGTCTCATGGGATATAACAAAGTGAGTATTTTAGGAGATGATAAAGGTCTGAAAGCCAGCAGTGGAATGAACCTAAGTTGCTATGCATGAAAC
>NC_029777.3:33322969-33348669 GCF_000817695.3 Arachis duranensis
AACATTGTCACTAACGTTGGCAATTGCTCACAAATGGCCACGTTAGGAGCCACGTTAACCTAGTTAATGTGGCCTCTAACGTTAAAGGGGGAAGAGAAGCCAACGTTAGTGACACTCAACATTGTCACTAACGTTGGCCTAAGGTGCAAAATGCCACGTTAACTCCCACTTTAACTTGGTTAACATGGGAGCTAACGTAAGAGATGAAGAGTTGTCGACAATGTTAGTGACACTCAACATTGTCACTAACGTTGAAGCAGCCACACAACCCCCAAGAGTCATGTTAACTTCACCGTTAACTTGGTTAACGTGGAAGCTAACGATGAGGAATGAAGGATGGGCCAACGTTAGTGACACTCAACATTGTCACTAACGTTGGGATGGCTAAGAGTGGCCACGTTAGAAGCCACGTTAACCTAGTTAACGTGGACTCTAACGTATGACCTATGGGCACATTGGAACGTTAGTGACAATGTTGAGTGTCACTAATGTTCTCGAAGGTTGGCAAAAGCCACGTTAGAAGCCACGTTAACCTAGTTAACGTGAGCTTTAACGTGAGGCTAAGGGGTGCATTGGAATGTTAGTGACAATGTTAAGTGTCACTAACGTTCTCAAACTAATACTTTCACTAAATGTTAAACACCCCTAACATCTTGAGCTAAAGTCTCTACCGACTTCACACTTTCTCTCTGCAAGTAAAGCCAAGCCCAAATGAAGAAAGGAACTGCTTCAAACTCAAGATCCAAAGGCCCAAGACTTGAAGAGCCAATTAGAAGCTAAGAGGAGTAGTATATATAGGAGTAGCTTTGAATTGAGAAAGGACGGACGGAGAGCTAGGAAATAGAACTACTCTTTGTATTTTACTTTCTCTGCACTTCTAGCTTTATCATGTATTCTCCATCTTTGATTTTGATTTCTAGAGCTATGATCAACTAAACCCATTTCATTGGGTTAGGGAGCTCTGTTGTAATTTGATGGATCAATACTAGTTTTCATTATTATTCTTCTATCTTTCCTCTTGATTTTACTTGAAAGCTTTTGATCTTCATCCAATTGGATAGTTATCTTGGAAAAGAAGCTATTCAAACTTGGATCTCTTCGGATCCTTGAAAGAGGAATGAAGAGATCAGCTAGAAATGCTTTCTCATGCTGGACCAAATTAGGTGTGGATGGGTATGTGGCTATAACCCTCTCAACACTTGATTTGGGAAATGCATGTGGTATAATCAGTGACCATACTTCATCTCTTCTCATGAGCAATTGACCAAGGAATTGGCTATTGATCAAGATTTGAGAGATTGAACCACAAGAAATTGTTGTTCAATCACTTAAGATTGCCAAGGAGATCAATGAGTGCATTGATTGAGGAAGAGATGAGAATGAAATTGATCCGGAGAATGCAACATCTCCTGAGCCCAATGAACTCCCCATTTCTGATCTTACCCATTCTCTTTAATTTCTGCAATTTACTTTTATGAGCAATTCCCCATTCCCAATTACAATTCTGCAATTTACTTTCAGTCATTTACTTTCCTGCCGTTTTATTTTCTGCAAGTATCAACTCTATTCATGGATTCGCTCAACTAGAACATTCCTCTAATTAACGTTGCTTGATCAATCAATTCCTGTGGGATTCGACCTCACTCTATTGTGAGTTTTTACTTGACGACAAATTCGGTACACTTGCCGAAGGGAGATTTGTTGAGAGACAATTTCCACGTGCATCAAGTTTATGCTGGCATTGTGCTGGGAGCACAATCTCATCCGCGCATAAGCGCAAGGTGCGCACGCGCGCGGATTATTTATGCTGCATCCGCGCGTAAGCGCGCTGTGCGCGTGCGCACGGATTGTCCCTGCTGCATCCGCGCGTGCGCCCGCACGGATTTGTCCTCTGCTTTTCTCCTTTCTCCTCTCTCCTTTCTCCTTTCTCCTTTCTTATTCTTTCTTCTTTTCTTCCTCTTTCTTTCTATTTTTTTCTTCTTCCTCTCTTGGAAATTTTTTTTCTTTTAATAAAAAAAAAACAAATTTTAATAATAATAAAAAATAATATAATAATAATAAATAAATAAATAAATAAATAAATAAATTTTTCTTTTCCTCCATTTTCTTTTATTGCATTTGCTTATTTTCATTCATTGCATTTTAGTTTTGTTTTTCTACCTTGTTCCCATTTTATTTTCTAAGTTTCTCATTTTAATAATGGTGTTGAATTCTTATACTCAATTGTTGAGAATCTTCTTGCATTCTTTTGGTGCTCATGAACTTGTTTGATATTGATGGGTGATGAAATTTCTATGTCAATGCTTAACATTTGATGATTTTTGCATCCTTTATGCATTGGCATGAACTTCTATTGTCTTTCATGACCCACTCTTTCTTGTTTGAACTTGATGCTTTTAAATGCTCTTCATGCTTTGACTTTACTCTTGCATCAAGTATTAATTGATATGCCCTTTGCCTATATTGTTTTCTCACTCATATGTTGTGGCTACCATGTAGTAGAGAACCCTACTTTTATTTGGCATTAGCCCCTGCCTATGTTCTATTTGCTTTGATATCTTTGTTATAGGCTTAATTTTTCTTTCAAGAAGGGAGAAAGGAAAAGCTTTAAAATGGGGCAACAAACAAAGTCATCCGCACAACCTTTCGAAGAAGCTCATCAGTTGTAGCAACCCATCCACCTTGCTCTTCTTTACATGCACCGAAGACGGTGCAATCTTCAAGTGTGGGGAGGTCGTTCGACCGATCTCCGTGGGTAACAATTTTCTTTCAACACCAATGTTATCTAGTTGTTGCATTTCATGATAGGTTGCATGTTAGTTATAATTTGTACATATTTTACCACTTCTTTCCTATTAGGACTACTTGGTTATGGTGATGATTTCTTTTCCAAGAAATTATTTCTTTTAGGGCACCCTACCAATTTAAAAATTTTTTTGTTGAACTTGCTTGAAAGAATTTTTTTTAGAACATGGTTTTTGAGCTAAGAACACAAGCTTGTGAGATTTGAGCCTAATGGTGTGGTTAAATCTTATAACCATTTATTTTCCCTTCTTGTGTGCATTATTCTCTTTCTATGATTGTAATCTTTGATTTGTTTGATTCTTTATGTCCATTATTTTGTGTATACATTCATCTATATGATTGAGGCCATCATTTCATTAACTCACTTATCCAAATAGCCTTACCCCTTATCATCCATTGTTAGCCAATTTGAGCCTACAATTAACCCACTTTGTTCTTAATTTAGCACATTACAAGCCTTAAAGCAAAAAATAATAAATGTCCTTAATTTGGATCTTTGATTGGCTTAGGCTAGTGTGTGTGTGTATTATTCAAGTGTGGGAAACTTGGGACATTGGTTGGGAAAAAGGGTGTGTTTTTGTTTTGTATTTCTATATTGGGAATTGGGTACATACTCATGTATTAATTAAAATGTATAGACCTTATGCATTAATGTTCTTGTATGTATCTTGAAAGAAAGAAAAAATAAAAAATGAGAAAAAAATGAAAGAAAAAAAAAGAAAAAAATATAATAAATGTGAAAAAGAAAAGAAAAGAAAAAAATAGAAAAAAAAGAGAAAAAAATAAAAAGGGGACAAAATGCCCCAAAGCGAAGCTCAATAAAGATCAATGCATAGGTGTTGTGAAATGAAAAAATGCATGAGTATGTGAAAAAGTGAGGAATGGGTAGTTAGGTTAGTACTTAATTGTATAGGTTGTTATATAGGTTAGGTGGGAGGCTTATGTTAATCAAAGATTCAAATTCAAGCTCACTTAACCAAATATACAATCCTACCTTGACCCTAGCCCCATTACAACCTATGAAGAGACCTCATGATAATTGTGTGCATGCATGAAATAATGGTTGATTGTTAGATGAAAAATAAATCTTGAAAAGCATGATTAGGGGAGAACTGAGAGGAGTGCAAACACTTTTGGTGAGGGTTCGATGCTCAATTCCTTGATTCTCGGCTTTCATGAGCGTTCTTCTTGCAAGTGTATTAGAACTTCATTTTTATATTTGACTTGGTAGGATTCATGAATCGTCATATGATCTTGGCCCTACTTGTGCATGTATGACTTGGAGGATTGATTTATTTTTAACCAAGTAGGTAAAACCATTTTGCATTTAGTTGCATCCATTTAGATAGTTGCATATAGTTTAGGTTGCATATAGTTTATTTACATTATAAATGTCGATACCCTTTGTTTCTCTCTTGGCTTAAGCATGGGGACATGCTTGGTTTAAGTGTGGAAAGGTTGATAAACACCCATTTGTAGAGTTTATCTTGTATTGATTTTTGGAGATTTCATCACTTTTGACCCACATTTATTTAATGAAATAGCATGGTTTTGTATATTCTCCTTTAATTGTGCTTAAGAGTGAAAACATGCTTTTTAGATCTTAAAATAGGTAAATGTAATTTACCTTGATTCCATTAGATGCCTTGATATGTTTGTTGAGTGATTTCAGATTTAGGAGGCAAAGATTGGATCAAGGGAATGAAGAAAAAGCATGTAAAGTTGGAGAACTCATGAAGAAATGATGGAACCAAAAAGCTGTAAAGCCTGACCTCTTCGCACTTAATTGACCATAACTTGAGCTACAGAGGTCCAAATGATGCAGTTCCAGTTGGATTGGAAAGCTAACATCCGGGGCTTCAAAATGATATAAGATTTTCCATAGTTGTATTGCGTATAGGGGTGCGCACATGCACAGTACGCGAACACACTGATGGTTGCACACAATTCACTTAATGCAACTCGTGGCAAGCGATTTTAGAAGCCTTGTGGGCCCAATCCAACTCATTTCTGATGCTATTTAAGCCAAGGATTGAAGAGGGATGAGACATCTAGTTACCATTAGTTTAGTTTAGCTTAGTTTAGTAGTTAGAGTTAGTTTTTAGAGAGAGAAGCTCTCACTTCTCTATAGAATTAGGATTAGGTTTAGTTCAATAATCTTAGAACTAGATTTTAATTCATGATTTCATCTTCTTCTACCTCTTAATTCTTTGTTGTTACATTCATCATTCTTTTACTCTTCTGCTGTAATTTCCTTTATGTTGTTCTCATACTTTATTGTAGATCTACTCTTGTCTCTTTTATTTTCTTTCAATTCAATTTGAGGTAATTCATAATAATTGTGTTTCTTTTGATTGTTGTTATAAATTCCTTGCAATAATTGTTGTTAGATTTCATTGTTGTTGTCAATTTACTATGCTTTTTTTTCATGCCTTCTAAGTGTTTGATAAAATACTTGGTTGGATTTTAGTATAAATTTTGTTCTTCTTGGCGTAGGTAGAGTAATTAGTGACTCTTGAGTTATCTAATTCCTTTGTTGATTGATAATTAGAAGTTGCTAATTGATTTGAATGCCTCTAAAGCTAGTCTTTCCTTTAGGAGTTGATTAGGACTTGAGGAATCAAATTGATTCATCCAGTTGACTTTCCTCCATGGTTAGAGGTTAGCTAAGTGGTAGTAATGAATAATTTGTGGTCACAATTGAGGAGGATAACTAGGATAGGACTTCTAGTTCTCATATCTTGCCAAGAGCTTTGTTAGTTGTTAGTTTATTTCTTTTGCCATTTATATTTCTTGTCCAAAATCTCAGAAACCCCAAAATAACTCATAACCAATAACAAGACACTTTATTGTAATTCCTAGGGAGAACGACCCGATGTTCAATACTTCGGTTTATAATTAGGGGTTTGTACTAGTGACAAACAATTTTTTGTATGAAAGGATTAGTGTTGGTTTAGAAACTATACTTGCAACGAGATTTCATTTGTAAAATTCTAAACTGTCAAAAATCCAATCATCAGATAAATCAATTTAACACCTAAAGTCCCAGTCAACTCCTGAGGAAAGACTAGAGTTATAGGAATCTAAATCAATCAGCAAAGATATCAATTATTAATCACAATGCGTTTGACAACTCAAGAGGCACCAATTAATCAACCAAAGCCAAGAATGTAGAAAGCTAAATAAAAATCATATATATGAAAATACCTCAAATTGCATTAGTTAAGAAAATCCTAACATGAAAAGTTCATAAGCCAATTTGGCAACATAAATCAAATAAAAGCATTAGAATATCTAAAATGGAAGAGAAACATAAATTAAGGTAACATTGAACCTGTAATTGAAGAAATCATAGCCTAATCCTAATAGAAATCCTAAATCCTAAGAGAGAGGAGAGAGCCCCTCTCTCTCTCTAAAACTACATCTAAATCCTAAAACTATGTATGAATGTATGTTGTATCAAGTATATTAATGAATGGATGGATTCCCCAACTTATAGCCTTTAATCTGTGTTCCCTGGGCTTGGATCTGGATCAAAACGCGGCCCAAAAATCATCTTCAGCGTATTCTATAATATCTGCAGATTGCGCAAGTCACGCGTCTGCGTGGGTCACGCGGTCGCGTCATCTGGAGTTTTGCTCTTCCACGTGGTTACATCATTCACACGTCCGCGTCAGTTGTGTTACGCGCGAGTCACGTGTTCGCGTCATGCACGCGTTCGCGCGGATGCCAGTTTAAGCAAAGCACGCATTCGCGTCATCCACGCATTCACGTTGCTGCCAGTTTCTTCAAAAACTCCATTTTGTGCTTTCCTTCCATTTTTGTATGTTTCCCTTCCATCTTTTAAACCATTCTTGCTCTATGAAACCTGAAAATACCTAACACACAAATCATGGCATCGAATGGTAATAAAGAATAATTAATTTTAATATTTTTAAAGCATAGGAAACATGTTTTCACATATATCATAAAACAAGGAAGGAATAGTAAAACCATGCAATTTACATGAATAAGTGGGTGAAGATTTGATAAAAATACTCAATTTAAGCACAAGATGAATCACAAAATAGGGGTTTATCAAGTACCAAACTCTTCTTTTTGATCTAACCAAATTATTACCAGTTGAGTCCTTACATCTAGCTCTTGAAATATCAACCTTGATGAGCCTTGATTTGCAACTCCAACCACTAAACATTTTTCTCTTACACTTAATGCCACAAAGCTTCCTGAGTTGGCCGTCCGTTTTAAGAATACCGTACTAATGACCTTGACAAGGCATTTCCAACTCCCGACTAATCTTCCTGAAGGACTTCCAGTCCCACATTATTCTCAGATTAAATCGAAGAAGGATCTTCATATTCAGTGGGTTTATCACTAGGAGGACTTGATTCATGGTCCTCATCACCAAGGGAACTTGCTTCTTGATCTATCTCATCCAAGTCTTCATAGGGAACATGCCATGGAGGGTGTGCACTAGCCTCCTTGACATCAATCTCAATCTTCTTGGAGGAATACTCTATAATTCTGGATTCCCATGGAGGTTCAGCGTCTCCTAAGTCTTCAACCACTTCTTCCTCTTCAACTATTATGGCTTCCTCCACTTGTTCCAATACAAACCGATGTTCCTCATTGTCTACCAGAGTTTCTAGTGTCTCCTTCATGCTTCGCTCTTCTATTGATTTTCCACATGTAGCCATGGGAGTATTTTGAGTGCTTAGATGTTGGGAAGCTAATTGATTTACTACCTCAGTTAAGGCAGTCGCGAATTCTAGTACATCCCTTTTCATCTTCACTTGTCCTTGAAGAAAACCACGAAGGATGTCATCCATTGGATATTGGGGTGGATATGAGGGTTCATTACTTGGGAGGAAGGGTTCATGATAAGAGGGTGGTTCCTCATGATAAGGATGTGGTGGTTCATCACTCTTCATCTTTTCCACTTGTTGCACCACACACTTTAGTTCCTTGTTCTCAAATTGAGATTATTTAGCCATGAGAGCTTTGGGTGCCATTTTGCTTGGATATCATAAGTAGGACCATAAAGCTCCTGGATTGATGGATTTAGATGTGGTGTATATGGAGGTGGTGGTTATTAGGAGTAATCGGGTTGGAATTAGGGTGGATCTATGTATGGCTCATATGGCTCATAGGGTGGTCGATATGGTGGATAAGGGTTAGGATCAGATGAGGGTGTTTGTTAGTAGGGGACTTGTGAGTGTGGTGGTTCAAAGGTGTGTTGGGGAGGTGATTCATAAGCATATGGTGGGCTTGCTGGTAATTTACAAAGGGGACCACCATATTCATCATATTGGTACGCTCCCTGGAATGGCTCTTGACCATATTGTCTTGGCATGCATTGTAGAATGGTCGTCGTCCATGGTATTTTGGAAGGTGTTGTTGCCTAAAGGGTTGATCAGATCCTCATGGCTCCGTCCATCTTTGATTATTTTGACCTTGATGCATGTTCCTGTTATAGCTTCCATTCCTTTCAACAATATTAGAACCTAAGAGAGAGGAGAGAGCCTCTCTCTCTAAAAACTACATCTAAAACTAAAATTTTGTATATAAGATGTTTTATCTATGTGTATTGAGTCTCTGCATGTTCCCTGTCTTTATTCTTTATTTCTGGGCCAAAAACTGGGTGAAAATGCGACCCAAAATTGCCCCCAGCGATTTCTGTTAATTCTGCAGATCGCGCTTGTCACGCGTACGCGTCGATCACGCATACACGTTGTTTGACGATTTTTCTCTCCATGCGTGTGCGTCAGGCACGCGCTCGCGTCGTTTGTGTGAACTCTAATCTTGACGCGTTTCCCTTTCCCTTTTTGCAAGCTTCCTCTCCATTCTCTAAGCCATTCCTACCCTATGAAGCCTGAAACACTTAACACATAGATCACTGCATCGAATGGTATAAATGAGAATTAAAATACACAATAAAAAAGGTCTCTAGGAAGCAAGTTTTCAACCATAGAACAAATTTGGGAAGGAATTGTAATATCATGCTAATCATATGAATAAGTGAGTGAAAAGCTAATAAAAACCACTCAAGTTAGCACAATATAAACCATAAAATAGTGGTTTATCATTACTCCAACAACTGGGATCGGGAGAGCGATCCAAACGAAGAAGTAAAATCCGAGGTATATTTGACCGTTCGAGGTGTTAAGACGGGTCGGGCCAGTGGCTTATCAAGTAGCCTTACTACCACATCTTTCTAACTTACATGACGTATTCTATGTGGCATAACTTCGTAAGTACACACCGATTACGGCTAATGTGTTAGAGCCAGAATCGATTGAGTTAAAGGAGAACCTGATTTTTCAAGTGACACCTGTGAGGATTAATGACTCGAGTGTGAAGAAGTTGCACGGGAAAGAAGTTCTATTAGTGAAGGTAGCCTAGAAGTGAGCTAGAATGGAAGTGCATACATGGGAATTGCAATCAGAGATGCAGAAGGATTAACCAGAATTATTCTCAGGTAATTCCTAAATTTTTGAGACAAAATTTCTAATTTGGTGGGGAGAATGTAAGAACCGAAAGTTGTTAACCATTTAATTAAAATAAAATAATAATTTAATTTCCTGGAATTGGTTCGATAATTTAGAAATATTAATTAGAAAATATAAAGGTGGGATTTGAATTTAGAAGATTTTTTCGAGTAGGAAAATGTAATTTTCTGCGAAAAATTGCATAAAAATGCATATCGGTAAATTAGTCGGCAGTACTGGCTTGAGTTTATCCAGTACTGTGTGAGAGAAAATAAAACTGTAAAAATCATTAGAAAAATATTTTTAATTAAAAACTAGGAGTTAATTCTAAAGGTTTTGGCCCAAGGTTGGGCCAAACGAAATAAAAACTGCTAAACGGTTGGATCGGACCTAAGTTGAGCCCAAGCCCAACATATAAATACTTTATTATAAGGCCATTCAGCTCACTAAACACAACAAAGAGAGGGAGAGTTGCTGAGATTGAAGAAGAAGAACCCTAACAAGTTTACTATTCATCTTCTGCTTCATTTAGTCATATCTTGAGCTACGGTGCTCCAATTTGCGTGATGTTTGCAACAATGTGAAGCTCTTGCTGAGCTCTTCGATTTCATTTGAACAAACTTCTCGGCCCTAACAATTTCGTGATTTTGGGTTTTCTCATTAAGTAGATTTTTTTTTTAATTTTGATTATTTATTGGTCATCTAACATTGTATTATTGTTAGATTTTGCTCCTAATACTGTCAGATAAGGCAAGTCACTTTGAAATCCTTGACATTTGGTGTATTTGTGAGCCCTGGTTATTAATTATGGTAATTTGAATATATAGCTTGAATTCTTGTGATTGGAGTGAAGTTGGTGGATTGAAATTGCTTGGAATTGTGAACTTGGGGTTGAAACTTTGTTAAACTTGTTTGGAGGATAATTTTGGTGCTTTGAGCTTGTGTGGGAATCGGCTAAGATATGGTTTTGATTTTCCTTAGTTAATATGTAATGTTTCGTGAAACTTAGGCTAGTAGACCTTAAGATATGATTAAATTAAATAAATGGTTGATTGAATTGTGTATGTGGCATATGAATTGTGATGAAGATTGAATGAGTTGTATGTGTTAGGATATGATTATGGTGATTATAATATGATGATGATTTATGATTGATAATGATTGTAAGCATGGTACATAAAAAGGGATGATGTTGTTGAATTTGGAAAATTGCGGATTCAATGGATTGATGGATTGGTGAATTGAATAATATTGGGTGTTAAATGGTTGAGAAAGTGGTTGAGAAGAAATTGATCACATGTATAGGAGTGTTGCTATTGAATGGTACGTTTTGGTATTAATTAGAGTGTGTTTGAATTTGGTTTGGTTTGGTGTTTTGGAAAATTAAAGAACTTTGCAAGTTTTGATAAAACCTCATTTTTAACCAACTCCAACGATCCATAACTTGTGCTCCGGACTCTCAATTTTGATGAAACTTAATTTGAATGAAAGTTAGGTCGGAGAAGTTTAAGACATTCAAAGAACGGATGAAAATGTTTAAAAATGAAAAAGTTATGCGCATTTGAAGTTCGGTACAAAAATCTGAATTCTACAGCAAACAACCTTTTCCAAGATTTTTGAGGCGTGCTAATGAGTCCATATTTGATGACATATTCTGACTCAATTTGGATGGATTCTAGCACATAAACTCACACTTAAGCACCCAAATAGCATACTTTTTGTGTTTTGTCCCTAATTTGATCCTAAATGTGAAAACATGCGATTTTATACTTGAAATGAGCAATTTAATTTCACTTTTATTCCATTTGATGCCATGATATATTTGTTGAGTGATTTTAGGTCATAGAGGCAAGAATGGATAGCCAAAAGTGGAAGAAAGCATGTACAAAGGAGAAAACATGAAGAAAACAAGGAATAGCACACACAGCAAAGTGTGCGCGCGCACAACCTCCTGTGCGTGCGCACGAGAAGGAATTTCCACGAGTGCATGCGCAAAAGCACCTGTGCGTATGCACAGGTCAATTTTCAACCGAGTGTGAGGACGTTCTGTGTGTTTGCACATGTCCCTGCACGTGATTGCATTAATGAAACATGTGCTGCGCGAATTTGGAGGCCTCTTGGCCCATTTTGGAAGGCTTGAAGGCTGAAATTGGATGGTATATGAAGGGGAATTCAACACATTTGAAGGCATTATGACTTAGACATAATTTTCTATAGTTTTAGGAGTAGGAGTAGTCTAGATTAGGGAATTCTCTCTTAGGGTTTAGTTAGGTTTTGTAGCATTTTATACTTCAAGTCTTGCTTTTGGATTTTTCAAATTACATTGTAAGTATTTCTTTAATTGTCTCTTTCAGTTACATCACTTGTTCTACACTTTCTCATTATTCCCATTTGCCTTGTTTATATTTACACAGTCTTGCAATTTTGGATTCATAGTTGTTTAATTTGATGTTTGATGATCATTATATGTTTGTTTGAGTTGCTTTTATTGATTTTGATTATTTATGGTTCATAGCTTTTACCATTTTTTGTAATTTTGTAATGTTTTATGTTTATAACCTCTATGTGTTTGATGAAATGCCAATTTTGATTATGGGGTAATTTTCACCCCTTGGCTTGGGGAAAATGATTTTATGGATTACTAGAGCCATAATGTCTAACATTTAGTGATAATTCTTGGGTTGTTAGTTGTTATTGTTTCCACTAACGCTAGCTTTTTACTAAGGTAATTAGTAAGTTAGCTAGGACTTGTGGATTGATAACAATTATGCTCACTTGACTTTCTCTCTGATGTGAGGGTTGACTTAGTGAGATTAGTCCATCATAATTATCATAGTTGTGGTTATGGCAAGGAAGGAATTCCATAACTCATGCTAAGTCAATGTTTCATTTATGTTTTGAACCATTTCTCAATCACTTTATAGTTTTACTTGTTTATATTATATACTTTGTTCTTTTGTTCTTTTATTTCCTTATTAATTGTAATTTTGTCTTGTTCTTTAATTCCTTTATGTTGTTTGCATTCAATCATTGAAAACCCCTTTTGCTTACTTGCAACCAAAATTGTATGCACTCGTTGTCACTAGTTCCTAGAGAGAATGACCCGGGAGTCTAAATACTATCGGTTAAATTGTGTTTTGATTGTGACTATCCTTTTGAATTAAATTTGATTGAGAGGATTCATTACCGGTTTGACTATACTTACAACGAAAATCTATTTAATTCCGAATTGGTATAATTCTGTCTTATCACATGCGTACGCGGATAGTGCACGGGACACGAGATTCGGCCGCTGCCAAGAACTCTCGCATATTGATAAACCACAATTTTATTGTTTATCTTGTATTGAATTTGGTGGATTTTATCAACTTTTCCCACATTTATTCACTAAAATAGCATGGTTTTGTAATTCTCCCTAATTTGTGCTTAAGAGTGAAAACATGCTTTTTAGGTCCTAAATTTGCTAAATTTAATTCACTTTAATTCCATTCGATGCCTTGATATATTTGTTGAGTGATTTCAGGTTTATAAGGCAAGGATTGGATTGAAGAAGTGAAGAAAAAGCCTGCAAAGTGGAGAATTCATGAAGAAATGAGGAATTGGAGAAATTCATAGGGACATGTACGTGTGACCCACGCGTACGTGTGACAAGCGACACATTACCTCATTAAAGGGAATATGTTGGGGGTGATTTCTAGACTTGCTAAAACCCAATCCAACTCATTTCTGAAGCTATTAAAGGCCAAATTCAAGATGGACAAGGGAGAGAGCAATTAGGAGTAGTTTAGTAACATGCTTTAGGTTATATTCTAGAGAGATAAGTTCTCTCTTCTTTCTAGAATTAGGGTAGATTATATTAAATTTCTCTTAAGTTTAGCTTTTAATTGTTACTTTGATTTATTATCCTTGAAATTTATTGTTTTTACATCTTTGTTCTTTTGGTTTTATTTGATACTCCTTTTATTTTGTTACTTTTATGTTCATGCACTCTTGTTGGATTTTCATTTTCATTAATACAATTTATGTTTTATGTTTCTTCTTATTTAATTTAGTTGTTATTATTTGTTTCCTGCAATTTATAGTTGTTAGATTTTATATTTCTTGTCATTTTACCATGCTTTTCTTTTATGCCTTCCAAGTGTTTGATAAAATGCTTGGTTGGATTTTAGAGCAGATTTTTGTGTTCTTGGCTTAGGTTGAGTAATTGGTGACCCTTTAGTTGTCAAATTCTTTTGTTGATTGGTGATTGAATATTGCTAATTGGCTTGAATTCTACTAAAGCTAATCTTTGATTTGGACTTGTGGATTAGAGTCAATTTTGTTCGCTTGACTTTCCTTCAATTGTTAGAGGATGAATAAGTGAAAGCAAGAGACAATTACCATCACAATTGAGGATGATAATGAGGATAGGACTTCCAATTCTCATTTCCTGCCAAGACTTTTCTTAGTTGTTAGCTTATTTCTTTTGTTCTTTACATTTCTTGTCCCTTTTTACAAAAAACCCAAAATATTTCATAACCAATAATATGTACACTTCCCTGCAATTCCTTGATACACGACTCGAGGTTTAAATACTCTCGATTTTTATTGATTTGTATTGTGATAAACAAAATTAAACTTTGATTGAGGGTTAATTATTGGTTTGGATCTATACTTCAATGGAATTATTCTGTGAAAATTCCTAACCGACGATTTCCCTCATATCACGTCTGGGACTGGCATGCGTACGCGAGAATGGCATTTTTACTGGCATTCGTACGTGACTTATAACACGTGACGCGGAGATTTCCTTTTGTTTCGGGAGTCTCTTGTACTCGGGTAGGGTCTTGCGTACGCGACCTTGCTTTTATCAACCCATGCGTACACGGACAGGGGGCATGCGTACGCATGACCCTTGTGTTGCTAAAAACTTGATTCTTTTGAAAGTTTAACTATTTCTCTAGTTTTCTAATCTTTTTTAATTACTATTTAAGACTTTTAGCTAGTGATTAGCCTTTGAGAGTAGTGAAGATGTGTTAAGTAACTTAATTAGATATTTTCTGTTAATGAGTTTAGAAGACGGTGACTTAGGCTTGGGAAGTACTGTGGGTGGACTAGTTAAGTGAATTGGGAGAGTGCTACATTGACGATGAATTTGAGAAATTGAGAACTGATGATGGTTATGATATGTTTGGAACTTGGAAAGGAATGATGAACCTGTTGGATACTAAAAGTGATCATTGAGCTGTGTAATATTTCTGATTTGTTATAATTCGGTAAGACATTATGCGCCTGGCAAGGACGGTGGTTAATCCCATTTACGTTGAGATGTGAGGTCTGAGGCTGAGTATCCCACCCGAATCCTTTCGAGTCACAAGAGTAGGCTAGACACTATATCCCTGGTGTACCAATTATTCATGACCGAAAGGCAACATCCCAAGGGAATGTGTTGGGTTGGCAGTTGAACTGACAAGTGATATCATGGCCAATAGGATAGGCATTCATGATGTGCATCTTCTATGTGTTTTCTTGCTTTGCCTAGTTGCATCTATTACCTAACTGTATAACATGCTTACCTGCTTCTAGAAGTTCCTACTGTAAATGTATATTACCTGTGCTTTACTTGCGTGGATTATCTATGTTTTCTGCTCGGATTGAGGAGGTTCTATAGGCGGTGGCAATGAGATTACATGAAGAATAGGATGGCAAAAACTATGAGACAGCGGTGTTTCGGTTAGTTTAGAATTCCCTTAAGATAGATAACCCTTTTATGGTTTAAGTTTAATTTTAACTGGAGTCTTTATATTTCAGTTTGTATTTCTAGGATTGCGTTTTGGCACCCTGGAAACTTATACTTTATCTATTAGGCACTATTACCATACTAAGAATCCCCGGTTCTCATACCATATGTTGTTATTTTTCAGATGTAGATCGCAACCCACCTTAGTGAGTTTGCAGATGGTGATAGAGCGAAGGGTGGCTCTCTTTTGGTCTTTTGATTATTTTGGCGTAGTTATTCTCTCACTTTTGTATATTGTACTTGCTGCCTTAGAGGCATAACTTTGAGAGACAGGATTTATCTATTTAACTTTCAAAAACTCTGTTGTATCTATTGTTACTAGTTGGCTTAAACTTCGCAGGCCGTGACTAAGTTTCTTTTGGACATACTGTACATAATTATTCCTTGTCTATCTTTTGTCTATACGTCTTTTCTTACCTTTACACTTTTGGTTATCAAGTGTGAACGCTTCGCACTTTTGTATCTCTGTTTTCTACGTCTTTGAGCTTTGTTCCTTCATCGGGCTTCTAGTATATTATATTCTTTGATTATATATTATTGTATGAGCTTTAGAACTGTTGTGGCACTTTGTCACCATTTTGCTTTACTGCTAAAGGTAAGGCTTAGGGTGATAGGGTGTTACACCTTGCCGACGCTACCTTTTTTGCACAATCTTCTATCAATTGGCTTTTAGTAACCAATTCAGCAAAGTTCCGTATCTCTATTGAAATCATAGTGTTCATCAAATGTTCACGAAATCTTGCTTCAAACTTCAGGCACTTTTATTCTTCAAGTTCTGTTGGGGCTCATTGGCAAATTATGGAAAAGGCACAAATTTGCGTGTATATTCCGCCACTGACATACTTCCCTATCTTAACTGGATCAATTCCTTTTCCTTATCATTTCACACTGCTCATGGGAAGTATTTCTTATAGAACTAAATTTTAAAAATAGTCCATGAGATATCTATATCCTCTTGTTGCAATAGACTCTGAATTCCTTGCCACCAGTACTGGGAATCACCTTCCAACATGTAAGATGCAAATTCCACATATTGCCCTTTCGGTACATGTTAGGCCCACAACGACTTTTCTATACTACGGAACCAATTATCAGCCTCAGTTACAATAATTGTTCGTTTAAATTGAGACGGATTCACTTTTAGAAAAGCAGCTAGAGACATAGGCCTATCATACCCAACCAGATTAATTTCATTGTCGCCATTGTTACTCTCATTTTGTTCTCCCAAACGGTTAACAACCTTGGTAGTAGTAGTCACCATTTCATGCACAGCCTTAGCCATGGTGTTCATTGTAGCCATGAAAGCGTTCGTATCCAGTACCAGAATATCACTGGGAGTCCCACTACCTATCCTAGGAGGTCTTCCCTGAGGACTCCATCCTTGTGCAACCATCTAGGTCCTATTTATACCAAACAATCATCATTAAATTGATCAGTCTTAATATTTTCGGTTAAGTGTAAATATTTTCTAAATGAATGTACGCAGACAATCATGTAACACATACCATTAAGATATTCTATCAGCATGAAACATACAAGTAGAGCATGCAATGGAGCATGATTCAGTCCAATCTCCAGGCTCTATTGGGATGAACTGCTCTGATACCAAAATATACCGATCCAACTCCCAATACGCCATTATCATACTAAAATTAAAGTGTTACTAACTTGTTTACCTTATATATCTATATATATTTAAAAGAGAAATTTTATTGAAAAGATGAGGTAGTCCATACGAATCAACTAACAACATACTACCAAAGAAAAAGAATACAGGTATTAAATAAATACATTCTATACACGCACACACGCGCACACCCACACAAACACACACATATGTATATTACAGAGTACAGTTATCCACTACACCCCTTCATAATAGATACATAATACATACATATATGTACTTCCGACATCCGAGGGCCTGACCCATTCAAAAAGTATCTAAGCTAATGCCCAGGCTAACCAACCGTCTAGGTATCTCTAGCCCCTTCTATACTCTAACAAAAGTAGGGTAACTCTTTTAAGCTCCTTAAGTCATGCCTAACCGGATGCCATCAAAAGTGTGGTGTCATCGTGGTCTGATTCTAAGATCACACATCACCATTGTGCAGGTCTGCAGGTTGCCCACCCACTGGTTGTACATCTCCCTCAGCCTATCCAATGTCCTCCTCCTCTAGGACCTCCTCACTAATAGAGTCGCTAAAGTCCCCATTTGCATGGTTAGGTCCAAGTATATGCTGGTGTGACGGCTCATCTAGTGATCTATACTGGCGGCTAGGTAATCTATACTGGAGAGAGTAGAGGCTGTGGCTCTAGAGGTTTAGCTACCTCAGGTGGAGGCTCAGGGATATGCATGCCATCTAGGTCAAGATCAAGTGAAGCCTTATGCGCTGGATGAGCAGCAAACATGTGTGCAGGTCCGTCCGGATGTAATCATGATAAAGGGAAGTCGTACGACATATCTGGGTCATAATCGGGACAATCTAAGGGGTGCAGGATTGGTATGTTACATAGTATATAAAATCTAACACAAGGTATCAAGGTATCACACAAATGAAATAACTCCTAAAAATAAGATCCTCGTAAACGAATGGCTCGCACATCTCACAAAACATGACGCATGTTTCCATCTGTTGGGAAAAAGAGAATAAGGGGTGAGAACTTGGAATTCTCAGCCTAGATTTCACACAATAGTATTCCTTTTACCTTCTTTGAGATTAAAAATTTAGTTCTTCTTAGTTCTAATTAAATGCATTCAAAATCATCCATTCTAGACATATTATAAAATATCACAAAATCTCAAACAAAAAGAGACAAACATAAACACACACATAGCAGTATCATTAGAGAAGTTATGCAGCAAACAAATATGATTTATGTCTATTCCTATATAGACCATGAGCTCACGTGTTGGTTGATTTTCCATATCCCGACACCATTTCCAAGATTGGCATTGCGTACCGCCATCCTTATAGAGAAACCATCCTTCCGATCTCAAGTGGGAGATACACATTGATGGGAAATTTTGCAATAGCACAACTCGGCAAATGTACCGAATCTTATCAGGTAATACCACAGTGAGCGGGTTATCATTCCCATGAGGATTAATGGATTAAGCAATAATGACTAATTGACTATTATAATTAGGCAAATCAAGAAAAAGAGAAAGGTTCAATCTTTAAATTCTAGAATCTTATTGTTCATACCCTGACCGGGCTCCTCCAACTCGGCAACTTCATAAAAGGTCCGACCTCGTCCTAAGGCTCACGCCTACAGGTCGGACCTCGGACAATAAAGCAGAGAAGGCCCATCAAAAAGGAACGCAGCCCAAAAACCTAAAGGCCAAAAAGGCCTAGAAAAGGCGGTTCCACAAAGATAGAGATAAAACTCCCAAAGATAAGATAAGATAAGAATATCTTATCCAGGGAAGATCACTGCCAACTACTATAAATACAGTGGAGCACCCAGGTATGGCATTCATTCCACATTCTACACATATCTGCTTGGACCCATGCTAACTTAAGCATCGGAGTGTCATTGCAGGTACAACCACCAACCATTCTACATATCAAGCTCGGGTCCCTGAACCCCCACCTCGGGTCTTTCCGGACGACCGAGCTACACATTTCAGGTAACCCTCGGAACAATTGGTATATGAAGCTTTTCTATGATCTCTATCTTAGCTTTGTCAACTTCTATACCCTTGCTTGAAACTTTATGCCCAAGAACAATATCTTCTGGTACCATGAAATGACATTTTTCCCAATTCAAAACCAAGTTTGTTTCTTGGCATCTTTTTAGGACAAGGGTTAGATGATGCAAACAAGTGTCAAAAAAGTTACCAAAGACAGAAAAATCATCCATAAAAACCTCTAAGAATTTTTCTCCCATGTCAGAGAATATGGAAAGCATACACCTTTGAAAGGTTGTTGGCGCATTGCATAGCCCAAAGGGCATCCTCCTGTAGGCAAAGACTCCGAAGGGACAAGTAAAGAAAGTATTTTCTTTGTCCTTGGGATCTACCACTATTTGATTATATCCAGAATACCCATCCAAGAAGCAATAGTAAGCATGACCAGCCAATCTTTCTAGCATCTGATCAATGAAGGAGAAAGAGAAGTGGTTCTTTCTTGTAGCATCATTCAATCTTCTGTAATCAATACACATTCTCTACCTAGTCACTATCCTTATAGGGATGAGCCCATTCCTTCCATTAAATATGACACTCATGCCTCCCTTCTTTGGTACCACCTGGACTGGACTCACCCAAGGGCTGTCAGAGATTGGGTATATGATTCCAGCATTCCATAACTTCATCACCTCCTTTTGAACCATCTCTTTCATGGTTGGATTAAGCCTCCATTAAGGTTGCACCACTGGTCTTGAGTCCACCTCTAGCAGGATTTTATGCATGTAAATAGCATGGCAATTGTCCATCCTAAGGCGGTTTTGTGAGTTTTCAACACTTCAAGCAGCTTTGCTTCATCTTGCATAAACAAAGAAGAGTTGATGATTACTGGAAGGGTTTCCTTTGCACCAAGAAATGCATATTTGAGATGAGGTGGCAGAGGCTTCAGTTCTAACTTGGGTGTCTCCCCTTTCTTTTCTTCAAGTAGAATTTCGGTCACTTGCTTCTCTTTGATATCTTCATCTTGAATCTCTTAAACTTCTTCTTGAAACTCTTGAGTTTCTCCTTCTTGTTCTTCCTAATGGCTTGTCTCAAGTACCTCCTCCACTAGAGTTTCTATCATCTCCACCCTCTTATGGTCTTCTTTCTCAGGGGGGTATTGCATGGCCTTAAAAACATTAATGATCATTTGCTCATTATGTGCCCTGAGAACTATTTCACCTTTTTCTAGATCTACCATGGCTCTTGCTGTAACTAAGAAGGGTCGTCCCAAGATAATTGAGTTACGCCCCTCCTCTTCCATATCCAGGATCACAAAATCAGCTGGGAAGATGAACTCTCCAATCTTTACCAATAAGTTTTCCACAACTCTATTAGGTATCTTGAGTGATCTGTCGGCCATTTGAAGTGACATTCTGGTGGGTTTAACTTCTTCTATTGCTAGCTTCTTCATCATAGAAAGTGGAATCAAATTGATACTTGCACCCAAGTCAAAGAGAGCTCTTTCTAATTTCATGTTTCCTATGGTACATGCTATGAGGAAACTCTCTGGGTCCTTGAGTTTTGGTGGGATACCTCTTTGAATCATGGCACTATATTCCTAGGTGAGGATCACTGTTTCTATTTCTTTCCAGCTCCATTTCTTGTTGATGAGTTCCTTGAGGAATTTTGCATAAAGAGGCATTTGTTCTAGGGCTTCAGCAAGAGGAAGGTTGATCTCCAACTTCTTAAAAATCTCCAAGAATTTAGGGAATTATTGGTCCTTCAGCTCTTTGTGCAACCTCTGAGGGTAAGGTAGTGGATGGATATAAGGCTTCACCTCCTCTTTCTACTCTTGTGGTTGTGCCTCTAAGACTTGCTTGCTCTTCTTTGAAGCTTGTGGTTCCTCATCCTTCTTGGGATTCTCCTTGTCTTGCTTGTCAACCTCTATTTATTCTTTGCTGGCAACCTTGGTGTCATTCTCCAATGTCTTACCACTCCTAAGTTGTATGGCTTTGCATTCTTCTTTAGGGTTAGGAATGGTGTCACTTGGGAATGTGTTGCTTGGTCTCTCAACAGGTTTCTTAGACAATTGCACAATTTGCCTTTCTAGGTTCCTCATAGACACTTCATAATTCTTGCTGGCTATCTCTTGATTCTTTATGAGTTTCTCCATTATCATCTCTAAGTTGGAGATTCTATGGGATTCTTGATGTGGTTGTGGTTAAGTGTGGGATGTTGATGGTTGGTGGAAGTTGGTAGGGGTGTTTAAAGGGTTGTTTTGTGGGTAGTTTATGGATGTGGGGTTTTTGTTTTTTGGTTTTCTGTTTGGATTGTTCTTAGTGGGATGGTGGTTATGATTGCTTGTATTGTGAAAATTATTAGGGTTAGAGTTCCTCTACCATTGGTTCTGGTTTTTTCCCCATCTCAGGTTAGGATGGTTCTTCCATGAGGGGTTGTATGTGTCCTCATGGAAGTCATTTGGCCAGAATTGGGGTTGTGCATGTATTAGACTTGCTCAGGCTATTCTTCAGTGTTGTATCCTTCATAGCTCTCTTCATATTGTCCCCACACAGTTAGAAGTTGGCTGGTTGTGCTTACTATAGCCAATTGTAATCCGTCCATCCTCTTTGACATCATCTTCATCTGTTGTTGAAGTTGCTGGTGCATTAGCTTGTTTTGGGCTAAGATGGCATCCATACCTTCAAGCTTATAGACACCTCTGTTTGGGGCTGCTTGTCTCTCTGAGGAGTAGAAATACTGGTTTTTGGCTACCATATCTATGAGATCATGTACCTCTTATGAATTTTTCATCATTTGGAGTGACCTTCCTAAAGAGTAATCCAAAGCTTTTCTTGCTTTCATAGAGAGGCCCTTATAGAAGTTTTGGAACTTCACCCATTCACTAAACATGTCTAGAGGATATCTTCTGATTAGTGCTTTATACCTCTCCCAAGCTTCATATAGTGACTCTCCCTCCAATTGTTTGAAAGTTTGCACATGAGTCTTGAGCTTAATGATTATTTGAGGGGAGTAGAACTTGGCTAAGAACTTACTAACCAAGTCATCCCAGTTGGTGATGCTTTCCATTGGGAAGGTTTCCAACCATTGAGTAGCCTTGTCTCTTAGAGAGAAGAGAAACAGCAGCAGCTTGTAGATGTCCTGATGCATCCCATTTGTCTTGACAGTGTCACTCATTCTCAAGAAAATAGAGAGATGTTGATTTGGGTCCTCCGAAGCATTTCCTCCATATTGGCAATTGTTCTGAACCAAGGTGATGAGCTGAGGTTTAAGATCAAAGTTGTTGGAATTCACATTTGGAGTAAGAATGCTACTCCCACAGTTTCCAGGATCAGGGATAGTATAGGAGGCTAGCACTTTCCTGGCAGGTTGACCATGGTTGTTGGCAACCTCCTCAAGTGGATTGTGCATGTTGTCCTCCATGACTTGATCAAGATCCTCCTCTGAGTCTTCTTCTCCAATCACATCCTTCCATCTTGCTTATCTTCTAAGTCTCAGGAAAGTTCTTTCGGGTTCAGAATCAAAGGAAGTAGAGGCACCTCTTCTTCCCCCTGGCATACACAACACAAAACAAACAACAATGACAAATGAGCACTCTATTGCTAGAGTCACTAAAGGAAAAATACCCATTCAGGTACACTTGAAAAGTGTAGCCAAAAGTGAAAAAAATGATACCTTAGGTTACGAATACGCTTTCTGGGCTACGGCTGCGCTTTTTGGGGTGATTCCTATTCGGCCGTTGCCTATTCTCAAAGGCTACGCCTTTTTGCACCAAGGTCTACGCTTTTGGTGTTTGGGAATAGGGTGCGCTTTTCAAGTGATGTTGTCCAGGACCAAAGGCTAAGCTTTTCAGCTTCCACTTTTGCTAGAATAGGCTACTGTTCATACCCTGGGTTGAGCTGTCTGACCCGGGATGTTCTACTAACAAGTCGACTGACCTCTTCAGGTCAGGACAATCCGACCTCTTCTCAAAGAGCATCGCCAAATCACCTGGAAAGCCTAGAAAGGGCCCAAATGGAGGACCACGCCCCAAATCCTAAGGCAGCCCAAGCCTACAGAGAGAACGGCGGTTCCCTTGAAGATAAGATCACCTCGCTTGAAGATAAGATAAAGATAAGATAAGATAACTAACTTATCTTATCTAAGAAGGTCACTCTATGCCATTATAAATACACTGGAGCAACCAGGTATAACTCATACTCTGATTCTACAAAAAACCTGCTTAATACCCTTGTTAACTTAAGCATCGGAGTCCCTTGCAGGTACCACCACCCTCCGGTGACGAAGGATCAGCACCACCACCAGGTCCAACAAGTCAGATACAACAGCTCTGACCAGTACAGAAGATCTCGTGCGACATCGACCTACAATTTCAGGTAACCCACAGAAAATTGGCGCCATTATCGGGGAACCTGGAAGTCATCCCATCATCATGGCAGACGACCATGACAACGACCACGATTCGGGTCTAGAAGACAGAATGCCGCACAAAAATGGGGACACTACACCAAAAGATACCCCACAATCTAACGGAGACAAAAATTCAACCAAACCCGGAAGCCCTTGAGACGCTTCAAGATCGTTTAAAACAACGTGAGAAAGAAGCCCAACATCAGTGAGAAGCTGGAAAATACATACAAAGGGAGATAAGGTGACACCGGGAATTGGAGGACAAACTCCTAAAACTTGAAGCCGATCTCAAAGCCAAAGTGACTCGATCCACCCACGAGGACAGCTCCTGCAAGGACCAAGATCCATTTTCCAAGGAGATCATGGAGACCAAAATCCCAAAAGACTTTAAACTCTTAGATATGGCCTTATATGATGCCACAGCAGATCCCAACCATTACCTCAGTAATTTCAGAAGTCGAATGTACCTCACTGACGCCTCAAACGCACTCCGCTGCAAAGCCTTCCCGACTACCTTAACAAAAACGACGATTAAATGGTTCGATAATCTACCCCCAGGTCCATCTCAAGCTTCGACGACCTAGCCAAGAAGTTTCTAGCCAGATTCTCTACCCAGAAAGACAAAACCAAGCACGCCCCAAGTCTATTAGGAATCAAACAAGGAGATCGGGAAAGTCTCCGCAGCTACATGGAAAGATTCAACAAAGCATGTCTAGACATACAAAGTATGCCAACAGAAGCGGCCATCATGCGCCTCATTAATGGCCTACGAGAAGGTCCTTTTAGTCAATCCATATCAAAAAAGCATCCCACATCTCTAAATGAGGTACAAGAATTAGCAGGAAAGTATATCAACATGGAGAAAAATGCTCGACTAGGAGAGACCTCAAAATCCGGATTCTCCTACTCCTCCTGAGATAAGGACAAAAAATCCAAGGAAAAAGAAGATCTACATGGGGAAAAGATCAAAAAATACCACAATTATACCCCTCTTCGGGTATCCCTTGTGGATGTGTACAGAGAAGTATGCCATATTGAAAAGATACCTCCGGCTCGACCACTCAAAAGCAAAAAAGGAGGAGGAAACCAGGCAGAATCTATGGACATTCCACCAATGAATGTTTTGACTTAAAAAATATCGAAAAATTGGTAAGAGAAGGAAAATTAGATCGGTATTTGGTAAGCTGAGCAGACGATCCCAGAAAAAGAAGAAGGGATAAAGATGTCAGACAGGCAGAACGACCACCCCGTACACCCGAGAGACACGTCCACATGATACATGGAGGATTTGCAGGAGGCAGGATCTCCAAATCATCTCGCAAAAGATATCTTAAAGAAGTATATCATGTTGAGGGAAGAGAGGAAATACCCAACATCCCCACAATTACTTTTACCAAAGAGGACACATCCGGCATCATCCCAAGACACGAACACCGCATAATAAGCTAAAAAGTTACTACAAGTAGCTAATAGCAAAAAGGCGTCCAAAGCGTTCACAGAAACCATCCAAAAACAAAAAGAGCCCACAGGCCGGGCAAAAAACCAAAAATAAAAGATTACAGAGGATCAAGGTCCTTTCCGGACTCCATATCAACAGAAGGCTGCGGAGGAAACATAGAAATCGGGACAGCATTGACGGCACCATCATCTCGGTTCAAAACCTCCACACCAGATCCCTCCTCGGCCAAAGGAGAAGTCGGGTTGGCAACCGGAACTTTGGGGTCGGACACCGGAACCTCATCCTCGTTGGGAGCAGGAACAATCTTTCCCTCCACAACAACGTTATCCGTACTAAATAAGCTCAGATCCAGGTCAGGAGCAAGAACCCGGACCTGAGCCTTCAAATTTTCAAACATAGCATCCATACCCTTAGCCACATGACCTTCTAGCTCGTAAAAATCATCCTGAGCAGATTGCAATCTCTCCTTTGTCTCCACAAGCTCGGCATATATCCGAGTATAATTCTCCGTCGCCGCCTTCGCCATCTCCTCAGATGCTTTCGCTGCCGCCACAGCCGCGGTAGCTTTGGCTTTCTCCTTCTCCAGAGACGCCTCCAGCTCAGTAATCCTAGCAGCCTTCAGTTCACTAATCCTATCAAACTCAGACTGAGCCTTCTCAAGTCGGGAGCTAGTCACACCAATGGGGGATTTCTTGAACTCCCGGGCAATAGCGGCATGAAGACTAGCCATCCGGACACAACTCCGCGCCATATACTGAAAATGATGCTCCATAGATACATCATCGGTAGAAATAAAGGTTTGAGGGAGAATATGCTGTTCAATCCAACCAAGAGCATCAAAATCCTTGTCATTAAAACCCGCAAGCTCTTGAGAGATCTTCTGTTTCTTGGGAGGAGGACCCGAGGACGAAGGCGGAGAAGAGGTAGCAGGCCCAGAGGTCGGGGGATCTTGATTTATAGCTCGGAACTGGGGAGTCGGAATAGTCTTCGACCGAGTAGTGACACCCACAGTAGCCTTCTTCGGAGAAGATCGGGCAGAAGCCTCCCCAGCCTCGATATTTCGAGCAGCCACAGACTTCTTCGTCCGACGAAGGAACTTCATGGAATCCGCCTGAGAAGACATCTCTG
>NC_029777.3:33348769-33355604 GCF_000817695.3 Arachis duranensis
AGTAGCCCGGACCTTGAAATAAAAGTTCTTAAAATCATGAAAGGACTCATCATACAAGGTACAAAACTTCCTCCCCTGGTTAGCTCTAAAAGAGACCCAAGATACCTTCCCTCCACCCGACCCCGGCTTCGTCAACACAAACAAATAGGAAAAAAGAGAAATAGAGGGAGAGACGCCCAAAAACTGACACAAAAGTTGAAACAGCTTTAAAAACGCCCAAGAATTTGGATGGAGCTGCGTAGGGGCAAGGTTACAAGACCACAACACCTCGGACTCCAGATCGGTAAAGGGAAGTCGGACACTCAGCTTAGAGAAAAAACAATCATAAGCATAAAAGAAAAGCTTCTCGGAACTATCTAAGGGCGGGAAGCACACTCTCTCCTCGGATTCCGGGGCCACTAGTTCGTAATCCCTCTCAGACTCCCTATTCTCACATATGCTACAGTGCCTACGGAACCTAGCTAAATACTCAGAATCTACCACTGAAGGGACTCTTAGAAGAAGAGGGTCTACCCAACCAAGACCACATGGAATCTTAGTCGACATCTACCCAATCAAGACCACATGGAATCTTAGTCGACATCGCTTGAAGAACCTTTCGAGACATAAAATTTTTACCTACAAAGAAGAATACAGCAGCAAGCAAAAATCACATAAAGAAGACAGCAAAAACCCATTCAGCAAAGCAAGAACGCGGCAACCCGGAACAAAAATACCGGAGAACAAAAAAAGAGAGCCCCCATATACAAACAACAAGCAATGGCGGCGCCTCTTTTCGGGGCAACCCAGGCATAAAGAAAAAAGAAAACAAACAAGAGCCACACAAACAACAGAAGCATATGCGCACAAGAAAAGAGAAACATGGGAACAAACCTGGAAGAAGAAACGAAGACGAAGAGCTCCGAAACAAGGAGAACGAAATGACGGCACAGAGGAAACCCCGGAAAGACACACAGAAAGATTCGGGAAAGCAGAGCAAAGAGAAAGAAGAAAGCGGTGAAAAACAAAACGCAGAAAAGAGGAAAGGGGCAAATAAATAAAGCCTTCACAGAGCCCGAACGGAAATCGAGGAAAAACGGTAAAATGCAATAAATGCAGGAACGACCATTTTTTGAAATTTTGAAAAACTACTATGCCCGAGCTCGACCTCCCAAAAAGGACGAACTCGGGCAGGGGCACTGTTCATACCCTGACCGGGCTCCTCCAACTCGGTCAATTCATAAAAGGTCCGACCTCGTCCTAAGGCTCATGCCTAAAGGTCGGACCTCGGACAATAAAGTAAGGGAGGCCCATCAAAAGGAACGCAGCCCAAAAGCTAAAGGCCGAAAAGGCCTAGAAAAGGCGGTTCCACAAAAGATAGAGATGAAACTCCCAAAGATAAGATAAGATAAGAATATCTTATCCAGGGAAGATCACGGCCAACTACTATAAATACACTGGAGCACCCAGGTATGACATTCATTCCACATTCTACACATATCTGCTTGGACCCATGCTAACTTAAGCATCGGAGTGTCATTGCAGGTACAACCACCAACCATTCTACATATCAAGCTCGGGTCCCTGAACCCCCACCTCGGGTCTTTCCGGACGACCGAGCTACACGTTTCAGGTAACCCTCGGAACAAGAGGAATAAATGAGAAATTAAAAAAAAAACATGTAAATAGAGGACAATAAAAGTAGCAAACAGTGAATGTGAAGACAATGTTGGTGAGAATGTTAAGGTTTCAGAGATGTTCACTCTCTAGGAAAATAATCCTTGTGTTCATTTATTTGAGGCATGCAGAGATCAATCATGATAAATCATAAATAATCAAATTCCAATTCCTTAGCAATTCAATTTCTCTTTGACCTAATTAATATCTAATTCCTTAGTCAATTATTTACGAAAAAATGTTAGGCACAAAACTGATTTAATTTCAAATAAGATTCAAGAATAGTCCTTAGGTTGAATTTTATGTCACTTATCCAAGCTAGTCCTAAACAATTGAAGCATACAAACTGTCGCATACTCTTTGAAACATAATTCCTAGTTAAATAAAAAAGTAGTGAGAAAGAGTTTTCAAGCTAATTCAAATATTACATTTTTCAAAACAATATTCAGAATCCAAAATAGAGTTAGAGTATTTTTTAACAATTCTAAATCTTTAGAAATAAAGAATAAAAACTCAATCATGAAATAGATTAAAACATAAACCTCAAATAAAGTAGAACACTTAGATTAATAATCCATAAAAAGATTAATAGAGCTCTTAACCTTAACGGCGGAGATTAGTTGCTCATGATCAAAGAAAAACCTAGAATTATGAATTGTAAAATGGCTCTAAGAGAAGAGAGGAGATAGACTATGTGAGTGTCTCTCCCCTTTAAATACTAACCCTAAGTCTAATTAATTAGAATTCAAAACAAAATCAAATTAAAATCAAATCAAATCTAAACTAATTAATGATTATTTAATAGTTGTCAATCAATGCTTCAAATCATAGGCCTTGTGCTTAGAATTTAATAATTAATTCAAGTGCTTCAAAGGATTGGAGATTAGTGAGAGATTTGGCAAGAGATCACAAGCCTATGGAAGTAGACCAAGACCATATGTAAAGTGCACGGCTTACATGCAAAGCGCAAGCCCATCAAAGAGGAAAGTCTCTATAAACCACATGTAAGGCGCATGGATTGCATGTAAAGCTCATGATTGAAAGGCAACAGCTAGAGGTGAGAATTTCCCACATGTGAGGCACATAGAGTACATGTAAAGCGCATGGAGCATATGTGAGGAGCATGAATGCCTATGTGAGGCGCATGATTGAGGGGGCTGCATTCAACTCAGGAAAAGACTGCTTTAGATATATGACTACTATAGACTATTATACATCGTTGGAAAGCTCTAAAAGTTTTTTTCCAATGCCTCTAGAACTACCTCATTTAGACCTCTACTGTTCAAGTTACGCTAATTGGAGTTTGGCAAGGTCAAGGTTGCAAATTCGAGCATATGTAAAGTGCATGAAACCACATGTAAAGTGCTTGGGAGCCTATGTAAAGCGCATGGTTGTGTATGTAAAGTATATGTGCTTATATGTGAAGCATATGGGCGAATTGTAACCCCCAGGAGTTAGTTTGGAGGCTTGCTTTCCTAGGAGCTCTCTTGTGATGAATTGAAATCCTCTACTTTGTCCGAAAACTTTTTTATTTAGTTCCTTCCATCCTTGTCTTGCTTGTTTCCATTACTTTCTCCTCTTCCTTCTTGTCTTTATTTGATCTCAACAATTTTCACACATACCAAAGCTTAAAACAACTTCTAGAAGCATTGATTAAAACACTAAAAATCTCAATTAAGAATACGAAAATCACTAACTTTATTCAACAGAAATAATAATAAAAAAACAAATAAAGAAGCTCATGCATCACATATCACTATCCCTACTGAGCTTTATCTTTCGGGTCTCAAGTGGGCATTACGTATTGCCGTCCCCACTGAGCTTCATGCACAATATCTCAAATGAGCATTAGGTTTTGCTTTTCTCTAGAGATTGTTCTCAAAATCAAATTCTTTGATTTAATTGTTTCATTTTCCACAATCCTTTACCTAAATATCTATTCCTCATACCTTAAAGCTTATTCCTTTAAACTTTAAACTTTAATTTAAACCCTAAATCCTTAAACCTCAAACCTTAATTTCTTAAACCTTAAACTTTAATTCTTTAAACTCTAAACCTTAAATTTTAGACTCTAAACCTTAACCTTATACCTTAATTTCTTAAACTTAAACTTTTATATCTTAACAATTTTCTTTAAACGTTTTCCTTAACATTTAATCACTTATTCTTCCGACTTTAACCTTCAGATCCACCTTATAAACAACATTAAACTAAACTTAAATTAACCTTTTTCAGAAACATCTAAGACTCGACTAAAACAATCTTGAGAAATACCAATTTTTTAGACTTATATTATATATACAAAAAACAATCAACCTCAAACAAGTACTTAAACATACGTTTCCAGTCATCAAATATCAAATTTATAAATTACATATCCAAAATACAATTCACACAGGTTAATTTAACTAAACTCTTACCTTTTCTTAGGTTCGAAATCGGTTTCCTTCTTAGAACTTCTAACATCCATTTCTTTCCTAGTTTTCAACCAAAACAGTCAAGAAATTCAAGTTTTCTCCGTACTTACTTCAAAACCAAAGCTATTAAGGAGAAAAGAAAAAAAACAATAATCCTACCTCAATTTACTTCAAAGAAATTGGTACGAAATTGAATAGGAGGATTGTAACACTCTACCCTTCAAAGCCTTATACTTAAGTAATAATTCAATGAGGGTTTAGTGCTATGACAATTTGCCGATCGTTCACACTCAATAACAAACATCGAAAAAGTAGATAATTAAAAGCTTAAAGAAATAATAAGAGCAAAGAGACATATATAGGTATATATAAATATCTACTAGTATTGTCCTACAAAGATTAGGCCGACTAGTGTTACAATGGAAAAACAGTTTGATATACATACCCTATCTCTCCAAATATACATCAAAATCCTCTAAAGGCAAGTTTTTTTTAAAAAAAAATACATCAGATAATTTTATTCAAAAGAAGGAGAGAATCTAAAAACCAAAAAAGAAGCAAAAAGTCTTTATCGCCATCTTCCAGATAAGACTCTCGCTCACTGAGGAGCGCTGGAACCTGCATCTAAAATGCAAAAGTAATATATGGGTGAGAACCCAAACCGCCGGGTTCCCAGTATGGTAAAAGTGTTGAATCGTTACAATATAAGATAACAGGAACTCTCTAAATAATCTTGATCTCCAAAGTTTCATTGATCAAACCTTAAGGTTATCACTAAACCAGAAAATGGCAACTTGCCTAAGGATTTCTAATCTATCTGTATATTCTCAATTTTCTGCAAACCTCCAATCACAGTATCAGGAACAACCTTTAGCGTCACCACCACCAGCATGAGGGATCTCTCAATTGTTCAAACACATACAAAATAGTACAAAGAATACACAAGTAGAGAAAAGAAATAAAACAATTAGATCAAATAACATATAGGTACAATTATTCAAAAAGGAAAGCCAAATACAAGATGCACACCCAAATAATACACACAAATACAAATGATGCATGCCTTCCTTATGACCAATGAGCTCATCTATCAATTTTAAGCCAAAACCTGACATATTCATTCATTTATAATCTCTTGGGAAAATCATCCAAAAGGGTCTAAATGTCCAGCCACATCTTGCGATGGAGGGTCAACATAGTCTCAAATTTTAACCCGGAGCAGGTGGGGAACCACAGCACCTACATCTACCTAGGGAGTTCCAACCTCAACCGAGAGCAAGTAGGGTGAACCACAACTCTTATATCTATTTAGGGAGTTCCCATATCAAATATCCAAGAGGAACAAAAAAGGAGATCCTAACATTCCACCATCTCCCTAGAGGCAAACTTATATTCCCAGGAGGAACAAAGAAGGAGATCATCACCTTTCAACATTTCACTTAGGTCACACTTTATAGGAAAAAGTGCCCAGGCACAAACAATCATGCTCAACGCATAATCATAATGACAACATATGTCTTCAAACTCATTTCCATCCTCCTATCATATCAACGCATCACTTCAATCACTTTCCAATACTTTCTACCCTCTAATCCACTATCTCCATACTCATTATAGGGGTTATAGAAGTTTACAAGCTTACTGAAAAAGCCTAGCACTCAAAAACATAGATTTTGTGAGAAAACAAGACTTGTGCGTACGCATCACCCCTGTTCGTACGCACAAATCAAAAGTGCATCCCAGCTTGTGCGTATGCACAACTTGTAAAAATCCCACTCATGTGTATTAATCCCTAGCACGTATGCACGACCTGACTACTGAATGAAAACATCGCGCAGGAGACCATTTCTCGCACGTGTGACTCCCCAAAATTCTGGTTTTCTACCTAGGTCTGAATTTTTAGTTTTTAATACCAGTTTTCAATCATTTATAACTTTTTCTACAAAATTCTACTTTTTCTTCATCCTTAAACAAATTTAAAGCTCTAATCACCATCTTTAATTTAAGATAAATTTCATCAAGTTCCAAACTTCGAGCGCCAAGTTTTGCCTTGTCGAAGTTAGTTAAAAACTCATTTTTACCAATTCCACACAAACCATCAATTTCATCAATTCTCAATCCAATTCAATCCTAAACCATTTTAAAACCATTTCTACACATTCCAAACACTTATCTATCAATTGTCAACCATTCCAAGCCTAATAAACACACTTCTAACTTATTTAAGACATTCCATCCATTATATCTATTCTCAATAATAACACACAATATTTATACATCCAAATTCTCAATAAAAACTTTAGCATACATACTTAATCTCGTGCAACAATTCACACCACTTACCTTAACTTACCACATAGGGGATTCCTCACCCTATCAGGTTCTATGGCCCAATTTCCATATCGATGCCTCAATAGGCAATCAGTTCACAACATTTATTTAATAACAATTTCATTCAAACTCAATCAAAGCCATGTTTAGTATGCAAACCCACACTTTATCTCAATAATACTTAATCATCAACCAACATATATCACAATTTTCACTAAACCAACATTCAACCATGACAATTCAACAATAATTCTAAGGCCACTAGCCTAGGACATCATATCATATTACATGGTATTTACCTGAAACTAAAATACATATCTTAATGTGAAAAATCTCAAGCTTCTGGTGGACAAAATTGTGATTAAAGAGTTTCAGGCACTGTTAGAGAAGCTCACAACTCCGTTCAACTAACCAGCAAGTGTACTGGGTCG
>NC_029777.3:33356506-33356810 GCF_000817695.3 Arachis duranensis
GTATTTGATGCATAAATCCACTTCTGGGGCCCACTTGGTGTATGCTTGGGCTGAGCTTGATCAATCCACGAGCTGAGGCTTCTCTTGGAGTTGATCTCCAAGTTATGACGTGTTTTGGGCGTTCAACTCCGGATCATGACGTTTTTCTGGCGTTTAACTCCAGACAGCAGCATGTACTTGGCGTTCAACGCCAAGTTACGTCGTCAATCGCCGAATAAAGTATGGACTATTATATATTGCTGGAAAGCTCTGGATGTCTAATTTCCAACGCCGTTGAGAGCGCGCCATTTGGAGTTCTGTAGCC
>NC_029777.3:33357122-33357562 GCF_000817695.3 Arachis duranensis
AAAACTACCTAAAAACAATGCCAAAAAGCGTATAAATTATCCGCTCATCACAACACCAAACTTAAATTGTTGCTTGTCCCCAAGCAACTGAAAATCAAATAGGATAAAAGAAGAGAATATACTATAAATTTCAGAATATCAATGAATATTAATTTAATTAGATGAGCGGGACTTGTAGCCTTTTGCTTCTGAACAGTTTTGGCATCTCACTTTTTCCTTTGAAGTTTAGAGTGATTGGCTTCTCTAGGAACTTAGAATTTCGGATAGTGTTATTGACTTTCCTAGTTAGGCATGTTGATTCTTGAACACAGCTACTTATGAGTCTTGGCCGTGGCCCTAAGCACTTTGTTTTCCAGTATTACCACCGGATACACAGATGCCACAAACACATAACTGGGTGAACCTTTTCAGATTGTGACTCAACTTTGCTAGAGTCCCCA
>NC_029777.3:33357785-33357957 GCF_000817695.3 Arachis duranensis
AAGCCTTGGATCCTTTTTACCCTTGCCTTTTGGTTTTAAGGGCTATTGGCTTTTTCTACTGCTCCTTCTTTTTCTTTCCATATATTTTTTGTCGCCATTTTTTTTTCGCAAGCTTCCTTTTTCACTGCTTTTTCTTGCTTCAAGAATCAATTTCATGATTTTTCAGATCATC
>NC_029777.3:33361027-33361402 GCF_000817695.3 Arachis duranensis
CAGCTTGGCATTCAGCTTCATGATAGCTCCTAAGTATTGAGCAACTTGCTCTCCAGTCACATCTTCATCCTCTTCAGAGGAGGAATAGTCTTCAGAGCTCATGAATGGCAGAAGGAGATTTAATGGAATCTCTATGGTCTCTATATGAGCCTCAGATTCCTCAAAATCCTTAATAGGAAACTCCTTCTTGCTTGAGGGACGTCCCAGGAGGTCTTCTTCACTAGGATGTTCGTCCTCCTCCTCCCTAGTGCATTCGGCCACTTTGAGCAAATCAATGGCCTTGCACTCTCCTTTTGGATTCTCTTCTGTGTTGCTTGGGAGAATACTGGGAGGAGTTTCAATGACTTTCTTACTCAGCTGGCCCACTTGTGCCTC
>NC_029777.3:33363065-33363440 GCF_000817695.3 Arachis duranensis
AAAAAGAATTTTTGAAAAAGAGAGGGAGAATTTTCGAAAATTAGAGAGAGAAAAGTAGTTAGGTGGTTTTGAAAAAGATAAAAAACAAACAAAAAGTTAGTTAGTTGATTGGAAAAGATTTGAAATCAAATTTTGAAAAAGATAAGAGGATAAGAAGTTAGATAAGATATTTTGAAATCAAATTTTGAAACAGATAAAATTTTTGAAAAAGATAAGATAAAAGATAAAAGGATAAGATAAAAATTTTAATAAAAAGATATTTTGAAAAAGATTTAATTTTTAAAAAGACTCAACTAACAAGAAACTACAAGATAAGATTCTAGAACTTAAAGATTGAACCTTTCTTAACAAGAAAGTAACAAACTTCAAATTTTT
>NC_029777.3:33363463-33364402 GCF_000817695.3 Arachis duranensis
GCATTAAGGAATAGTGTTAGTCCATAAATAGAAGGATGTGAGAAGAAGGGAAGTAATTTTTGAAAAGTAAGAAAAAGATTTTGAAAATATTTTGAAAAAGATTTTTGAAATTTTCGAAATTTATGAAAAAAATGAAAAAGATATGATTTTTGAAAAAGATTTTGAAAAGATAAGATTTTTAAAATTGAAATTTTGACTTGACTTGTAAGAAACAACTAATTTTAAAAATTTTTGACCAAGTCAACCCAAAATTTCGAAAATTTGGAGGAAAATAAGGAAAATATATTTTTTTTGATTTTTTGAATTTTTAATTATGAAAGAGAAAAACAACAAAAATATTCAATGCATGAAATTTTTAGATCAAAACAATGAATGCATGCAAGAATGCTATGAATGTCAAGATGAACACCAAGAACACTTTGAAGATCATGATGAACATCAAGAACATAATTTTGAAAAATTTTTGATTCAAAGAAAACATGTAAGACACCAAACTTAGAAATCTTTAATGCAAGGAAAATATAAATGCAAAGGTGCACATGAAAAACAAGAAAAGACACAAAACAAGAAATCATCAAGATCAAACAAGAAGACTTGTCAAGAACAACTTGAAGATCATGAAGAACACTATGAATGCATGAGATTTTCGAAAAAATGCAAGAAGAATTTTAAAAAGCATGCAATTGACACCAAACTTAAAAATTAACACAAGACTCAAACAAGAAACATAAAATATTTTTGGTTTTTATGATTTTCTAAATTTTTTTGTATTTTTATTAAATTTTTTTGAAAAACAATTTTTTGAAAAACAAAAAATAAAAGAAAAATTTTTGAAAAAGATTTTTGAAAAGAAAATTACCTAATCTGAGCAACAAGATGAACCGTCAGTTGTCCAAACTCAAACAATCCCCGGCAACGGCGCCAAAAACTTGGTGCACA
>NC_029777.3:33365283-33383662 GCF_000817695.3 Arachis duranensis
CAACTCCGGATCATGACGTTTTTCTGGCGTTTAACTCCAGACAGCAGCATGTACTTGGCGTTCAACGCCAAGTTACGTCGTCAATCTCCGAATAAAGTATGGACTATTATATATTGCTGGAAAGCTCTGGATGTCTACTTTCCAACGCCGTTGAGAGCGCGCCATTTGGAGTTCGGTAGCTCCAGAAAATCCATTTTGAGTGCAGGGAGGTCAGATTCCAACAGCATCAGCAGTCCTTTTGTCAGCCTTCTTCAGAATTTTGCTCAAGTCCCTCAATTTCAGCCAGAATTTACCTGAAATCACAGAAAAACTCACAAACTCATAGTAAAGTCCAGAAATGTGAATTTAACATAAAAACTAATGAAAACTTCCCTAAAAGTAGCTTAAAACATCCCTAAAAGTAGCTTGAACTTACTAAAAACTATCTAAAAACAATGCCAAAAAGCGTATAAATTATCCGCTCATCAGCTTCCAAGCTTTTCTTTCCAAACTTCCCAAGCCTCAAATGGGTTCACACCAATGTCCAAGCTAAAATTCCATAATTTCACTAAACAAAGCTTTCAATTACTCAATCTAACACCATATCATAAAATTTGGCATAACATCGAAACTAGAGTTCATATAAATTGATGTCTAAGAGAAAAAAAGGAGTTCTTACCTTTACCCATTGAAATTGGTAATGAAAACCACCAAGAACACAATCTAGAGAACTCCTTGATCATCAAAATCACCAAAAACCCTCAATACCCAAGCTCAAAACATGAAATCAAGTTTGAATGAAAAACTAGAGCTGGAATTTTGAGTTACTCACCAAATTAATCGAATTAAATTGAAAAACAGGAGATAAGCTTCGCATGGCCACAAATGATGTGGCAATTGGAGCTCCATAGCAAATGTTATGGTGATTTGAAGGTGATGAAAGCTAGGGTTTTCTTCTTCCCCTTCTCTCTTCTATCCGGCCCTCCCTCTCATGAAAGTTGTTGAGGGTGGGGTGTTAGTGTGCGGGTTTGGACCTTTGGCACAACTGATGCCCAATCTGGGCCAATCTTTTTAAGATAAGTGCTCAAGTTTAAGTTCTAAATTTATTCCTTGTCATTTTCACAGTTTTAGTTTTTCTCACATGCAGTCCCAAATAGATTGAAGCTGGTACAGATAATTTTAACACCGGTACACATTTTTCTCAAGATAATTTTATTTTCGCGCGCTCAATTTAATTTTCTTAATTCAAATTTTACCATTAAATTTTGAAAATATAATTTTTAATATTTTTACATATTCTTAGCGTCTTAATCCCAATTAACGCAGTATTAATTAATCATTTTTCTTAATTTAATTTTCTCGAATTTTACGTCCTCTATACTTCAATAAAAATTTTGTCCTCAAAATTTCGATTACAAAAAGAAAACAGATGAGAGTAGTGCTTCTTTACCTCAACTCTTGATTCCCCAATTCTCTACTGACCTTTGGATGCAGCAAACTGCAAATTTGAACCAACAACGTTCACCTATACTAATAATACATCTTAAACATATCTCTTTCACATCATAACAGCCCTAAAGCCAACAAGTCGCCACGTACTTGTCATCGTCAGGTTCCGACCATCGAGGACTATACCTCTTTCAAATTTCGAATATTCAACATACTTAGTTACCAATGCAATGCTTTTAAGAATCATAAATCCCCTTGTTAAGAGAGTAACTTCCCCAAATTACGCTCGGCGAGGTCCAACAGTTATACTAGATGTTTTAGACTCAACTTTAGGTTTAATCATAGGGGTCGTTCTAGTTTTGTCTCAATATGTATTTTCAAATCTTAGAACTTGAAGGCTATATACTTTTCACCATATTGATGCTCCAACCTGCTTCCGCTGCATCACTTTGATTGTTAGCCACTAAGAATCTAATTATTGATCGACGTCATACTTCTATTATCAGATCACAAAAACATATCGCTCACTTCAAAGCTTTCTCTAAGTTTAAATCAAAATGTCATTCCTCGACATTAATCTAAACCTCAAAAATCCTAAACCTCAAGGGCCTTAACGCCTTAATCAACCCTGGAGAAACTCACAATTATCATCCACACCAACCAATTGCACATAATCAAATGCAAATTAATATCAAACCCAACTAAATTTAAGCCTAAATCATACTTATTTATCTTACCACTAGCCCCATCTAGCTTTTTGCTTAGTAACTCACCCAATTTCAATCTCACCAAATCAATCCCAAACTAACTTCAAATTACCCAGTACTCTAAATTCAATGTAAATCCTCTGTTTTCGTGGGTATAGCCATTACTAAGGCAACTCGACTTAATAATCAATCACTTGATGCTAACCATGTCTATCTTTAACAAGCATCATCCAAACACCTTAGTTTTTGTCAATCCATTGTAACATAAACCACATACTCACACTTTCAATTCCCAAAACCAAGTCTAATCCAATCAGCGGCAAACAAATGAAATCATGCAAGTTAAAATCTTACTTCGATACCTTTAATCCTAAGTCCTCAGCTTTATCAAAGGTTATAAATAAAAGTTATGCTCCAGTATCATACAAGGCAAGTAAAATCTCATTACCAATCTTGTATTTACCTCGAATAAGAGTATCTGACCTAGCAGCTTTGTCTACCGACATGGTGAAAACACGACCATGCTATTGATCTCTTCAGACATTCTGATTTTTCCTCTCCAGACAATTCCACGACATGTGACTGGCACCACCACAAAAGTAACATAAGCCCAAATCAGCTCTACACGGAGTACCAAGATGATAGCTTCATTGTGAGGAACTTACTTCCCTCTTTCTCTTCCTTGGTAATTATTGTTATTTTTCTTTTGAAATTTGTTCTAGCCATGGTGGGGTTGCAAGGGGTAGCCGCCTCTCTTAAAATTTGGACCTCTCGTTGCAAAGGTTCGGCATTGTCCTCTGTTGTAGAAACCTCCAAGGTTATCCCTTGCCACTAAGCCCCTTTTGGAGCACTCAACCACTCGGCTTTTGTTAACCAATTCAGTGAAGTTCTTGATCTCTAGTGGTGCCACAACTCTCATTATATCATCTTGAAGACCATCCTGATATTTAAGACACTTCCACTTCTTGTAACCTTCAGGCGCTCCTTGGCAAATCCTTGAAAAATGACACAGCTCCTTAAATTTGTTGGTATACTCTGCTACAGACATAAACCCTTGCTTTAATTATAGCAACTCCAACTCCTTATCTCCCCTTACAAAATTTGGAAAGTACTTCTTGTAGAATTCATCTTTGAACATCTCTCAAGTAATAACTTTATCCCTATTCCATTGTTGCAATAGATGGTGAGCTCCTTGCCACCAGAATTAAGCCTCTCAAGCCAGTTGATAAACAGCAAATGCTACGAATTGGTTTACAGGTACATACTGAGCTTGTAATGCCCTTTTCATAGCCTAAAACCAATTGTCGTATTCAGTAAGACTAGTTGAACCCTTGAACACTGAAGGATTCACCTTCAAAAATATAGCTAGTGTTATCAGACCACCATCATTCCCGTTCTTACATCTTGTTCCATCCTCTCCATTGCTTGATTACTAGCTACAACATTTGCATGCATAGCATTTGCGAGATTAGTCCTAGCTGCCAAGAACTGTGACTGGTTTATCTACCAGTGCGCCTTCCTCATTTCCTCTCAATTTATGGGTTCGACCGGGTCTACGAGTTGCCATTAGGGTCCTGTCCTTACAAATAAGCGATGTCAAGGGATCATTTTCAATAGCTCAAGTTAAGTGTTTCAAAATCCCAAAAGTATACTCATGAACTTTATGCTATGTTTAGCAATCAGATATCCAAAATAGCACAAAACGTGACTCAGAATATACTCAAAAGCATCGGCAATCCAACCCTCAGGCTCACAAGGATGAACTGCTCAAATATTATAATGTAACACCCTACCCTTCAAAGACTTATGCTTAGGTCATAATTCAATGAAGGTTTGGTGCTAAACATAAGGCTCAGATATAAATGCTTATGTATAGAATGAAATATTAAGCTAAAAGCCTATAAATGGATTTACCCTAGATAGAAGATAATTTGCCAATCGTTCACACTCGATAACAGACATAAGCACGTCAGAAAAGTAGATAATTAAAAGCTTAAAGGAAGAATAAGATCAAAGAGACATATATAAGTATATATAAATATCTACTAGTCTCGGCCTACGAAGATCAGGCCAGCTAAAGTTACAATTGAAAAAAAAGTTTGATATATATACCCTATCTCTCCAAATATACATCAAAGCCTCTAAAAACAAGTCTTTAAAATAAATACATCATATAATTTTATCCAACAAAAAGAAAGAATCTAAAAACCAAACAGACGTAAAAAGTCTGCTTTGCCATCTTCTAGATAAGCTCTCACTCACTGAGCAGCGTTGGACCTGCATCTAAAAAACAGAAATAATATATGTGTGAGAACCCAAACCAACAGATTCCAAGTAGGGTAAAAGTGCTGAATCGATACAATATAAGGTAACAGAAACTCCCTAAGCAATCTTAATCTCCAAAGTTTCATCGATCCAAGCCTAAGGTTTTTACTAAACTAGAAAATGGCGCTGCCTAAGGATTTCTAATATATCTATTTATTCTTAGTTTTTTTTGCAAACCTCCAATCAACACATCAGGAACAACCCTCAACGTCACCACCGCTAGCATGAGGGATCTCTTAGTTGTTCAAACACATACAAAACAGTACAAAGAATACACAAGTAGAAAGAACAGATAAAGCAATTAGATCAAATAACATATAGGTACAATTATTCAAGAAGGCAAGCCAAATACAAGATGCACACCCAAACAATAAACACAAATACAAATGATGCATGCCTACCTGCCCTACGGCCAATAAGCTCATCTGCCTACCTCTTGGTGCGTGCATCCTCAAGAGGTATTCATATTCATATTCATTCATTCATCATTTCTTGGGAGAATCATCTGAAAAGGTCTAAGTGCCCAGCCACATCTTGTGATAGAGAGTCAGCAAAGTTTCAAATCTTAACCCACAACAAGTGGGACCAACCACAACCCTTGCATCTACCCAGAGAGTTCCAATCTCAACCTAGAGAAAGTGGGACAAACCATAATCCTTGCATCTACCCAGTGAGTTCCAATATCAATCCAGAGTAAGTAGGGCAAACCACAACCCTTGCATCAACCCAGGAAGTTCCCATATCAAATATCCAGGAGGAATAAAAAAGGGGATTCTAACCTTCCACCTTATCATTGGAGGCGAACTTAGATTCCCAAGAAGAACAAAGAATGGGATCCTCACATTCCACCATCTCACTAGGGTCACACTTTACAGAAAAGAGTTTCCAAGCACAAATAATCATGCTCAATTCATAATCATAATCACAGCATATGTCTTCAAACTTATTTCCATCCTCCAATCCTATCAATAAATCCCTTCAATCACTTCTAGCTCATTTCGACTCATTAATTTTCTTCCTAAGGCTTTTTACCCTCTAATCCACTGTCTCTATACTCATTATAGGGGTTACGAAGTTTACAAGCTTGCCAATAAAGCTAAACAGTCAAAAACAAAGATTTTATGACAAAACAAGACTTATGCGTACGCATCACCCTTGTGCGGATGCACAAATCAAAAGTGTGTCCCAGCTTGTGCATATGCATGACTAGTTGTGCATACGCATAACTTGTAAAAATTCCTCTCATGTGTACGCATCCCTTGCACATATGCATGACCTAACTCCCGAATGAAAACACTGTACAGGCAACCATTTCTCATGCACGCAATTCCCCAAAATTATGTTTTTCTGCATAAATCTTAAATTTTAGTTTTTAATACCAGTTTTCAATCATTCATAACTTTCTCAACAAAATTATATTTTTCTTCACTCTTAAACTTATTTAAAGTTTTAATCCAAGCACCAAGTTATGACCCATCGAAGTTTGTTAAAAACTCATTTTTACCAATTTCATCAATTCTCAATTTAATTCAATCTGAAACCATTTCAAAACCATTTCTATATATTCGAAAAACCTATCTATCAATTATCAACCATTCTAAGTGATGAGTGGATAATTTATACGCTTTTTTGGCATTGTTTTTAGGTAGTTTTTAATAGGTTCTAGTTACTTTTAGGGATGTTTTCATTAGTTTTTATGCTAAATTCACATTTCTGGACTTTACTATGAGTTTGTGTATTTTTCTATGATTTCAGGTATTTTCTGGCTGAAATTGAGGGAGCTGAGCAAAACTCTGATAAGGAGGCTGACATAGGACTGCTGATGCTGTTGGAATTTGACCTCCCTGCACTCGAAATGGATTTTTTGGAGCTACCGAACTCCAAATGTGCATTCTCAACGGCGTTGGAAAGTAGACATCCAGAGCTTTCCAGCAATATATAATAGTCCATACTTTATTCATGATTAGATGACGTAAACTGGCGCTCAACGCCAGTTCCATGTTGCTATCTGGAGTCAAACGCTAGAAACACGTCACGAACCGGAGTTGAACGCCCAAAACACGTTACAACTTGGCATTCAAATCCAAAAGAAGCCTTAGCTCGTGGATAGATCAAGCTCAGCCCAAACATACACCAAGTGGGCCCTGGAAGTGGATTTATGCATCAATTACTTACCTCTGTAAACCCTAGTAGCTAGTTTAGTATAAATAGAACTTTTTACTAGTCTATTAGACACCTTTGATGGTATTATTCAATCTCTGGACGCCTAGTCCTTAGACCTTCATGGGGGTTGGCCATTCAGCCATGCCTGGACCTTTCACTTATGTATTTTCAATTGTGAAGTTTCTATACACCATAGATTAAGGGTGTGGAGCTCTGCTGTACCTCAAATTTCAATGCAATTACTACTATTTTCTATTCAATTTGACTTATTCCTATTCTAAGATATTCGTTGCACTTCAACTTGATGAATGTGATGATCCGTGACACTCATCATTATTCTCACCTATGAACACGCATAGACTGATAACCACTTCCGTTCTATATTAGGCCGGGTGCATATCTCTTGGATTTCTTAATCAGAATCTTTGTGGTATAAGCTAGAATTGATGGCGGCATTCATGGGAATCCAGAAAGTCTAACCTTGTCTGTGGTATTCCGAGTAGGATTCGGAGATTGAATGACTGTGACGAGCTTCAAACTCCTAAAGGATGGGCATTAGTGACAGACGCAAAAGAATCACGGGATTCTATTCCAGCCTGATTGAGAACCGACAGATGATTAGCCGTGCTGTGACAGAGCATTTGGACCATTTTCACTGAGAGGATGGGATGTACCCATTGACAACGGTGATGCCCTACATACAGCTTGCCATGGAAAGGAGGAAGAAGGATTGGATGAAAGCAGTAGGAAAGCAGGGATTCAACAGAGACAAGCATCTCTATATGCTTATCTGAAATTCCCACCATTAATTTTTATAAGTAGTTCTATCCTTTATTATTTAAGCCAGTATCTCTTTATATTTCCCATAACCAATTATTATCCACCTGACTGAGATTTACAAGATGACCATAGATTGTTTCATACCAACAATCTCCATTGGATCGACCCTTACTCACGTAAGGTATTACTTGGACGACCTAGTGCACTTGCTGGTTAGTTGTGCGGAGTTGTGACTAAGTGTAATTCACGTGTGAGAGCTACCAAGTCATTGGAGCCATTGTTGATGATCACAAATCCGTGCACCACTAAGCCTAATCAACCTACTTCCAACTTATTTAACACATTATGTCCATTATATCCATTCTCAATAACAATACACAATATTCATGCATCCAAATTCTCAATCAAAACTATAACAAACATACTTAATCTCATACAACAATTCAAACAACTTACCTCAACTTACCACATGGGGGATTCCTTATCCTATATCGACGCCTCAATTGGCAATCAAATTAGAAAATTTATTCTGTTCCGAGGGTTACCTGAAACTGTAGGTCGATCTCGGACGAGATCTTCTGTGCTGGTCGGAGCTGTTGTGTCCGACTTTGTTGGACATGATAGTAGTGCTGATCCTTCATTCCCAGAGGGTGGGGGTACCTACAAGGGACTCCGATGCTTAAGTTAGCAAGGGTATTAAGCAGGTATTGAGTAGAATCAGAGTTTGAGTTATACCCGGGATTCCAGTGTATTTATAATGGTGTAGAGCGACCTTTCTTAGATAAGATAAGTTAGTTATCTTATCTTATCTTTATCTTTGAGCAAGGTCATCTTATGTTTAAGGGAACCGCCTTTATCTTCTACGGGCTTGGGCTGACCTTGGATTCGGGTCGTGTTCCTCTATTTGGGCCCTTTATTGGGATTTCCTAGTAGTTTGGCCGAGCTCTTTGACAAGAGGTCGGATTGTCCTGTCCTGATGAGGTCGGTCGCTTTGTCGGTAGAACATCCCGGGTCGGACATCTCGACCCAGGGCATGAATAGTGCCCCTGCTCGAGCTCGGTCTTCCTTTTGAGGTCGAGTCTTTAGTCTGTAGGACTTCGGACTTTCTCGGGTGAAGCCGAACTCGAGCATTTTGTTGATTTCTTTTTTATAGAGTTCTTCTTTGAATGTGGAATGTTCCTTTTGAATTTTGAAAACGTGCGTCTCCCTGCTTTGGGAATGCGTGAGGGTTTAATAACCTCATTAATTCTTTTAATGCTCCAATTCTTCGTTCATTTTGAACCATTTCACAAAAACGGTTTCTCTTCTCTTGGTCTTTTGCTGTAACTTCCCCTTTTCTTTCTCTTTTTTTGTTTTCATATGCATTTTGCATTTTTGCGTTTCTCTTGTGACGTCTCTTGGTAATTGTTGACGCTTTTGCTTCGAAGAACATCTTTCGTCGCTTCGTCTGTCGACCTTTCCAAGCTTTTCTCCTTTTTCTAGGTTGGTTCTGCTTTCTGCTCCCTTACTTCTTTCGTTGCTTTACCTTTGATTTTTGATGAAGCTTGATTTTTGCTTTAAATAAATGCTGGAAGGTTTGATTCCTTTCGTATCACTGTGGGCCTGCTTGTGTACTGTTTCGATGGTTTTTCCTGCTTTTGAGATGGTCCATTTGTTTTCTAGGGTTCATACTGCTTGTTTTTTCTTCCTTTGCGAAATGCATGAACCTGCTTATTTTTCTGGAAGATTGCTCCTTTGATGTTTTTCGTCGTGCTGATAGCTTTCTTTGCTGATGAATCTCGTAAAAGAATTTTTTTTCTTTTGGTGGCTCGTTTGATTTTTTTCGCGTTGTTTTGCTTTTGTTTGATAAACTAAGACTGTGAATTTGGAAGGTAGCTATCTTGATGGCCTTCTGGTGGTAATGACTTTCTTTTTTCTTTCTGGGATGTTGCTTTCTTAGAAAGGATTTCTCTTTGTTCTTGCTGCGAGTTTTTGTTGAGACGTTAGCTTTGTGGATTTTCCTGAATCTTTGTTCCCTGACTACCTCCAAAGGATGCCCCTGGACCTTTTTGGTGTGGGTCATGGGGTTTTCTTTTGCTGCTTGTACTGTGTTGGACTGTGCTGGTTGAGTTGTTTTGATTTTGCCCGAGATGTTTTTAGTAATCCAATCTCCTTTTCTTGTTTATAGAACTTGTTGGCTATGTCTTCTCGCAAAAATATTGTAGAGACGTCCTCTAAGGTTCCTGAGGGTATGTTCGATTGGTTGGACTCCCTTGTCTTGATGTGTGTTTCTGTGGTCAATACTGAATTCTGTGTGGAGCTTAGGAAACATCATCGTCTTTGTAAGAGTAGGGATCAAGAGAAGAATTATGAGTTGGTGGCACTTGACTCTGAGGAGAGGGTTTGCTTCCATGTCCTGACCCAGGGGGAGTGCCTTTTCTTTTATGCTTACGACTTTTTCTTCAGCCAGTTGGACATTGATGAGCGGATAATTTATATGCTTTTTGGCATTGTTTTTAGGTAGTTTTTAGTATGATCTAGTTACTTTTAGGGATGTTTTCATTAGTTTTTATGCTAAATTCACATTTCTGGATTTTACTATGAGTTTGTGTGTTTTTCTATGATTTCAGGTATTTTCTGGCTGAAATTGAGGGAGCTGAGTAAAACTCTGATAAGGAGGTTGACAAAGGACTACTGATGCTGTTGGAATCTGACCTCCCTGCACTCGAAATGAATTTCTGGAGCTACAGAACTTCAAATAGCGCAATCTCAACAACGTTGGAAAGTAGACATCCAGAGCTTTCCAGCAATATATAATAGTCTATACTTTATTCGTGATTAGATGACGTAAACTGGCGCTCAACGCCAGTTCCATGTTGCTGTCAGGAGTCAAACGCCAGAAACACGTCACGAACCGGAGTTGAACGCCCAAAACACGTTACAACTTGGCGTTCAACTCCAAAAGAAGCCTCAGCTTGTGGATAGATCAAGCTCAGCCCAAACATACACCAAGTGGGCCCTGGAAGTGGATTTATGTGTCAATTACTTACTCTTGTAAACCCTAGTAGCTAGTCTAGTATAAATAGGATAGTCTACTACTGTATTAGACATCTTTGGTCTCAGTTTTATTTTATTATTCATCTTAGGAGACTATTGATCACGTCTTGGGGGCTGGCCATTTTGCCATGCCAAACCTTTCACTTATGTAATTTCAACGGTGGAGTTTCTACACACCATAGATTAAGGGTGTGGAGCTCTGCTGTACCTTAAGTTTCAATGCAATTACTCTTATTTTCTATCCAATTCGATTTATTCCTGTTCTAAGATATTCGTTGCACTTCAACTTGATGAATGTGATTATCCGTGACACTCATCATCATTCTCACCTATGAACGCGTGTGACTGACAACCACTTCCGTTCTACCTTAGGCCGGGCGCATATCTCTTGGATTCCTTAATCAGAATCTTCGTGGTATAAGCTAGAATTGATGGCGGCATTCATGGGAATCCGGAAAGTATAACCTTGTCTGTGGTATTCCGAGTAGGATTCCAGGATTGAATGATTGTGACGAGCTTCAAACTCCTGAAGGCTGGGTGTTAGTGACAGACGCAAAAGAATTAAGGGATTCTACTCCAACCTGATTGAGAACCGACAGATGATTAGCCATGCTGTGACAGAGCATTTGGACCATTTTCACTGAGAGGATGGGATGTAGCCATTGACAACAGTGATGCCCTACATACAGCTTGCCATGGAAAGAAGTAAGAAGAATTGGATGAAAGCAGCAGGAAAACAGAGATTCAGAAGGAACACAGCACCTCCATGCACCTATCCGAAATTCCCACCATTGGATTACATGAGTAACTCTATCTTTACTTACTGATTATTTTTATTACTCATATTTAAACCAATAATCTCTTAAATTAGTTAAATCTGCCTGACTGGGATTTACAAGATGACCATAGCTTGCTTCACACCATCAATCTCCGTGGGATCGACCCTTACTCACGTAAAGTATTTCTAGGACGACCCAGTGCAGTTGCTGGTTAGTTGTGCGGAGTTGTGACTAAGTGTGATTCACGTGTGAGAGCTACCAAACTATTGGAGCCATTGTTGATGATCATAATTTTGCCCACCAGACATCACTTTTCCCTTTACTTCGTTTGAGACCAACTTGTTGTGGTCGTGTAATGTAGCTCCGTCCCAGTTTCATCCAAACTCCTGGGGCTTTATTAAGATTTTTCAACTTCTTTGTCAAGAATTGAATGTTACCCATTCTCAAACTCTTTTTCTTTATTTGTTTGTTTTAACTAAGCCCGTGATTTCTTCAAAAAAGAAAGCTGATGAGCGGATAATTTATACGCTTTTTGGCATTGTTTTTAGGTAGTTCTTAGTAAGTTCAAGCTACTTTTAGGGATGTTTTCATTAGTTTTTATGTTAAATTCACATTTTTGGACTTTACTATGGGTTTGTGTGTTTTTTTGTGATTTCAGGTAATTTCTGGCTGAAATTGAGGGACTTGAGCAAAACTCTGAAAAAGGCTGACAAAAGGACTACTGATGCTGTTGGAATCTGACCTCCCTACACTCAAAATGGATTTTCTAGAGCTACAGAACTTCAAATGGCGCGCTCTTAACGGCGTTGAAAAGTAGACATCCAGAGATTTCCAGCAATATATAATAGTCCATACTTTATTCGGGAATTGATGACGTAAAGTGGCGCTCAACGCCAAGTACATGCTGCTGTCTGGAGTTAAACGCCAGAAACACGTCATAACCCGGTGTTGAACGCCAGAAACACGCTATAACTCGGTGTTCAACTGCAATAAAAGCCTTAGCTCGTGGATAGACCAAGCTCAGCCCAAACATACACCAAGTGGGCCCCGGAAGTGGATTTATGCATCAATTACTTACTCATGTAAACCTTAGTAGCTAGTCTAGTATAAATAGGATAATTTACTATTGTATTAGACATCTTTTGATCACTTTAGATCTTTGGACCATTCGGTCTTTTGATCACCTTCATGGGGGCTGGCCATTCGGCCATGCCTGAACCTTTCACTTTTGTATTTTCAACGGTGGAGTTTCTACACACCATAGATTAAGGGTGTGGAGCTCTGCTGTACCTCAAATTTCAATACAATTACTATTATTTTCTATTCAATTCTCTTTTATTCTTATTCCAAGATATACGTTGCACTTCAACTTGATGAATGTGATGATCCGTGACACTCATCATCATTCTCACCTATGAACGCGCGTGACTGACAACCACTTCCATTCTACTTTAGGCCGGGCGCATATCTCTTAGATTCCCCAATAGAATCTTCGTGGTATAAGCTAGATAGATGGCGGCATTCATGGGAATCCGGAAAGTCTAACCTTGTTACTGAGAGGATGGGATGTAGCCATCGACAAGGGTGATGCCTCCAGACGATTAGCCATGCAGTGACAGCGCATAGGACCATTTTCTCGAGAGGATGAAAAGTAGCCATTGACGACGGTGACGCCCTACATACAGCTTGCCATGGAAAGGAGTAAGAAAGATTGGATGAATGTAATAAGAAAGTAGAGATTCAAGAGGAGCACAGCATATCCATACGCCTATCTGAAATTCCCACTATTGATTTACATAAGTATTTCTATCTTATTTTATTTTCTGTTTATTATTTATTTTCGAACTTATCATAAACTATTTAATCTGCCTAACTGAGATTTACAAGGTAACCATAGCTTGCTTCATACCAACAATCTCTGTGGGATCGACCCTTACTCACGTAAGGTATTACTTGGATGACCGAGTACACTTGCTGGTTAAGTTGAACAGAGTTATGATCACACCAAAGATTATTAAGATCCCAATTCATCACACCATGATCTCTTTGGGGTATTTTTGATTTTATACAAGTACAAAGAGACCAACTTTGAGGATCACAATTTCGTCCACCAAGTTTTTTGCGCCGTTGCCGGGGATTGTTCGAGTATGGACAACTGACGGTTCATCTTGTTGCCTGACATTTGATGAAAACTGGAATTCTCATTAAAAATTTAGAATTTCTTATTTTATTTTTCCTATAAAAATTACAAGAAAATCATAAAATCATAAAAACCAAAAATATTTTGTGTTTCTTGTTTGAGTCTTGAGTCAATTTTTAAGTTTGGTGTCAATTGCATGCTTTTAAAATTTTTTCTTGCATTATTCGAAAATTCATGCATTCATGGTGTTCTTCATGATCTTCAAGTTGTTCTTGACAAGTCTTCTTGTTTGATCTTGATGTTTTCTTATTTTGTGTTGTTTGTTATTTTTCATATGCATTTTTTGTTTGTTAGTGTCCATGCATTAAAGATTTCTAAGTTCGGTGTCTTGCATGTTTTCTTTGTATCAAAAACTTTTCAAAAATATGTTCTTGATGTTCATCATGATCTTCAAAGTATTCTTGGTGTTCATCTTGACATTCATAGTGTTCTTGCATGCATCATGTGTTTTGATCCAAAATTTTCATGTTTTGGGTCATTTTTATGTTTTTCTCTCTCATCATTAAAAATTCAAAAATCAAAAAAATATCTTTTCCTTATTTCTCTCCAAAATTTCGAAAATTTGAGTTGACTTAGTCAAAAAAAATTTTAAAATTAGTTATTTCTTACAAGTCAAGTCAAATTTTAAAAAATTTAAAAATCTTATCTTTTCAAAATCTTTTTCAAAAATCATATCTTTTCCAATTTTTCCTCTTTTTCGAAAATTTCAAAAATCTTTTTCAAAATATTTTTAAAATCTTTTTCTTATCTTTATATCAAATTTTCGAAAATTAGCTAACAATTAATGTGATTGATTCAAAAATTTGAAGTTTGTTACTTTCTTATTAAGAAAGGTTCAATCTTTAAATTCTAGAATCATATCTTGTAGTTACTTGTTAGTTAAGTAATTAATTTTAATTTTAAAAATTAAATCTTTTTCAAAATATCTTTTTCTTAAAAATCTTATCTTTTTGTCTTATCTTCTTATCTTTTCATCTTATCTTTTTCAAAATTTGATTTCAAAATATCTTATCTAGCTTCTTATCTTCTTGTCTTTTCAAATTTGACTTTAATATCTTTTTCAACTAACTATTTGACTTTTTGTTTGTTTCTTATCTTTTTCAAAACCACCTAACTACTTTTCCCTCTCTAATTTACGAAAATACCTCTCTCTTTTTCAAAAATTCTCTTTAATTCTTTTAAAATTTAATTTTAATCTTATCTTATCTCTAATTTTAGAAAACTACTAACCCACTTTTAAAATTATTTTCGAATTTTCTGTCTCTTCTCTCTTATTCTATTTAATTATTTATTTACTAACACTTCTCTTCACCTCTGTTCATCTAAATATTCACACCCACTCTTCCTCACTCTTCTCCCCTTTCTTTTTCTACTAACATAAAGGAATCTCTATACTGTGACATAGAGGATTCCTCTTTCTTTTCTTGTTTTCTTCTCTTTCATATGAGCAGGAACAAGGACAAAAGTACTCTTGTTGAAGCTGATCTTGAACCTGAAAGGACTTTGAAGAGGAAACTAAGAGAAGCTAAATTACAACAATCCAGAAGTAACCTTTCAGAAATTTTCGAACAAGAGAAGTAGATGGCAGCCGAACCCAATAATGATAATGCAAAAAGGATGCTTGGTGACTTTACCAAACCCACGTCCAAATTTGATGGAAGAAGCATCTCCATTCCTACCATTGGAGCAAACAACTTTGAGCTGAAACCTCAGCTAGTTGCCTTAATGCAACAAAATTACAAGTTCTATGGACTTCCATCTGAAGATCCTTATCAGTTTTTAACTGAGTTCTTGTAGATCTGTGAGACTGTTAAGACGAATGGAGTGGATCCTGAAGTCTACAGGCTCATGCTTTTCCCTTTTGCTGTAAGAGACAGAGCTAGAATATGGTTGGATTCACAACCTAAGGATAGCCTGGACTCCTGGGAGAAGCTGGTCACGACCTTCTTGGATAAATTCTTTCCTCCTCAAAAGCTGAGCAAGCTGAGAGTGGATGTTCAAACCTTCAAACAAAAAAGATGGTGAATCCCTCAATGAAGCCTGGGAAAGATAAAAGCAGCTGACCAAAAGGTGTCCATCTGACATGTTTTTAGAATGCACCATATTAGATATATTATATTATGGTCTATCTGAATTTTCGAAAATGTCATTGGACCATTCTGCAGGTGGATCCATTCACCTAAAGAAAACACCTGCAGAAGCTCAAGAGCTTATTGACATGGTTACAAATAACCCATTCATGTGCACTTCTGAGAGGAATTCCATTAATAATGGGACGCCTCAAAGGAAGGGAGTTCTTGAGATTGATGCTCTGAATGCCATATTGGCTCAGAACAAAGTGTTGACTCAGCAAGTTAACATGATCTCTCAAAGTCTGAATGGATGGCAAAATGCATCCAACAGTACTAAAGAGGCAGCTTCGAAAGAAGCTTATGATCCTGAGAACCTTGCAATGGCAGATGTTAATTATATGGGTGAACCTTATGGAAACACCTATAATTCATCATGGAGAAATCATCCAAATTTCTCATGGAAGGATCAACAAAAGCCTCAACAAGGCTTTAACAATGGTAGACACAATAGGCTGAGCAACAGCAAGCCTTTTCCATCATTTTCTCAGTATCAGACAGAGAATTCTGAACAAAACACTTCTAATTTAGCCAATCTAGTCTCTGATCTGTCAAAAGCCACTTTTAGTTTCATGAGTGAAACAAGATCCTCCATCAGAAATCTGGAGGCACAAGTGGGCCAGCTGAGTAAAAAAGTCATTGAAACTCCTCCCAGTATTCTCCCAGGCAATACAGAAGAGAATCCAAAAGGAGAGTGCAAGGCCATTGATGTGATCAATATGGCCGAATGCACAAGGGAGGAGAAGGACGAAAATCCTAGTAAGGAAGACCTCTTGGGACGTCTCTCAAGCAAAAGGGAGTTTCCTATTAAGGATCCAAAGGAATCTGAGGCTTATATAGAGACCATAGAGATTCCATTAAATCTCCTTCTGCCATTTATGAGCTCTGAAGACTATTCTTCCTCTGAAGAGGATGAATATGTGACTGAAGAGCAAGTTGCTCAATATTTAGGAGCTATTATGAAGCTGAATGCCAAGTTGTTTGGTAATGAGACTGGGGAAAGTGAACCTCCCTTGCTCATTAATGAACTAGATACCTGGATTCAGCAAATTTTACCTCAAAAAAGATAAGATACTGGCAAGTTCTTAATAGCTTGTACCATAGGCACTATGACCTTTGAAAAAGCTCTATGTGATCTGGGGTCAGGGATAAATCTTATGCCACTCTCTGAAATGGAGAAGCTGGGGATCATTGAGGTACAACCTGCCTTGTTCTCATTACAATTGGCAGACAAGTCATTAAGACAAGCTTATGGAGTAGTAGAGGACGTGTTAGTAAAGGTTGAAGGCCTTTACATCCCTGCTGATTTCATAATATTAGACACTGGGAAGGAAGAGGATGAATGCATCATCCTTGGAAGACCTTTCCTAGCGACAGCAGGAGCTGTGATAGATGTCAACAGAGGTGAATTAGTCCTTCAATTGAATGGGGACTACCTTGTGTTTAAGGCACATGGCCATCCCTCTGTGACAAAAGAGAGTGAGCACAAAGAGCTTCTCTCAGTTCAGAGTCAAGAAGAGCCTCCACAGTCAAACTCTAAGTTTGGTGTTGGGAGGCCACAACCAAACACTAAGTTTGGTGTTAAGACCCCATATCCAAACTCTAAGTTTGGTGTTGGGACTATACAAAATTGACTTGATCACCTGTGAGGCTCCATGAGAGCCCACTATCAAGCTAATGACATTAAAAGAGCGCTTGTTGGGAGGCAACCCAATTTTATTTATCTAATTTTTATTTTATTTTATTTTATTGTTATTTTGTGTTCTATTAGGTACATGATCATGTGGAGTCACAAAAAAAATATAAAAATTAAAGACAGAATCAAAAACAGCAAAAGAAAAATCACACCCTGGAGGAAGGACAGACTGGCGTTCAACGCCAGTAATAAGCATCTGGCTGGTGTTCAACGCCAGAACAGAGCATGAATCTGGCGCTGAACGCCAGAAACAAGCAACATTCTGGCGTTTGAACGCCCAGAACGTGCATCACCTCGGCGTTTAAACGCCAGAATGGTATGCAAAGGCATTTTACATGCCTATTTGGTGCAGGGATGTAATTCCTTGACACCTCAGGATCTGTGGATCCCACAGGATCATCTCAGGATCTGTGGACCCCACAGGATCCCCACCTAACATATTCCCACCTTACCTCCTAATCCTATAACACTCTTCCCCAGGTCACACTTCCCAACAACTTCAATCTCTCTTCCCAATCACCCCCTTCACCACTCACATCCATCCACTCTTCCCCATAAACCCCACCTACCTTCAAAATTCAAAAACACTTTCCCACCCAAACCCACCCTAAAATGGCCAAACCTACCCTCTCCCATTTTCCTATATAAACCCCTCAATTCCACTTCATTTTCACACAACACAACCCCCTCTTCCTTACCTTGGCCGAAACACCATCTCTCTCTCTCTCTCCACCATATTTTCTTCTTCTTCTTCTTCTCTTCTTTCTTCTCTTGCTCGAGGGCGAACAATATTTTAAGTTTGGTGTGGTAAAAGCATAAGCTTTTTGTTTTTCCATTACCATCAATGGCACCTAAGGCCGGAGAATCCTCTAGAAAAGGAAAAGGGAAGACAAAAGCTTCCACCTCCGAGTCATGGGAGATGGAAAGATTCATCTCCAAAAGCCATCAAGACCACTTCTATGATGTTGTGGCAAAGAAGAAGGTGATCCTTGAGGTCCCTTTCAAGCTCAAGAAAAATGAGTATCCGGAGATCCGACATGAGATCCGAAGAAGAGGTTGGGAAGTCCTAACCAACCCCATGCAACAAGTCGGAATCTTAATGGTTCAAGAGTTCTATGCCAATGCATGGATCACTA
>NC_029777.3:33383758-33384772 GCF_000817695.3 Arachis duranensis
TCAACTAAGAAGACTGGACCTCAAGCCTGTGGCTAGAGGAAGGTTGGAGTTCATTCAACGCTCCATACTCTCCATCATTCCCACTAGCAACCGATCTGAAGTTACTGTGGATCGGGCCATCATGATTCATGGCATCATGATTGGAGAGGAAGTAGAAGTTCATGAGGTCATCTCCAATGAAATCTACAAAATAGCCGACAATCCCTCACCCATGGCACGGCTAGCTTTTCCTCACCTTATTTGCCATCTATGTTACTCAGCTGGAGTTATCATAGAAGGAGACATCCCCATTGAGGAGGACAAGCCCATCACTAAGAAAAGGATAGAGCAAACAAGAGAGCCCATCACCAAGAAGAGGATGGAGCAAGCAAGAGAGACCCTCCACGGATCTCAAGAGATGCATGAGGAAGCTCATCATCAAGAAATCCCTGAGATGCCTCAAGGGATGCACTTTCCTCCCAACAACTATTGGGAACAACTCAACACTTCCTTAGAAGATTTGAGCTACAATGTGGAACAATTAAGGGTGGAACATCATAAGCACTCCATCATTCTCCATGAAATAAGAGAAGATCAAAGAGTAATGAGGGAGGAGCAACAAAGGCAAGGAAGGGACATAGAAGAGCTTAAGGACATTGTTGGTCCTTCAAGAAGGAGACGCCACTAAGGTGGATTCATTCGTTGTTCTTATTTTTTTCTGCTTTTCGGTTTTTATGTTGTGTTCATTTATGTTTTGTGTCTCTACTTCATGATCATTAGTGTTTAGTAACTATGTCTTAAAGTTATGAATAATTCCTTTAATCCTTCACCTCTCTTAAATGAAAAATGTTTCTAATTCAAAAAGAACAAGAAGTACATGAATTTCGAATTTATCCTTGAATTTAGTTTAATTATATTGATGTGGTGACAATACTTTCTATTTTCTGAATAAATGCTTGAACAGTGCATATTTTTTATCTTGTTGTTTATGAATGTTAAAATCGTTGGCTCTTGAAAGAATGATGAAAAAGAGAA
>NC_029777.3:33384816-33385219 GCF_000817695.3 Arachis duranensis
ATATTGATAATCTGAAAAATCATGAAATTGATTCTTGAAGCAAGAAAAAGCAGTGAAAAACAAAAGCTTGCGAAAAAAAATTTGGCGAAAAAAAAGAGAAAGAAAAAGAAAAAGCAAGCAGAAAAAGCCAATAGCCCTTAAAACCAAAAGGCAAGGGTAAAAAGGATCCAAGGCTTTGAGTATCAATGGATAGGAGGGCCCAAGGAAATAAAATCCAGGCCTAAGCGGCTAAATCAAGCTGTCCCTAACCATGTGCATTCTAAACTTCAAAGGAAAAAGTGAGATGCCAAAACTGTTTAGAAGCAAAAAGCTACAAGAACCACTCATCTAATTAGAATTAATATTCATTGATATTTTGGGATTTATAGTATATTCTCTTCTTTTTATCCTAATTGATTTTCAG
>NC_029777.3:33385404-33400115 GCF_000817695.3 Arachis duranensis
TTTTTATGTTAAATTCACATTTCTGGACTTTACTATGAGTTTGTGTGTTTTTCTGTGATTTCAGGTAAATTCTGGCTGATATTGAGGGACTTGAGCAAAACTTTGAAAAAGGCTGACAAAAGGACTGCTGATGCTGTTGGAATCTGACCTCCCTTCACTCAAAATAGATTTTCTGGAGCTACAGAACTTCAAATGGCGCGCTCTCAACGGCGTTGGAAAGTAGACATCCAGAGCTTTCCAGCAAAACGTCATGATCCGGAGTTGAACGCCCAAAACACGTCATAACTCGGAGTTCAACTCCAAGAGAAGCCTCAGCTCGTGGATAGATCAAGTTCAGCCCAAACATACACCAAGTGGGCCCCGGAAGTGGATTTATGCATCAATTACTTACTCATGTAAACCCTAGTAGCTAGTCTAGTATAAATAGGATAATTTACTATTGTATTAGACATCTTTTGATCACTTTAGATCTTTGGACCATTCGGTCTTTTGATCACCTTCATGGGGGATGGCCATTCGGCCATGCCTGAACCTTTCACTTATGTATTTTCAACGGTGGAGTTTCTACACACCATTGATTAAGGGTGTGGAACTCTGCTGTACCTCAAGTTTCAATACAATTACTATTATTTCCTATTCAATTCCCTTTTATTCTTATTCCAAGATATACGTTGCACTTCAACTTGATGAATGTGATGATCCGTGACACTCATCATCATTCTCACCTATGAACGCGCGTGACTGACAACCACTTCCGTTCTACTTTAGGCCGGGCGCATATCTCTTAGATTCCCCAATAGAATCTTCGTGGTATAAGCTAGATAGATGGCGGCATTCATGGGAATCCGAAAAGTCTAACCTTGTCTGTGGTATTCCAAGTAGGATTCCGAGAATCTGGAAAGTCTAACCGTGTCAGTGGTATTCCGAGTAAGATTCCGGTATTGAATGACTGTGACGAGCTTCAAACTCCTGAAGGCTGGGCGTTAGTGACAGACACAAAAGAATCAAGGGATTCTATTCCAACCTGATTGAAAACCGACAGATGATTAGCCGTGCTATGACAGAGCATTTGGACCATTTTCACTGAGAGGATGGGATGTAGCCATCGACAAGGGTGATGCCTCCAGACGATTAGCCATGCAGTGACAGCGCATAGGACCATTGTCCCGAGAGGATGAAAAGTAGCCATTGACGACGGTGACGCCCTACATACAACTTGCCATGGAAAGGAGTAAGAAGGATTGGATGAATGTAATAAGAAAGTAGAGATTCAAGAGGAGCACAACATATCCATACACCTATCTGAAATTCCCACTATTGATTTACATAAGTATTCCTATCTTATTTTATTTTCTGTTTATTATTTATTTTTGAACTTATCATAAACCATTTAATCTGTCTAACTGAGATTTACAAGGTAACCATAGCTTGCTTCATACCAACAATCTCTGTGGGATCGACCCTTACTCACGTAAGGTATTACTTGGATGACCGAGTACACTTGCTGGTTAAGTTGAACGGAGTTATGATCACACCAAAGATTATTAAGATCCCAATTCATGACACCATGATCTCTTTGGGGTATTTTTGATTTTATACAAGTACAAAGAGACCAACTTTGAGGATCACAATTTCGTCCACCAAAAGCCTCGTGGGTTTTTTTTAGATCTGCACAAGGACATAAGGTTTTTACCATGTATGACGAGTCCTTTAGGGACTTTAAGAATTATTTTTTCAAGGTTTGAGCTATTGAGGGAGCTCGTCCCTTTTTTCTGGAAGCAAATGGTGAGCCATCCTTTCCTTTGTATTGGCAGCAGAATGTAGTAGTATCCTGATATACGTGGGAAATGCTTGATGAGGTTGAACAGGCCTTTGTGACAGTTTTGGAGGATCTTTGGGGGGAACCTCCTTATCTGGATACCAAAAAATATTTGGGAGACACCTCCCTCATTCGAGATGCATTGTGTATTACTTGATATGTACTATTTCTTATTTTTGCTTTTCTCCTTTTTTCCTAGTCTGTAAAACTGTCATTTTTCTTTTTTCAGAGATGTCCAAGAATAATGATGTAACGAAGGCCTTCAAAAAGGCGAGAAAAGCTACTGCAGCTTAAAACACCTCGGCCCGGGTGGATGAGGAAGGGTCTTCTCAGGTCCCATTGAAGCCGTCTGTGTCGAGTTCTCCTGGCCCGAGGAGAATGATCACTACTCCCCGGGTTTGTTTAGTGGATCCTCCATAGTCTTCCACTGCTACTGTGGTTTCCTCTTCAGCCGTCCCTCCTTCCAAAAGACATCGAACCGTTGAATCTTTCAATCTGAATGCCCCTGATTTTGACCCTATTGGCTTTGTCGACCAGCATATTGCTCCTTATGGTGTCCTCTCCATGGATGATGTTTCTCTCCTTCATCACTTAGATTTTATAACTCAAAGTAGTGTTAAGATGGCTCATATGGGAGCTGCCCTGTATCGAACTGCTCAAAATCTTCCTCTGCATGCTACCAAGGCCTTTTTGGAGGAAGTTAAGTGAGAGTTCGATCGGATGAAGGGTCTGAAGGAGGAGCTTGAAGTGAAGGTAACTAAACTGGAGAAGGAGCTGAAAGGGGATAAGGCTAGCTCCCTTGCCTTGGCGGCTTCTGTGCGGTTGGCTGAGGACACGACATTGAAGCACAAAGATAGCTATGTCAGGACCTACCGAGAAGTGATGCATCTCAGGGAGGAGTTAGAGTCGGCCCAGGTTGATTATTTTAAGCTCCAAGGCCACCTTGTAGGCAGCGTAACTGCTGCTTATGAGAACCTGAAGGAGCAGGTTCAGGTTCTTGCACTGGAGGTCGACCTTGCTTTATCTAGTTTGGATAATGTTGTGAAGGATGGGAAGATTGTCCTCGATGATCCTGATGATGATGATGTTGAGCCTCCCTCTGAGCCTGTCGCCAAAGCTTCTGTTGTGTCAGCTTCTTCAGGTCCTGCTCATCCTGAATTAGATCCTGATTGCCAAATATTGAATCGGGATGACGGGACAGTGGACGCAGTGCCTCTCCAGACTCGCCCTCCTTCACCCCGTGCTGATGCTGCCGAGAAGCCTTCGGGTGTTTAACTGATTTTTGTAATTTCCATGCTTTTTGGGTTGAACTTGGTGGGCTCTGAAGCTGTCTATTATTAAAACTTTGTGTTTTTATATCATGTCTGTCTATGCTTGTCTTGGTATCTTCGTAGGCTTTGGGAGTGTTGGAACATTGTCTGACATGATCGGCTTGATTCCTTTGCCTGATGCTATTTTTCAGCAATTCATTTTATTTGAACTTTGTTCAGGTCTTTGTTAGGAATTATAATGCTGAGTTTGCCGATTTCTTCAGGTCGGTTTCTGTCCGAGTTGTTGTGTGTAACCCTCTTTTAGGAGTTACTTTTGTAGCTTTATATTTCGGGCCGACTTCGTCACATCGGGCCGTGTCGAGTTACTTTGTAATCCTCTTTCTTGGACCTTTGTTCCGGTCTCTTTCAGGGATTATCTTTGTAACTTTATGTTTTTGGGCCGACTTCGTCATGTCGGGCCCTGTCGAGTTACTTGGAAATCCTCTTTCTTGGACCTTGTTCAGGTCTTTTTCAGGGATTATTTTTGTAACTTTATGTTTTTGGGCCGACTTTGTCATGTCGGGCCCTGTTGAGTTACTTGGTAATCCTCTTTTTTTGACCTTGTTCAGGTCTCTTTTAGGGATTATCTTTGTAACTTTATTTTTTGGTCCGACTTCAACATGTCGGGCCTTGTCGAGTTACTTGGTAATCCTCTTTCTTGGACCTTGTTCAGGTCTCTTTTAGGGATTATCTTTGTAACTCTATGTTTTTGGGCCGACTTCGTCATGTCAGGCCCTGTCGAGTTACTTGGTAATCCTCTTTCTTGGACATTGTTCAAGTCTCTTTCAAGGATTATCTTTGTAACTTGTTCGTAGGAGTCCGACTTCGTCATGTCGGGCTCTTCTAAGTTATAGTAATCCTCTTTTATAGGGCTGGCTAGACCTCTTTCTAGGGCTTTACTTATAAATTCGGTTATTGTGGTTGGTCCGACTTTTTATGCCGGCCAGTCTTTAAGTTATTTTATAGCAATCCATTTTATTAGGACCTCGTCAGGTCCTTTCTATGGATCACTTTCTATAACTTCTTGCATTATTCTATTTTTATCTTTGCCGATTTTGTAGAGATTAGATTTTAACCCTCATTTGGTCGACCTTTTAATGAATTTGGTTTTCATCTTTGGTCTTTATCATGATCGCATAGTGAATTTGTATTTCACTTTCTGTCAATCTGTAGCTTTATAATCGAACGAAGAACGTTTCAGATTAATGCAGCTTGAGCGTTTGTAGAAGATCTGAACCGATTTTATTAAAAGAAAATGCAAGTATATACATGCGGGGGGTTAATTCCCTTAAGTCAGGTGATTTGTAGGTCTTGGCTTGGCGCCTCTTTAAAAAACCTTTTTAGGAAAAAGAGTGCGCCTTGTCCCAAGGTCCTTTATCATCCCTAACTATAATACCTTTTTAGGTTGCAGGCGTGCCATGACCTAGGGAGCTCTCGCCCATCGAGTTCGGAAATCCTGTAGTAGCCCTTTCTCAGCAATTCTATGACTCGGTAGGGTCCTTTCCAGTTTGCTGCCAGCTTTCCTTCTCCAGGTCAAGTTATTCCGATTTCGTTTCGTATTAGAATGAGGTCGTCCTTAGCAAAGGCCCACTGTATTACCTTTTGATTATACCTGGAAGCCATTCGTCGTTTTAATGCCTCTTCCCTTATCCGAGCTCTTTCTCGGACTTCCGAAAGTAAGTCGAGCTCTTCCCTTTAAAGTTGGGAGCTGGCTTCTTCGCTATAGTGGATCACTCTAGGCGACCTTTCTTCAATCTCTACTGAGATTATTGCCTCCATTCCATATGCTAATCGGAAGGGTGATTCCTTTGTAGTGGAATGTGGCATTGTTCGGTATGCCCATAAGACCTGTGGGAGCTCCTTGGCCCAGGCTCCCTTTGCATCCTGTAATCTCCGCTTCAGCCCAGCCAGTATGACTTTGTTGGCAGCTTCAGCTTGTCCATTGGCTTGGGGATGTTCAACAGAGGTGAATTGTTGTCTTATATTCAAGTCGGCCGCTAGCTTTCTGAAGCCTGCATCTGTGAACTGAGTACCATTGTCTGTGGTGTTGGAGTATGTAACCCCAAACCTTGTGACGATATTTCTATATAAGAATTTTCAACTTCTTTGAGCAGTGGAGTTAGCTAGGGGTTTTGCCTCAATCCACTTTGTGAAGTAGTCTATTCCCACTATGTGGAATTTGACTTGTCCCGATCCTTGAGGAAAGGGTCCGAGAAGATCGAGTCCCCATTTAACGAATGGCCAAGGTGAGGTTACGCTGATGAGTTCCTCTGGTGGGGCGATGTGAAAGTTGGCATGTTTCTGACATGACGAACATGTCTTTGCAAATTCTATGGCTTCTTTTCGTAGATTTGGCCAATAAAATCCTACCCGAAGTACTTTTTTGGTAAGTGCCTGCGCTCCGAGGTGATTGCCACAAATGTCACTGTGTACTTCTTTTAGGACTTCCTTTGTGTTGGAAGTCGGCACGCATTTTAGCAGTGGTATTGAAATCCCTCTTTTGTATAGAGTATTATTTATGATAGTATAATATTTTTCCTCCCGTTTCAACCTCTTTGCCTCCTTTTATTCTGTGGAGAGTGCTTCTGTTTTGAGGTAATTAATTATGGGAGTCATCCATCCTTGATCCTGACCTGTTATGGTCATGACTTTTTCTTCTTCTGAGATTGATGGATTTTGTAGAATTTCTTGGATGAGGCTTCTATTGTTGCCCCCTGGTTTGGTGCTGGCTAGTTTTGAGAGTGCGTCAGCTCGGGTATTCTGTTCTCGGGGTATGTGAAGGATCTCATATTCTCCGAGTTGTCCGAGCTGTTCCCTGGTTTTGTCCAAGTACTTTTTCATAGTGGGGTCTTTAGCTTGGTAGCTTCCTGTTATTTGCGAAGTAACTACCTGTGAGTCGCTGAAGATGATAAGTTTTTGAGCTCCAACCTCCCTAGCCAGCTTCAAGCCAGCTAGTAGTGCCTCATATTCTGCCTGATTGTTTGAGGTAGGGAACCCAAATTTGAGGGAGAGTTCGATTTGGGTTCCCTGGTCGCTTTCAATTATCGCACCCGTGCCGCTTCCCGTTTTATTTGAGGAACCGTCCATGTAGAGATTCCATTCTGTGGAGATTTCTAGTGTGTCCATGATTTCCGCAATGAAGTCAGCCAGGTATTGCGATTTGATGGCTGTTCGAGCTTCGTATTAAAGATCAAATTCGGATAACTCGACTGCCCATTGTAAGATTCTGCCTGCCAGGTCTGTTTTCTGTAAGATCCCTTTTATGGGCTGGTTGGTCTGGACCCTGATGGTGTGGTTGTCGAGATGTTAGTATGAGAGTGTAGGCAAACTTCTCTATTTTTTGGTAGTTTAGCTCGGCTCCGTGTAGTACTTTACTGATGAAGTATATGGGTTGTTGCCCGTTGTCATCTTCTCGGACTAGTGCTGAGGCTACTGCACGACTTCCTACTGCGAGGTACAATATGAGTAGTTCTCCTTCTCGTGGCCGAGTTAGGATAGGTGGCTGTCCGAGAAACCTTTTGAAATCTTGGAAGGCCTGCTCGCACTCTGTTGTCCATTCGAACTTTTTTCCCTTCTTTAGAGTAGCGTAGAAGGGAAGAGATCTTATTGCTGATCCGGCTAGAAATCTGGACAAGGCTGCTAACCTTCCATTGAGTTGTTGTACCTCTTTGAAACAAGTTGGACTCTTCATGTCAAGTATGGCCCGACATTTATCCGGGTTTGCTTCGATTCCTCTTTGTGTGAGCATAAAACACAGGAATTTGCCAGCTTCTACTGCGAAGGTGCATTTTGCGGGATTGAGTCGCATGCCATGCCGTCTTATAGTGTCAAACACCTAGGTCAGGTTGGACAATAGCTCTTCTTCATTTTGTGTCTTTATTAGCATGTCGTCTACATAGACTTCCATGATTTTTCCGATGTGATCCGAAAAGACCTTATTCATTAATCTCTGATAAGTAGCTCCCGTATTTTTAAGACTGAAAGGCATGACGATGTAGCAGTAGTTTGCTTTTGGGGTTAATAAGGAAGTTTTTTCTTGGTCAGGTGGATACATTGGGATTTGATTGTATCCCGAATATGCATCCATGAACGAGAGGTATTTATATCTGGAGGAGGCATCGACTAGTGCGTCGATACTTGGGAGTGGATAAGGATCTTTTGGGCAGGCTTTGTTGAAATCAGTGTAGTCGGTGCACATTTGCCACTTCCTGTTTGATTTTTTCACCAAGACGACGTTAGCTAGCCATAGTGGGTATTTGACTTCTCTTATGAATCCTGCCTCCAATAGAGCTTGTACCTGCTCTTCCACAGTATGAGAGCATTCTGGTCCGAGCTTTCTGCATCTCTGTTGTACTGGCCGAGATCCTGGGTAGATTGCTAGTTTGTGGCACATTAACTTAGGGTCTATGCCTGGCATGTCTGCGGCCTTCCATGCATAGAGGTCGACGTTATCTCATAAAAAATTGTATGAGTGATTCTTTTATGTCTCCATGTAGAATTGTGCTGATATTGGTTGTTTGGTTCGGGGTATCCCCAATCTGGATTTTTTCTATTCCGCCTTCAGGTTGTGGGCGGAGCTCTTCCCTCCTCTGAACTCCACTGAGCTCGATTGTGTGGAATTCTTTTCCTCCGCTTCTGAGGTCTAGACTTTCATTGTAACAGTGGCGTGCCATCTTCTGATCTGCTTTTATTGTAGCTATCCCTTCTGGAGTTGGGAATTTCATGCATAGATGTAGAGTTGAGACTATTGCACCAAGCTGATTTAGTGTTGTTCGGCCTATTAAGGCGTTATAGGCTGAACCTACATCGACCACGATGTAATCTATCTTGAGTGTTCTTGATTGGTTTCCTTTTCCAAAGGTTGTGTGCAATGAGATGTATCCCAGTGGTTAAACCGGGGTGTCTCCTAATCTGAACAGGCTGTTCGGATATGCTCTGAGTTCTTTTTCTTCCAAACCGAGCTTGTCGAAGGTAGTTTTAAATAAGATGTCGGCGGAGCTCCCTTGGTTTATCAGTGTGCGGTGGAGGTTTGCATTCGCCAGTATAACAGTGATGACCATGGGATCGTCGTGTCCTAGAATTATACTAGATGCATCTTCTTTTGTGAAGGTAATAGAGGGATGTCAGGAGCTTCCTCATCCCCCTCGACATGATATACCTCTTTAAGATATCTTTTGCGAGATGATTTGGAGACTCCTCCTCCCGCAAATCCGCCGTGTATCATGTGGACGTGTCTTTCTGGTGTACGAGGTGACTTCTCGGTTAGTCTAACATCTTTTTCCCTTCTTCTTTTTCTTTGCTCATCGTCCTGGGTGGCCAGAAACCGATCTAGCTTCCCCTTTCTTACTAGTTTTTCGATGAAGTTTTTTAAGTCAAAGCATTCATTGGTAGAATACCCGCGGATTCGATGGTATTCACAATATTCAGACTGATTTTCTCCTCCTTTTTTGCCTTTGAGTGGTCGAGCTGGGGGTATTCTTTCAGTGTTGCATACCTCTCTGTAGACGTCCACGAGAGACACCCGAATGGGGGTGTAATTGTGATTTTTTTTTATTTTCTCTCCATGTCGATGTTCCTTCTTTGATTCTTTGTCCTTATCCCGAGAAGTGAATCCAGATTTCGAGGTCTCTCATAGTCGAGAGTTTTCCTCCATGTTGATGTATTTTTTAGCTCGTTCTTGTACTTCGTTCAGAGATGTGGGGTGCTTTTTCAATATAGATTGGCTGAAAGGTCCCTCTCGCAAGCCATTGATGAGGCCCATAATGGCAGCCTCTATTGGTAGGTTCTGTATGTCTAGGCATGTTTTGTTGAATCTTTCCATGTAGTTGCAGAGAGTTTCCCGTTCTCCTTGCCTGATTCCTAATAAACTTAGAGCGTGCTTAGCCTTGTCTTTTTGGATGGAGAATCTGGTTATCCAACTAAAAAAGATACAAAAACCATTGCGTACATATTTTTTCATTGTCTTCTAAATAAAATATATTAAGCGATTCTACAAGTCTCCAAGACGCATTAATTTGAAACATTCATCGTCCGATTATAAAGCAACAAGATTGGCAGAAAGTGAAAAACAAATTCACTGCACAATCAAGATAAACACCGACCGAGATGAAAACTAAATTCATCTAAAGGTCGACTAAAACGAGGATTTAGCTCACCTTCTATAAATCGACAAAGATGAAAACCGGATAATGCAAGAAGTTATCGAAAGTGGTCCAAAGAAAGGACCTGACGAGGTCCTAATGGATTGCTAAATAATAACTTAGAAAAAGACTGTCCGACGTTAAGACATCGGACCAAGTCAACCAATGTTACAAGTAAACCCGGGAAAGAGGTCTGGCCAACCCTATAAAAGAGGATTACTTTAACTTAGAAGGGCCCGACATGATGAAGTCGGCCCAAAATATAAAGTTATAGAAGTAACCCCTGAAAGAGACCTGCACAAGGTCCAATAAAGAGGATTACAAAAATAACTTAGAAGGGCCCGACATGATGAAGTTGGCCCAAAACATAAAGTTATAAAAGTAATCCCTGAAAGAGACTTGCACAAGGTCCAATAAAGAGGATTACAAAAATAACTTAGAAGGGTTCGACATGATGAAGTTGGCCCAACACATAAAGTTATAGAAGTAATCCCTGAAAGAGACCAGCACAAGGTCCAAGAAAGAGGATTACAAAAATAACTTAGAAATACCCGACACGACGAAGCTAGTTCGACGTGATGAAGTCGGCCCACATAAGAAAACCAAGGCTATAAAAAAGTAATACCTGGCTGAGATCTCAATAGGGGGCCAAACAAAACAAGATTTCTAGAAAAAGGCCCTCCGTTGCCTCAAAGGAATCAAAGCTACAAAGTTATCCAATGAAGTCAAGCAACAAGGGCAAAATCTAGAAAGGTGCCAAGTCGTGTGCAAACAAGCATAACATAAAATACAATATTATAACAAGTTTTGGAGGCCACCGAAGTCAGCCCCAAAAACTTGAAAGCTACTTGTTGTTTTTCAAAAAAGGTGCTAAACAAGCAACCAATATGAGCATCAACAATCAGCAAAACATCAATCACAAAACAAAGAGTTTTTAAAACCCACAAGCCGGGTTATCTACATAAAAAGGAAAAATTCAGCTAAAGATCCGAAGCCTTCTCGACAGCATCAGAAGGAGGTGAAGGAGGACGAGTCTGAATAGGCACAGCATCAACAGTCCTATCATCCGGATTCAAAACTGGACAATCCGGATCAGACACAGAATGACCAACCTCAACCGAAGGGACTGAAGAAGTCAACACTTTGACAGCAGGTGCAGGGGGAGGATCGACATCATCATCATCCGGGTCGTCAGGGACAATCTTACCATCCCTCACAATGTTGTCCAAACTGAAGAGAGACAGGTCAACCTCGGGAGCCAGAACTCGAACCTGCTTCTTCAGGTTCTCATAGGCAGCATCCACGTTGCCGACAAGGTGGCTTTGGAGCTCAGAGTAATCAGCTCGAGAAGACTCCAACTCCTCCCTCAGACGCATTACCTCCCGATAAGAGGAAACATAGCTATCTTTATGCCTTAATGCAGTGTCCTCAGCTAACCTTACAGAAGCCTCCAAAGAAACGGAGCTCGCCTTCTCATTCTTAAGCTCTTTCTCCAGTTTTGCCACCTTCACCTCAAGCTCCTCCTTCAAACCCTTCATACAATTGAACTCTTGTTTTGCCTCCTCCATAAAGGCTTTAGTGGCGTGGAGAGGAAGGTTTTGAGCAGTCCGGTACATGGCAGCCCCCATATGTGCCATTTTAACACTACTCCGAGTTATAAACCCCAAATGGCGAAGGAGTGATACATCATCCATAGGGAGGATACCGTAAGGACCGATCTGCTGATCTACAAACTCAACCGCATCAAAATCAGGGGCATCAAGATTGAAAGGCTCAATAGCTTTTTGCTTTTGGTTGGGAGGAGCACTAGAAGCAGCAACAGAGGCTTGGGGAGGATCAATCAGACGAACCCGAGGAGTCGGGATAATCTTCCTTGCCCCAGGTGAGCTCGAAATGGCTGGCTTCGACTGAGCCTGGGACGATCCCTCCCCGGCCGCCTTGGCTGAGGCGTTCTGGGCTGCGGTAGCTCTCTTTGCCCTTTTGAAAGCCTTCATAGATTCATTATTCTTAATTATCTCTGCAAACAAAACACAACAGTAAGGCACCAAGTTACAAATCGGAGCTTGCAAATAATATAGGAGCATCTGATTGCTGTTTTTGTTAAAGTAGTCAGAAAGGCTTTGCAGCAAACTGTATCTGAAGTGTCGGTGAGATACATTCTACTTTTGAAATTGATGAGGTGATGGTTGGAATATGTAGTGGCATCGTACAGAGTCATATCCAGAAGTTTGAAGTCCTTAGGAATTTTGGTCTTCATAATTTCCCAAGTGAACGGATCCTGGTCTTTGCGTGAGCTGTCTTCAGGGGTGGTCCGAATGGCTATGGTTTTGAGATCGGCTTCGATTTGTTGAAGTTTATCTTCTAATTCTCGATGTCACCTTACCTCCCTTTGTAGATCCTTTCCCACTTCTCACTGATGCTGGGTTTCTTTTTTGAGTTGCTTTAAACGATCTTGAAGCGCTTCTATTACTCTCGGATTTGATGAGTTTTTATCCCCGTTGAATTCTAGGGTTTCTTTCAGTGTAGTGTCTACATTTTTGTGCGGCGTTCTATCCTCTAGATCTGAGTTTTGGATGTTGTCATGGTTGTCTGCCATGGATGACTTTCCAGGTTCCTCGGCAACGATGCCAATGTTCCGGGGGTTACCTGAAACTGTAGGTCGATTGATGACAAGTCATCATATACCTATTTTTCTATACTTTTTCATACAAGAAATTGATGATTAGTGCTTAAATATTGCATTCTTTTGTGCTTAATTGGAAGATTTCCTTGATCTTTTAATTTTATAAATCTTGTAGGAAATAAGAAGAAAAAGAAGCAAAGAAGCACAAAAAAAGGAGAAAAAAGAGCTTTGGGACGCACTTTGAAGTTGGAGCACACTTTAGAGTCTTAGGCCACACTTTTAAAAGCGTGGCCCATGACCAAATTAAAGGAGAATAGGCAATCAGCACACACTGCCCTGCTCTTGCCAAGGGCAGAGCAATATTGTGATGCAAAGTGAGGTTGGAAGCAAGAATTTTCGCTAAGGTAAAAACTGGGCGCTCACAGCATGACCATGCCTATTTCAAAGGGCTATAACTTGAGCTACAGACATTCGATTGATGTGCTTCTAGTTGCATTGGAAAGCTGACATTCAGAGCTTTCCAACGATATATAGCAATTTATATTTGGCATACAATTGAGGCATGAGTGAAAGGCATCTTTAAAGGCAAAAAATAAGCGAAAATAAACCAAAGTGCTTCCACCAAGGCTCGAAGCTGGAGCCTCACTCCAAAGCAAAGTAGCGCTCATTTTTCTGCTCTGCCCTCTTGGAGAATAGGGCAATGTCGTGCTCTCTTCATGGAAAATCAAGGAAAAATTGCTCCTCAAGTGCTTTCACCAAGGTTCGAACACAAGACCTTCAAGGAAATAAAGGCAAGGAGCTTGGGCGCGCACACAACTTGGCACGGCCAGCACCAAGCACGCACGCAATGAGGCCGTATGCACCATTTCCTGCTCTGCCCTCCACAAGGGCAGGGCAGCCTCTTGGGAGCAAACACTCATGGGCCAAAATTCAACCAAAATTCCATTTAAATTCAATTCCTCTCCAAATTGACTCAAGGCCAACCAAACCCTTTTCTCCTCAAATCCAGAGCAAGTAAAGCCCACATCATCACTCAAAGGCACATGGATCAATTAAATTAGGATTTTTATTTTTGTAATTTGTTTAAATTTCATTTTCATTTTTTCATTTTGTAAAGCCTATATAAAGGCATCAAGGGGCTCGATTAGAGGGGAGGCTTGCTCCATTAGGGAGTAGTAGTAGTAGATAGCTCTCTCTTAGTTTTCTTTTCTGTTTTGAATCTTGAGTGAGATTGGAGGAATTCTGTTTCATTCTCACTTTGAGAATTCTCTTTGTTTACTTTCTACAGATTTCTAAGAAATTGAGGATTGAATTTGAGTCTTCACTGATTGCTTCTCTCTTTTCTTCTGCAATTATTCTCTGTTGGATCAAGGAAGGGATTGAGATCTAGACTTGTTTTCTAGTCTCCTCCACCCCTGATTTCCCTTAGCTATTGAAATTGAGCTGCATTTTACTTTCTGTTTCATTCCTCTTCTGCTACATTTACTTTTCTGCAATTTCCTTTCCTGCATTCTCCACTTTCACATCATTGTTCACATTGAGCTTGATTTGATTTCCTGCACATTTACATTTTCTGCAATTTAAATTTCTAGTTGCTTAATCTATTGCTCTCTTTAATTTCCAGCACCCAACCCCCTTTACATTTCCTGCAATTTACATTTCGTGCAATTTAAGTTTCAGCTCTTTTACTTTCTTGTTCTTTAAGTTTCCTGCAATTTTATTTTCTGCATCTTTTAAATTCCTTGCAATTTACTTTCTGTTGATCAACTTCACACAATTCACTCAATGTTAGCTTGACTAAACTAATCACCCACTAAAGTTGCTTGATCCATCAATCCCTGTGGGATCGACCTCACTCTTGTGAGTTATTATTACTTGATGCGACCCGGTATACTTGCCGGTTAGATATGTGTGTTGGAAATTTGTTTTCCGCAAAAATACCATCAAGTTTTTGGCGCCGTTGCCGGGGATTGATTAGATCAACAATGACTAAGTGGGTGAGAAGTTTAGATCAAGCATTTTCTTTTTTTTGTTGTCTGTTTTAAAGTTGAAACCAAGGTGTTTGTGTTTTTGCCTCACTAAGCAAAACTCATATCTGATATGAGTAATTTCAATTTTCATTGGTGTTGTGTTCTACAAAATTCAAATGGAGTTCACCTCATCTTTTAATCAAACAAACTTCATGGGATATTGCCCACCATCACAATATGATTCAAGTCATTATTCTAATGATGGTTGGGAATATCACCAAGAAGATACAAATTCTGAGCACTTCAATCAATGGAGACTTGCTCCAGAGTCACAAATTGATCAAGCTGAGCACATGAGATACTGTCCAGAACCACAGAATGACTTAAATCATTATCCTCATGGTGTCTGGACATATCAAGAAGAATGTGAACAATCAGTTAAAATGGGACATCTTCTAGAGACACAATATGATCCAGATTTTGATGAGTCTAACAACTACTCATATTATGGCTGGGAAAGTCAAAATCAAAGAAATCTTAGTAATCCATACTGTGTGATTCAGATGATCTCCTTCAAAAGTCCAGAGGATTTTTTGAAAGACAAGAACAAGCTTGGAAAAGGAAAGAAATCCTCCGTCAGAGGACAAATGAGCACCTGGAGAACATAAGGAAACACTTAGAACCATTGATGAGCGGATAATTTGTATGCTTTTTGGCATTGTTTTTAGTATGTTTTTAGTATGATCTAGTTAGTTTTTAGTATATTTTTATTAGTTTTTAGTTAAAATTCACTTTTCTAGACTTTACTATGAGTTTGTGTGTTTTTCTGTGATTTCAGGTATTTTCTGG
>NC_029777.3:33400217-33400450 GCF_000817695.3 Arachis duranensis
AAGACCAAAAAGGACTGCAGATGCTGTTGGATTCTGACCTCGCTGCACTCGAAGTGGATTTTCTGGCGCTACAGAAGCCCAATTGGCGCGCTCTCAACGGCGTTGGAAAGTAGACATCTTGGGCTTTCCAGCAATATATGATAGTCCATACGTTGCCCAAGATTTAATGGCCCAAACCGGCGTTCAAAGTCACCCTCAGAATTTCCAGCGTTAAACGCCGGAACTGGCACCAA
>NC_029777.3:33404493-33405479 GCF_000817695.3 Arachis duranensis
TGTATGGATGAATCCATCATCCTTGGCAGACCCTTCCTAGCCACAGCAAAGGCTGTGATTGATGTTGATAGAGGAGAGTTGATCATTCAAGTGAATGAAGAATCTTTGGTGTTTAAGGTCCAAGGATATCCCTCTGTCATCATGGAGAGGAAGCATGAAGAGCTTCTCTTAAAGCAGAGCCAAACAGAGCCCCCACAGTCAAACTCTAAGCTTGGTGTTGGGAGGCCACAACCAAACTCTAAGTTTGGTGTTGAACCCCCACATTCAAACTCTAAGTTTGGTGTTGGGAGGTCCCAACATGGCTCTAAGTATCTGTGAGGCTCCATGAGAGTCCTCTGTCAAGCTACTGACATTAAAGAAGCGCTTGTTGGGAGGCAACCCAATGTTTTATAATTAACTATTTTCTTTTGTTATTTTATATTTTTTTTTGTAGGTTGATGATCATGAGAAGTCACAAAATTAATGAAAAAAAAAAGCAAAAACAGAATGAAAAACAGGAAGAAAAATAGCACACCCTGGAGGATGCACCCACTGGCGTTTAAACGCCAGTGAGGTTAGCTGTTGGGTGTTTAATGCCCAGTCTGGCACCATTCTGGGCGTTTAACGCCAGAAAGGGGCACCAGACTGGCGTTAAACGCCAGAAAGGGACAAGAAGCTGGCGTTAAATGCCAGAAATGGGCACCAGCTCGGCGTTTAACGCCAGAAATGGCTAAAAACGTGATTTTGTTTGCCATTTGGTGCAGGGATGACTTTTCCTTGACACCTCAGGATCTGTGGACCCCACAGGATCCCCACCTACCCTACCACTCTCTCTCTTCTTCACCAATCACCTCAACACCTCTTCCCCAAAAACCCTTCATCTATCAAGTCCCATCTTTCTCTTCACTACTCACATCCATCCTTCATAAAACCCCACCTACCTCACCATTCAAATTCAAACCACTTTCCCACCCAAACCCACCCTCAAATGGCCGAACATCCCTCTC
>NC_029777.3:33406684-33407444 GCF_000817695.3 Arachis duranensis
GTGTTTATCTATGTTTGTGTCTTGTGATCATTAGTGTCTATGCCTTAAAGTTATGAATGTCCTATGAATCCATCACCTCTCTTAAATGAAAACTGTTTTTATTACAAAAGAACAAGAAGTACAGTATTTCAAATTCATCTTTAAAACTAGCTTAATTATTTTGATGTGGTGACAATACTTTTTGTTTTCTGAATGTATGCTTGAACAGTGCATATGTCTTTTGAATTTGTTGTTCATGAATGTTAAAAATTGTTGGCTCTTGAAAGAATGATGAAAAAGGAGACATGTTACTAAGGATCTGAAAAATCATAAAAATGATTCTTGAAGCAAGAAAAAGCAGTGAATTCAAAAAAAAAGAAGAAGTTTATGCGAAAAAAAAAGAGAAAAAGAACAAAAAAAAAGGGGGAAAGAGAAAAAGAAAGAAAAAGAAAGAAATAAAGTTGTGATCCAATGCAAAAAGAGTGTGCTTAAGAACCCTGGACACCTCTAAATGGGGACTCTAGCAAAGCTGAGTCACAATCTGAAAAGGTTCACCCAATTATGTGTCTGTGGCATGTATGTATCCGGTGGTAATACTTGAAGACAGAGTGCTTTGGGCCACGGCCAAGACTCATGAAGTAGCTGTGTTCAAGAATCATCATACTTAACTAGGAGAATCAATAACACTATCTGGATTCTGAGTTCCTAAAGAAGCCAATCATTCTGAATTTCAAAGGATAAAGTGAGATGCCAAAACTGTTCAGAGGCAAAAAGCTACTAG
>NC_029777.3:33408956-33434510 GCF_000817695.3 Arachis duranensis
GTGAAACCCTACATGAGCTTGCCATGGAAAGGAGTAAGAAGGATTGGATGAAGACAGTAGGAAAGCAGAGAGACGGAAGGGAAGGCATCTTCATGCGCTTATCTGAAGTTCCTACCAATGAATTACATAAGTATCTCTATCTTTACCTTTATGTTTATTTCGTTCATCATCATACATCCATTTGAGTTTGCCTAACTAAGATTTACAAGATGACCATAGCTTGCTTCATACTAACAATCTCCGTGGGATCGACCCTTACTCGCGTAAGGTTTATTACTTGGACGACCCAGTGCACTTGCTGGTTAGTTGTGCGAAGTTGTGTAATGCCATGGTACTGAGCTACCAAGTTTTTGGGGTTCATGACCGGGGATTATGAGAGTTGTGAAAAGTATTGTTCACAATTTCGCGCACCAACCATCAAACAGTAAAAATCAATTTGTGGGTGAAGAAATGGAAAAGCAAGATGAGGAAGCCTTTGTGTCAAGTGAAATTTCAACGGAAAAGGAGGTTGTGGAACCTGTGGCTTCATATTCACAGCAGCTAATTGAGGTAATAGAGGAACATGAAACTTCACTCCCAAAAGACTTAATGGAAGATCATGTAAAAGAAGAGGAAGAAGCCAATCAAGAGAAGTCACACTCAACTGAAGCAGAAAAGTGCAAAGAGGAAAAGCTCATGGAACCACTAATACAAAAAGCTCTTGATGAAAAAATCACTCCAACAATCACACAACCACTAAGACTTGGACTCAAGGAAGTGAAGGCAATTAACAAAAGCACCGAGAAGAGGATTGCGACTAAGCTACAAAGGACAATATTCATGAAGAAGAGAAGGTCAACTACAAGCAATCCTTACTCTGGACCACTAGCAAGCCAGCTCAATCAAGCCATGTACAAAAGGAGGCTTACTGAGAGGAGACCAAAACAGGGGATAATAGCTGAAACTTCTCCTCCCTTGAAGTCATTCCTCTTAACAAACTGGAAGAAGAGGAAGAAAGTGAATAATAGGTAAATAGTAGGTAACATTCCTTTTTCTTGCCTTGTTTAAATTTCAATAAATTGGCATATGATCACATTCTAAGTTTGGTGTTGCCCTGCAACAAATTGCTTTCAATTCCTTAGGATGATTGCATCAATTCTACATGAAAGTGTCACACTAAGATTCTAAGTTTGGTGTGCCACTTATTTTTCTATGCAACTCATCCAGCAACATCACTTGTCTGCATAATCATATTGCCTTTGCATTGTTATTTTTCTTTTGTTTTGATAGTTCGTTTGCATTCTCTTTGTTTTAGTCACCTCTTTATTTTTAAGTTTTCTTTTATCAACTGTTTTTGTTAATATAGCATCAAGAGATCCTTATTCATGACAGATTTTTGGCTTGGTGATTGTATTCAACAAATAACAGTTTCTCTTATTTAGTTTTAGTTCAAATAAATTGACATATGGTTGCATTCTAAGTTTGGCGTTGTTATGCAACAAAATTTGGTTCAATGTTTACTAGATACTTGCATCAATTCCAAGTGAGAGTGTCACACTAAGTTTGGTGTGCCACTTATTTCTTTTATGCAATGTATCATTCATATCATCCTATGTTTGCAATCACAATGTTTCTGTTTCTCTGTGCCTTGATGGTTACTCTTAATCTTGCTTGCGTAAACACATATGCTACTGACATCCTTTTGTGTGAGACATTCATGATCCATTTTAGATCCCACCACCATTGTTCTAATTGTTGCTTGAGGAAGAGCAAGCATTCTGATTTGGTATGGGAAGGAGAAGAATGGGAGAAAAATGACAACAATAGAGAAGATGGACTACAAGGTTGTAAAGTTCCTTTTCCTCTCATTTGTTTCCAGCACTTAAATTGCATGATTGTCTTCATCTTTTCTGTTTACATGTGTGTATGAATAAAGCATAGCTTGAATCTTGATTTGTAATATGTTGCTGTGGCATTATAACTACCAACTTGGGCTTTGTGAATTCAAAAGCAATAAAGTATCATGATCATAAACAAACAAGGCATTAAAGAAGAACTTACCATGTGCATACAAGTATTGGAAAGCTAGTATGATTGATTGTTGCTCAATTGCATTGGATTTTATTTAATTGAAGTTTTTCATCTAGTACATTTTGTGAAATCTTTTGAAATCATGAAAACCTTGAAGAAGCAAATACAATTAAACCAAGAAAAGAAAAAGGGAAGGAATGAGAAAGCTGAAGGCTCTGAGTACCAATGGCAATTCATTTGCTAAGTGCTTGTGGTGTTTATGTATCAAGCCAAATGCTTGAAAACAAAACACTTAGAAGTCAAGGCTAGGCTCAAGTGCAAAAGCACTCCCTCAAAGCTCAAGGCTCTGAGCATCAATGATTAGAGAGTCAAAGAAAAGAAAAAAAATGAGCTTAATGAAGTCCTCTAATTAAATGCTTGTGGTGCTTATGTATCAAATGGTAATACTTGAAAACAAAGCATTTAGAAGTCTAATACTCGAAAACAAAGCATTTAGAAGTCGTAGCTTTGTTATTAACTCATGGGGCAAAGCACCCAAAAGGAGAAGCTAAAAAAAAATCAAAAGCTTGTTTCAGGGAAGAATTATAAGAAAAAGATTTCATAAAATAAGCTAGATATAAGCATCAATCATTTACATCTCTTTTGTAATTGTAGCATGCATAGAAAACTAGATTGCCATGAACATTAACTTGCTACTCTTCTTACCTTGGATTGTCAATTTCTATTGCATGATTCTTTTCTTGCTTGGGGACAAGCAAGGTTTAAGTTTGGTGTTGTGATGACAAGTCATCATATACCTATTTTTCTATACTTTTTCATACAAGAAATTGATGATTAGTGCTTAAATATTGCATTCTTTTGTACTTAAATGATATATTTTCTTGATATTTTAATTTTATAAATCTTGTAGTTCGCTAAGGTAAAAACTGGGCGCTCACAACATGACCATACCTATTTCAAAGGGCTATAACTTGAGCTACAGACGTCCGATTGATGTGCTTCTAGTTGCGTTGGGAAGCTGACATTTAGAGCTTTCCAAAAATATATAGCAATCCATATTTGGCGTACAATTGAGGCATGAGTGAAAGGCATCTTTAAGGGCAAAAAATAAGCGAAAATAAACCAAAGTGCTTCCACCAAGGCTCGAAGCTGGAGCCTCACTCCAAAGCAAAGTAGCGCTCATTTTTCTGCTCTGCCCTCTTGGAGAGCAGGGCAATGTCGTGCTCTCTTCATGGAAAATCAAGGAAAAATTGCCCCTCAAGTGCTTTCAAACACAAGACCTTCAAGGAAGTAAAGGCAAGGAGCTTGGGCGCGCACACAACTTGGCACGGCCAGCACCAAGCACACACACAATGAGGCCGCATGCACCATTTCCTGCTCTTCCCTCCACAAGGGTAGGGCAACCTCCTGGGAGCAAACACTCATGGGCCAAAATTCAACCAAAATTCCATTTAAATTCAATTCCTCTCCAAATTGACTCAAGGCCAACCAAACCCTTTTCTCCTCAAATCCAAAGCAAGTAAAGCCCACATCATCACTCAAAGGCACATGGATCAATTAAATTAGGATTTTCATCTTTGTAATTTGTTTTAATTTCATTTTCATTTTTTCATTTTGTAAAGCCTATATAAAGGCATCAAGGGGCTCGATTAGAGGGGAGGCTTGCTCCATTAGGGAGTAGTAGTAGTAGATAGCTCTCTCTTAGTTTTCTTTTCTGTTTTGAATCTTGAGTGAGATTGGAGGAATTCTATTTCATTCTCACTTTGAGAATTCTCTTTGTTTACTTTCTACAGATTTCTAAGAAATTGAGGATTGAATTTGAGTCTTCACTGATTGCTTCTCTCTTTTCTTCTGCAATTATTCTCTGTTGGATCAAGGAAGGGATTGAGATCTAGACTTGTTTTCTAGTTTCCTCCACCCTTGATTTCTCTTAGCTATTGAAATTGAGCTGCATTTTACTTTCTGTTTCATTCCTCTTCTGCTATATTTACTTTTCTGCAATTTCCTTTCCTGCATTCTCCACTTTCACATCTTTGTTCACATTGAGCTTTATTTAATTTCCTGCATATTTACATTTTCTGCAATTTAAATTTCTAGTTACTTAATCTATTGCTCTCTTTAATTTCCAGCACCCAACCCCTTTACTTTTGATGCAATTTATGTTTCTTGCAATTTAAGTTTCAGCAATTTAATTATTCTGCACTTTTAATTCCCTGGCATTTACTTTCTGTTGGCTACATTTCATCCAAATTCACTTCAATGTTAGCTTGACTAAATTAATCACCCACTAAAGTTGCTTGATCCATCAATCACTGTGGGATCAACCTCACTCTTGTGAGTTATTATTACTTGATGCGACCCGGTATACTTGCCGGTTAGATATGTGTGTTGGAAATTTGTTTTCCGCAAAAACACCATCATCGATCTCGGATGAGATCTTCTGTATGGGTCGGAGCTGTTGTGTCTGACTTGTTGGACTTGGTGATGGTGCTGATCCTTCGTCTGCGGAGGGTGGGGGGTCTCTGCAAGGGACTTCGATGCTTAAGTTAGCAAGGGTATTAAGCAGGTATGGAGTAGAATCAGAGTTTGAGTTATGCCTGGGTGCTCCAGCGTATTTATAATGGTACGGAGTGACCTTTTTAAAAAAGATAAGTTAGTTATCTTATCTTATCTTTATCTTTGAGTGAGGTCATCTTATCTTCAAGGGAACTGCCTTTCCCTGCAGGCTTGGGCTGCCTTAGAACTTGGGGCGTGTTCCTTTATTTGGGCCCATTTTGGGCTCTCCTGGTGACTTAGCCAAGCTCTTTGAGAAGAGGTCGGGTCATCCTAACCTGAAGTGGTTGGTTGCTTTGTCTGTAGAACATCCCGGGTTGGACAGCTCGACCCAAGGTATGAACACGAGGGTTACCTGAAACTGTAGGTCGATCTCGGACGAGATCTTCTGTGCTGGTCGAAGCTGTTGTGTCTGACTTTGTTGGACTTGATGGTGGTGCCGATCCTTCGTCCCCGGAGGGTGAGGGGTACTTGCAAGGGACTCCGATGCTTAAGTTAGCAAGGGTATTAAGCAGGTATTGAGTAGAATCAGAGTATGAGTTATACCTGGGTACTCCAGTGTATTTATAATAGTGTAGAGCGACCTTTCTTAGAAAAGATAAGTTAGTTATCTTATCTTATCTTTATCTTTGAGCAATGTCATCTTATCTTTAAGGGAATTGGCTTTATCTTCTATGGGCTTGGGCTGCCCTTGGATTCGGGTCGTGTTCCTCTGTTTGGGCCCTTTATTGGGCTTTCCTGGTAGTTTGGCCGAGCTCTTTGAGAAGAGGTCGGATTGTCCTGTCCTGAGGAAGTCGGTTACTTTGTCGATAGAACATCTCGGGTCGGACATCTCGACCCAGGGTATGAACATATTCAATCACAATTTCATTCAAACTCAATAAAAATCATGCTCATTTTGCAAACCCACACTTTATCTCCTCAATACTCAATCATCAACCAACATATATCACAATTTCCACTAAACCAAATAATCAACCACAATAATTCAACAATAATTCTAAGGCCATTAGCCTAGGACTTCATGTCACATTACATGGTATTTAACCAAAACCTAAACCCATACATTAATATCAAAAATCTCAAGCTTCTAAGATTTACTTTCCAAACTTTCAAAGCCTCAAATGGGTTCACACCAATGTCCAAACTCAAATTCCATAATTCCATCAAACCAAGCTTCTAATTACTAAATCTAACACTATATCATACAATTTGGCACAATGTCGTAACTAGGGCTCATATAAATTGATGAACCAAGAGGAAAAAAGGGGTCCTTACCTTTACCTACAGAAGTTGTTAATGAAAACTACCAAGAACACAGGCTAGAGAACTCCTATAAAATCAAAATTACCAAAAATCCTCAATACCCAAGCTCAAAACACAAAATCAGATTTGAATAAACAATTGGAGATAGGATTTTGAGTTATTGGCCAAGTTAATCATATATAATTGGAGAGGAGGAGATAAGCTTTCAATGGCCACAAACAGTGCAGCAATCGGAGCTCCGTAGCAAAAGTTATCATGATTGGAAGGTGATGAAAGCTAGGATTTTCTTCTTCCCCTTTCTCTCTTCTATCTGCCCCTCTTTCTCTTGGAAGTGATAAATGTGGCTGAAATGAGTGTTGAAGGAGGGGTGTTAGTGTGTGGGTTTGGGCCTTGCACCCAAGTGAGGCCCAATCTTAATCTTAGCCCATTTGGCCTAACCTTGGGACAAATCCTTTAAGATAAGTACTCGGGTTTATGTTCATAGTATTATTCCTTTTTGTTTTCACAGTTTTAATTTTTCTCACTTGCAGTACCAGATAGATTTAAGTCGGTATAGACAATTTTAATGCTAGTACACATTTTTTCTAAAATAATTATATTTTCGCGCTCAATTTAATTTTCTTAATTCAAATTTTGATGTTAAATTTTTAAATTATAAATTCTAATATTTTTACATATTCCGGGCGTCATAATCGCAATTAATGTATTTTTAATTAATCAATTTTCTTAATTTAATTTTCTCGGATTTTACAAGGATGAGATTCACTTTAATCGATTTAGAATTTCAGTGAGAATTGTGGTAGTGAAGTTAAGCGAACATCAAGTTGGGAACCATGGAAGTTTTTGGCGTAGATATTCTATTCTTTTTCTTTTCTTAACTGTCGTAAAGAAGGTGAGTTTCTTTAAGGAGGTGGTGGCTTTTACTATGAAGCCATGGCACTTAAATGGGAGTTATAAGGATGATTTTATTAAAATATTATTTGGTAGATAATTTCTAAAGCTAGATATATTAGATTTCACGTATTTATTTTATTAGAGTAAATATGAGTTACTAATATATTTGATACTAGAAACATAATTATCTCGACCATGAAGGATTTATTAGAGTGCCTTAGCATATCTAAGTTCATCGAAAAGTGCCGGCTCTAATTTGTACCGGTAGATTTTGGACTCGATTATTATATTAACGAACTTATCTCAGCTTGTACTAAATCAAGTAAAATAATATTAGATTATTATTAGTTGAGATGCATGTTCCATTGTACTTTCAATAAAAAGTTGCTTCATCACAAAATTTGGCTGTTAGAATCATGATCATTATAGTAAGAAGATGAAAGAAGAATATCTGAATTGCTTGTAATGTGATGGCTTGCTCCTGCATCAGGTAGCCATGAAGCGTATGAAAGAGTTGAGGGAGTAGCTAGATAGGCATGTGGATTATGCTATGTAGAAGGTGGTGATATAGTCTGAAAAAAGATGAAAATGATGCTCTTGAGGATGTATTGCTTTGAAAACTTTCATCAAATCTATGAAAGAAATTAAGAGCAGTATGGCCATATTTACTACAAACCTGATATTGAGGTCGAGATTCATTTGAAGAGAAGCATCCTCCTTTAAAACCACATCCTTTATAGCCTCTTCAGCCGCAATAGTTGGAATTGAATTGAGAGCGACCAAAGTAAGATGAGGATGCACGAGTAAAATTGGGTTGAATTGTGCCTAATTCAATTTTCTTGAATCTTTCTATCATATCTGGTACATGAAACTGGCTCCGCAGAATTTGCACAGATTGACCGGTAAGTATACCCGGTCATCCAAGTAATACCTCATATGAGTGAGGGTCGATTCCATGGAAATTGTTGGTTTGAGCAAGTTGTAGTTACCTTGCAGATCTTAGTTAGGCGGATAGAAATTATAGTTGTCATGAGAAAAAGCATAAAACATAATAAATAAATAAAATGTTACTAGATAAATGAGAAATCAATGGTGATAAAACGGTTGAGGCTTCGAAGATGCTTTGTCTTTCCGGATTAGGTTTTCTTACAGTCTACTTCAATAACTTTCTAATTCCTTCAATGGCAGCCGTAAGTGATTAACTCATGTCCTCTCATCAAGTTAACCTCCTCTACTGCAGCAATCCACCATGTTAAGATGACTCATGTCCTCTCATCAAGCCACCTCTAGGTTTCTCACTGTAGCAGAGGATGAAGCTCTAAGCAATCCACCCCCCTTCACGATCCTACTCAAGGTGCCACAGACAAGGAAGATCTTCCGGATCATAAAGTGCTGCTTCTCTGACTCTAGCCTTAACACCACAGAGACCTCACACACCCATAGTCAACGAGATTTCATGTCACGTATCCAAAGTTGTTCTGATACTCTATTAGAATTTGCAATGCAATCGCTAGCTTTAGTTTACTGCTATCTGGGTCAGGACTCGCACGGAACCCATGTAGAACAAGGGTGATTGTCATGGGTCACCCTCAATTTATGAGATGAAGAACGAGAAAGCATAAGAGAATAGAATCAGACATATTGAACTAGAATGGTAATATTATTAATCCATGAAACTCAGCAGCGCTCCTAACCTTAACCTTAGGAGGTTAGTGACTCATGCTGTTCGAAAATACAATGGAAAATGTAAAAGTGGGCAAGAGTCCACTAACAAGGGTGAGCTCTTGTATATATATAGTAATCTGCTAACTAAGAATTACAAAAGTAAGATAACCTAGTCTTGTGGTGCGAAAATCCACTTCTGGGACCCACTTGGTAAGTGTTTGGACAGAGCTAAAGGTGTCTCCACGTGCTAGTACCCCTTAGGGGCGTTGAACACTGGCTAAGGACTCCCTTTTGGGCGTTGGACACCAACTGCTCCCCTGTGAGCACTCGATGCCAAGAATGGGGCTGGTGGCTGGCATTGAACACCAGTTTTTGGACTTAACTTCCGAAGCAAACTATAGACTATTATATATTTCTAGAAAGCCCTAAATGTTAGCTTTCCATAGATTTTGAGAGCGTGCCATTTGGACTTCTGTAGCTCCAGAAAAGCTCCTTTGAGTGCACGGAGGTCAGATTCTGACAGCATCTGCAGTGCTTTCTCTGTCTCCGAATTAGATTTTTGCTCAAATTCCTCAATTTAAGCCAGAAAATACCTGAAATGACCAAAAAATACACAAAATTAAAGTAGAATCCAAAAATGTGAATTTAGCACTAAAACCTATGAAAACTTAATAAAACTTAAACAAAACCTAATGAAAACTATATGAAAATGATGCCAAAAGCGTATAAAATATTCGCTCATCAATATCCACATGAACTAATAAGAGAGCTTTAACCTCAACTAGAGTGATACTGTCAAATTAGACATATTCATTTCATACTCTTCAGTGCAGCCTTCGGTTATGGTAGTAATATGATCTCCCATTGTGAGTGAATGGCCAATTGCAGTGAAAGCATCGACAATGGATCTTATGTTTTTTGAGATATTAAGTGGTTGTAATTCCTTGTTTCTTCACTATCTTGAACTAAATTTTGAGTTGCTAAATCTTGATCTTCAAAATCTTGGTAAAATACTCATTAATTGTGGTCAATACTTGATGCGGATATTGACACTCGAGCATTCTATTCTTCTCGGTACCATCCATGGAAGAAATAAGTAGTGTCATGAAACAATAGTCCTTTCTCTTCCACTCCTTGTAAGGCTTCGATTCTGTCCCAACTACCTAATTTATTCCCATTACATACAATGCTAGTTTTTGCTATGTTTTATGGGTGTTTTTAGTAAGCTTATTAAGTACCGGTACCAAAAAATAATTTATGGAAGAAAAAGAAAGAAAAAAAAACTAAAAAGGGATCACTGCAGTCACTGCAGCATGTGCTTAAGCTCTTGATATCATGATAAAAACAAAAACAATTAATTCTATTATAAAACTTAGAGACTAAGTATCAGTTGTAGCTTACTTTGTATGACCTAATTTTTTATCACTTTTATTTATGTATGGATTATCTCTATTATTCATATAAAAAATTAGAGATCTATAATTAGTCCATAAGTTGGGATTTTGTAAATTTATATTTGTCAGAGAGTTTTTATAATTAGAGTTTCATATTATATTAGATGTATAATAAAATTAGTTATTAAAATTAGTCATTAATATAAAATATATGTTGAAATATAAAATGCACATTAGAAATAACTTAATAATATATATATATTTATACCCAAATACATGATAGTTAATTTTAGGGTTAAATATTTTTTTCATCTTTAAGATTGTGTTTGATTGTTGTTTCAACATAATAGTGACATAGACTTTTAAATACACAAGAATATAAAGACACAAAAAGACACTTAATTTTACAAATTGTTTGGTACCTTAGACAAAACAAAACACACTTTTCATACCTATACTAAAATGTTAATTTTACCCTCACAATTTCAGTAGTATCACCACCACCACTTCTACCTTTTTCACTCTTCTTTTAGAGTTATCAAAAACTACCACCATCTTCAAATCAAATCCAGAATTAGCAAAACCCAAAATCTAAACTAAACTTAATATTATAAAATCAACAAAGAAAAAATTCAAACTCATCCCAACTGGAAAAACAATACCCAAATTCAAATTAAATTCAATATTTATAAAATTAATAAAAACATTTTAATTTCATCTCAAATAAAAAAAATAGAGATTTAAGTTTTTTAACAAAAAATAAAAATAAAAAAATTCAAATAGGTGTAAAGTGAATCAGGAGGCAAAAGAAGGCGGAAAAAACCACATTGGAGCACAAGGATGAGACACGAAACTACAGGTTGAGGGAAGGAGAAGACAAAAAAGATGCATATAAAGAAGGAGAGATAGACGTGATGTGGAAGAAAGACGAAACAGATGCATACAGTACAGATCTACCTCTGGTGGCATCGAGTCCTCTTTGTCGCCATTGATCTGTGGTGGTTCCTCGGCGCTGAATTAGTGGTTGTTCCCCATCGTCGTGAAGATCTTGAAGAGGAGCAAGAACAACAGAGACACATGAGGGAGGGTGAAGTAAAGGGGATGTTCTCCTTAGAGAAGACAAACAACTAAAGAGAGGTTAAAGGATGGGGTCGTCGATGCCCGACGCCAACGGCGCTAAAAGGCAGATAAAGCTACCTGATGTGTGAGCATCTTGTACCCATTTTTCTTTTGTTTTCTAGTCATTTTTAATTAGAATTTATTAAGTTTTATATTATTTTAATCTAAAAACCCTCTTTGGATGCTACTTTGAGCGTTTTGGTGTTTTTATTTATTTCACGTGAAATTCGAAGTAATATGGCAAAGTTTTGTTCTAAAAAGAGAAGATTTAAAGCTACCTCTCTAGGTGCTAAATGCCCAGTTGGCGTTTAACGCCAGCAAGCCTTGCGAAACAAGAAGCTTTCTACCTCTTTGGGCGTTAAATGCCTAGACAATGAAGCCTCATCAATGAAGCATCTTCGAGTGGATTTAGCTTTTATAAGTTATCTTTTATTTTATTTTTGTAATTTTTATTTACAAGCAATATCTTTTAGTTTTAGGATTTATTATTTTATTTTAGTTTCAAATCAAATTAGGTTAGATATAAAAGGAAAAAGATTCACCCTTTAAGGGGATATTCTCACTTCTACACTTTGACACTTTTTCATAACCCTTGTTTTTTCTGTGAGTCATGAGCTACTAAACCTCCTTGGTTAAGGTTAGGAGCTCTGTTTATTTCTATGGATTAAGACTATTGCTTTTCTATTTTAATTAATGTATTGATTCAATTTCAAAGATTACTTTCGTCCTTAATTTTATGAATATGGGTGGAACAAAAGTATGACACCTTATTCTATATGCGTTCTTATGATCCTTAGAAGAGGTCTCTCAAATAGCTTGAAATTAAATTCCTCCTGAACTGCTAATTACTTGAACTAATCAGAATACGTGACATATAAACCTCTTAGCTTTGGGTAATTAGGGTTTTTGTGGCCATAAACTAGATTTGAACTTAACCATATAATTGGACTCAAGTGACCAAGATATTGGCGGTTGATGAAGGTTAGAAGAGACTAAATTACTAAGACATTAGGGTTTTATCAATTACAGTTTGTCATGAAATGAATCTTGTATGATTAAAATAGTTGGTAAGAAAACTTAACCCGGAAAAGTAAACATCTTCGATACCTTAACTGTATTCTCTCATTGATTTATCACCAATTCTCCTAATTGCTTTCTTTACTGTTTAATGCTATTTCAAATTACCAAACCAACTTTTCTTCCTGCCTAACTAAACCAATCAGCTGACCATCGTTGCTCAATCCATTAATTCTCGTGGGATCGACTCTCACTCACCTGAGGTATTACTTGGACGACCCGGTGTACTTGTTGGTTAGCTTGTGGGTATTCGAAATCCCACACTACTAACTGCCAGAGAGAAGATGATGAAGAAAGGCTAGATGAGAAATTAGATGGAAGACGAGAAAGGCATGGTTGGAATTATTGAAATATTAAGGGATAAAGATGTAAAAAGAGTTAGTGTCTCAAGCTGAAAATTTATGCCTAAACACTTTTTAGTAACACAAAATACATATTTTTTATGGGTAAATGTGTGTAACTGTGTCCTTCATAATTTTGTGTCTCAGGAAACAAACGTTATACATGTACCATAGTGTCCATGACTTGATGAACATGTACAGCAAAACAAATGCACTATAACGTCTTGGGAAATAAATTTTTTTCTGACCTATTTTTCTTATTAATATCATCCTCAACGTTAAAGATTGTCTTAAAATCATCATTTTTCACATAAAATGTTAATTACATGACAATTTTTTCCCTAATAAAACACCATCTTCCACCTACTAACCATCCCATTATCATCATCTGCTTATCATTATCACCATTACCACCATCATTACCCTCTCTCTCTCCCTCCCTCCCTCCCTCTTTCTCTCTCTCTCTCTCTCTCTCTCTCTCTCTCTCTCTCTCTCATTACAACGCAATTCAAGCCAACAACTCAAGAAAGGGAATACATAGATGATGGAATTAATTTGGATGAGCACTCCCATGGAAACGACAATTGCGATGGGGTCCATGAGGAATCTGTAGATAGGGGTGGCAGGAGCACCCAAACCCATGAGTACTTGACCCGCCCTTACCTGATTGTGGCAGGTTTCGAATAGGGCAAGTGTTCGAGCAAGGCGGGGCGGGGTCAGGGTCAGGTGAACCCACTTTTTTATGGATTAGAATTTTTCATTTGTACCTCCATTCGGGGATTCACTCATCTAGAGTTAGAGAAACCAAAGTCTTCTTCTTCTACTGAGCCCAGCCCCTTGCCGTCATTGACTCGCTATAGTGAGCCCATTTCTTCTAACTGCGTCGGTGTCTTCCTTCGTGGCTGAGTCCCTCGCTATCGTTGCTCAGTCCCTCTCTGTCGTTGCTTATTCCCTTGCCCTAGTTGTAAGTTCCTCTCTCTCTCTCTCTCTCTATCTCTCTCGCGCTCTCTCTCTCTCCCCCATCACAGTTTGAGTCTGCACTGGATCGATCTAAGTTCTTTTCTTCTTCTCCTATAGTTGCATCGCTTGGTCATCGTCGCTATGAGCCTGGCCATCGCCGTTGCATGTGAGCCCGTCACCAGAGCCCATTTTCTCTGTCTCTCTGACCACCGGTAAATTCTGCAACTTTTTATAAAATTTTGTTAATATATGTGCTATGAAGTAAGTTTATATGTGTCTATTTGAGAATTTTGTTACAATTTTGTTGATTGAGAATCAGAGACTTTGTTTATTGTAATTTTATTAATATATGTGTTGTGCAGTGGGTTTATGTGTTTGATTGAGAATTTTGTTGCAATTTTTTTATTAAGAATTTTGTTGCAATTTTGTTGAATAAGAATTTTGATTTGTTGCAATTTTGTTGATTGAGAATCAAAGACTTTGTTGATTGCAATTTTGTTTATTTGTGTCTGATTGTAGTTTTTCATTTTTATGTTGATTGAGAATCAGAGACTTTCTATAGTTCTTGTGATTGTAGTTTTACTATAATTTATTCTAGTATTTGCAACTTTGTGATTGTAGATTTTCTATAGTTTATACTAGTATTTACAATTGAATACTTACCTATGCTATCATGCTTCCCTGTAAAGTTTTTAAAGTGCTTCCGACCTTTAACAGAACTAGTTTACTTCAAGTTTTATTTTTCTAATATATGAAACATATGTATTCATCAATTTAATTACCTTGGCGAAAACATTTTTTTTCCTGGTGATGTTTTTCTTATGTCCGAGGACTCATCAAAAAACACGGTTCTTACAATAATACAAAATAATTTCTTATGAAATTTAAATTTGTTAATTTTGATAAACAAAAGCTAATGATACATATGAATAATGTTGATAACTTTTTTTGATATGGATGTATAAAGCCTAACTTTTTGTTAAAGATTCTATATGGTTTGTTTATTTTTTTAAATTTTTTTAATATAGGTTCTTTAAGGCTATTTCATGGCTAGTAATGATAGAGATGACTGATGCGTGAGCATCTTTTCTATCTTTTCCTAGTGAATTTGCATTTGAATTTGTTAAGTTTAATCAAGATTTAAATACCTTTTAGCCACTATGAATACTGCTTTGAGTTGTGTGCAATTTGGTTTATTTCAGGTAGCATTCGAACATATTTAACAGGGTTTGAGTAGAAGAAAAGGAAGAAAGTGGAAGATGCTGTCAACCCTGACCTTCTTGCATTCCAACGAACATAAATTGAGCTACAAAGGTCCAATTGTTACAGTTCTAACGGCATTGGAAAGCTAACTTCCAGAGTTTTCCAGCGATACATAATAGTTTATACTTTTTGTTCCGAGGGTTACCTAAAACTGTAGGTCGATCTCGGACGAGATCTTCTATGTGGGTCAGAGCTGTTGTGTCCGACTTGTTGGACTTGGTGATGGTGCTGATCCTTTGTCCCTGGAGAGTGGGAGGTACCTGCAAGGGACTCCGATGCTTAAGTTAGCAAGGGTATTAAGCAGGTATTTAGTAGAATCAGAGTATGAGTTATACCTGGGTGCTCCAGTGTATTTATAATGGTGTAGAGTGACCTATTTTTGGATAAGATAAGTTAGTTATCTTATCTTATCTTTATCTTATTTTTGACTGAGGTCCTCTTATCTTCAGCGGAACCGCCTTTATCTCTATGGGCTTGGGCTGCCCTTGGATTTGGGACGTGTTCCTCTATTTGGGCCCTTTGTTTGGGCCTTCCTGTGACTTGCCCGAGCTCTTTGAGAAGAGATCGGGTTGTCTTGACCTGAAGAGGTCGGTCGCTTTGTCTGTAGAACATCCCGGGTCAGACAGCTCAACCCAGGGTATGAACAGTGCCCCTGCTCGAGCTTGGTCTTTTATCGGGAGGCCGAGTCTTCGTTTTAGGACTTCGAGCCTTCTCGGGTAAAGCCGAACTCGAGTACTTTGTCGCTTTATCTTCCGTAGAGCTCTTTCTTGAATACAGAACGTTTCTGTTCTGTTTCTTCTGAAAGCGCGCGCTTTTGCCTTTAGCATTTTTTTCCTTGGGAATGCGCGAGGGTTTTTAATGCCCCCATTAATTTGTTTTTGTTCCGTTTCTCTTGGTTTTCTTTATTCAAATTTTGTATCCAAGAGACGGTTTTCCTTTCCCTGAAACTTCCCTTCTTTTTTGCCGTTTCCTGTCTTGCACCTCTCGTTTCTTTGTGACGCTTTGGCCTTCGCTCGGTGCTTTCCGCTTTGTGGTTGATTCTCTGCTACTCCTTTTTCAAAGTTTTCTTCCTTCTTCCAGGTTGGTTTTTCTTTCCTCTTCACCTTTTTATTTCTGCTACTTTTGTTTTTGATCCTTTTGATGACGCCTTGATTTTGTATGCTTGGAAAGCTTGAACCTTTTCCTTATTCTGTTCTTACTTTTGGAATGTGATTCTTCAATAAAGTTTTGATTTTGCCTAAGTTGTTGTTGGAAAGCTTGAATCTTTTAATACTACCATGCTTGACTGTCACTATGATGTATGTTTTCTGATTTTCTTTTCGTCTTTCTGTGTGCTTTTAGCTGGATTTCCTGGTAGTTTAGTGCCTTTAGGGTTTTTACATGTTACTACGTTTTGAAAAAAGGTTGCTCCTTTGATGGCTTTGTTCTGTCGGTATTTTTTTTCTACGGAATGGAGACGATGGTTTCTTGGTGATTTCTGGTTAAGAGAAAAAAAAGGGGTCGTTGCTGGGGTGTGAACTTGTAGGTCCCTTTGGGTTCTTATTCTGTGGTTGCCTCCAAAGGATGCCCCTGGATCTTTTGTGTAGGTCCTGTGGTCTCTTTTTGTTCCTCATATTGTGCTGGGTTGTGTGGTCAAGTTGTTTTGTTGTCCGAGATGTTTTTTAGTAATCCAATATTCTTTTTCTTATTGTAGGACTAGTTGGCCTCATGGCTTCTCGCAAAAATATTGTTGAGATGTCTTCCCAGGTCCCTGAGGGCATGGCTGATTAGGTGGATTCTATGGTTCTTCTGTGTATTTCTGTGGTGGACTTTGAGTTTTGTATAGAGATGCGAAAACATCATAGGGTTTATGGTAGCAGTGCCCAGGAGAGGGATTATGAGCTTGTAGTGCCTGGTTCTGACGAAAGAGTTTGTTTTCCCACCTCAATCGAGGGGGAGCGTCCCTTCTTTTATGCTTATGAATATTTCTTTAGTCAGTTGAACATTACTTTTCCTTTTTCTGCCTTTGAAACCGGCTTGTTGTGGTCGTGTAACATTGCTCCATCCCAGCTTCATCCCAATTCATGGGGTTTTATAAAAATTTTTCAATTACTGTGTCAAGAGTTAGGCATCAAGCCTTCTCTAACTCTTTTTCTTTACTTGTTTGTTTCGGCCAAGCCTGGGGCTTCTTCCAAAAAGAAAGCTTCTTGGGTTTCCTTTAGATCTGCTCAAGGGCACAAGGTCTTTTCCATGTATGACGAGTCCTTTAAGGACTTTAAAAACTATTTCTTTAAAGTTCGAGCTATTGAGGGGGTTCGCCCCTTTTTTCTTGATGAAAATGATGAACCTGCTTTTCCTCTTGAGTGGCAAAAGAATGTCATGGTGCCTCGGTATACTTAGAAGATGTTAGATGAGGTCTAGCAGGCCTTTGTGAGTGTATTGGAGGATATTTGGGGGGAGCCTCCGCATCTGGATACTAAGAAATTTCTGGGGGACCCATCTTTGGTCCGAAAAGTGTTGGGTACTGATTGACGTGTTTTCATTTTATTCTATTTGACCCCTGTGATCCTTGACTTTTGTTTGTTGATTCTGTCTTTTTTGGATTTCAGAAATGTCGAAGAACAACGACTCCGTGAAGGCTTTCAAAAAGGCCAGGAAGGCAGCCGCTGCACAAAACATCTCGGTCAAGGCGGCTGGGGAGGGGTCCTCCTTGGGTGATCCCTACTCCTTGGGTTTGTCTGGCAGATCCCCCACAATCCTCCGCTGCTGCTTCTGGTGCTCCTCCTTTGACAAAGCAGAAAATATATGAGCCCTTTAACCTGGATGCCCCGGATTTTGATGCTGTTGAGTTTGTCGACCAACAGATTACCCCTTATGGTGGGCATTCTATGGATGATGTGTCCCTTCTTCAGCACCTAGATTTCATTACCAAAAATAGTGTGAAGATGGCACATATGGGTGTGGCCATTTTCCGGACTGTTCAGGGTATCCCGATTCATGCTACTAAATCATTCATGGAGGAGGCTAAATCGGAGTTTGATCGGATCAAGGGTCTGAAGGAGGAATGGGAGGTGAAGTTGGCGAAGGTAGAAAAGGAATTGGAAGGTGAGAAGGCTAGCTCTATTGCCTTGGCGGCTTCTTTGAAGTTGGTTGAGGACATGGCATTGAAGCACAAGGATAGCTATGTCTCGGCTTACAGGGAGTTGGTGCATCTCTGAGATGACTTGGAAACTGCTCGGGTTGATTATGCCGAGTTTCAGGGTCATCTTGTGGGTAGCGTGACTGCCGCTTACGAGAACCTAATAGAGCAGTTCCGGATTGTTGCCCCTGGTGCCGATTTGACTCATGTTAAAGGATGGCAAGATTGTCCCAGATGATCCCGATGATGGTATTGAACCTCCTCCTGCACCTCCTGTTAAAGCCTCTGCCTGCTGGTTCCTTCATCCCCCTCGACTGTAGTTGAGCCAGATCCTGACTGTCAGATCTTGAATTGAGGCAACGGGACAATGGATACGGTGCCTCTCAAGACTTGTCCTCCTTCACCTCATGTTGACGCTGCTACTGGGAAGCCTTTGGACTCTCTTTGATTATCCTTGATAGATTTGTGTATAGCCCGGCCTGTGGGTTTTGAACTTTTTTTTGTAAATGGTGTTTTGTTGACTGTTGATAGTTGCTACTTTTAGCAACTTTATTTTGAAAAACAAAATAGTTTCTCTTGGGCTTGGCTTCAAGCGGCCTCTTGAGTCTTTGTTTTGTGGTAACTGCCTTGTTTTTCACAATATGCTTGCTTGCAGCTTTCTTTAGCATTTATCTGGAATCTTTCAGAGTTGTTTTTTACTCATCCTCTTTTGATTGCTTTTGGCGAAGTCAAGGTCTTATCGGGTCGAGCAATCTGCCCTCTGTTGGCTGATTTTCTCAGTTGATATTTTCTTGAGTTATTTCTAGCAGCCCCTTGGGATTACTTTTTATAACTTTTTGTAGCTTTAGTCCGACTTTTTCACGTCGGTCCCTGTTCCGTTACTAGGTAATCGTTTTTTCTTGGATCTTGTTCAGATCTCTTTTGTAACTTTATCTTTTCCGGGCCGACTTCGTCATGTCGGGCTTTGTCGAGTTACTTGAATATCCTCTTTCTTGGACCTAGTTCAGGTCTTTTCTAGGGATTTATCTTTTGTAGCTTTATCTTTCCGGACTGACTTCGTCATGTCGGGCCCTGTCGAGTTACTTGATAATCCTCTTTCTTGGACCTTGTTCAGGTCTCTTTCAGGGATTTATCTTTTGTAACTTTAATCTATCCGGGCCGACTTCGTCATGTCGGGCCCTGTCAAGTTACTTAATAATCCTCTTTCTTGAACCTTGTTCAGGTCTCTTTCAGGGATTTATCTTTTGTAACTTCTTGTAGGAGTCCGACTTTGTCCTGTCGGACTCTTCGAAGTTATAGTAATCCTCTTTTATAGGGTTGGCCAGACCTCTTTCCAGGGCTTTACTTATAACTTGGGTTTTTGTGGCTGGTCCGACTTTTGTGCCATCTAGCCTTTAAGTTATTTTATAGCAATCCATTTTATTAGGACCTCGTCAGGTCCTTTCTATGGATCACTTTCTATAACTTCTTGCATTATTCTGTCTTCATCTTTGCCGATTTCGTAGAATTTGGGTTTTTAGCCCTTGTTTTTATCGTAATCGCACAGTGAATTCGGTTTTCACTTTTCATCGATCTGTAGCTTTACAATTGGATGATGAATTTTTTTAGAATAATATGACTTGAGCGTTTGTAGAGAATCTGAGCAAATTTTATTAAAAGAAAATACAAATATACATGAGGAGTTAATTTCCTAAGTCGGGTGATTTGTATGTCTTGGCAGGGTGCCTCGTTAAAAAACCTTTTCAGGAAAAAGAGTGTGCCCTGTCCAAAATCTTTTGTCACCCCTAGCTATAGTACCTTCTTAGGTTGTAGGCGTGCCATGATCTAGGAAGCTCTCACCCGTCGAGTTCGGAAAGCTTGTAGTAGCCCTTTCCCAGTACTTCTATGACTCGGAAGGGTCCCTTCCAATTTGCTGCCAGTTTTCCTTCTCTAGGTCGAGTTGCTCCTATATCATTTTGGATTAGGATGAGGTCGTCTTTATCGAAGGCCCGCTGTATTACTTTTCGTTTGTATCTAGAGGCCATTCGTCGTTTCAACGCTTCTTCCCTTATCCGAGCTCTTTCTCGGATTTCCGGAAGTAAGTCGATCTCTTCCCTTTGGAGTTGGGAATTGGCTTTTTCGCTGAAATGGATTACCCTGGGTGATCCTTTTTCCACTTCTACTGGGATCATTGCCTCCATCCCGTAAGCTAATCGGAAAGGTGACTCCTTTGTTGTGGAATGTGGAGTCGTTCGATATGCCCATAGGACTTGTGGGAGTTTTTCGGCCTAGGCTCCCTTTGCATCCTTAGCCTCCATTTTAAACCTGCTAATATAACTTTGTTAGCAGCTTCAGCTTGTCCATTGGCTTGGGGGTGCTCAACAGAAGTGAATTGTTGTTTTATATTCAGGTCGGCCGCTAGTTTTCTAAAGCCTGTGTCTGTGAACTGGGTACCATTGTCTGTAGTGATGGAGTGTGGAACTTCGAACCTTGTGGTGATGTTCCTATATAGGAATTTCCGATTTCTTTGAGCTGTGGCGTTAGTTAGGGGCTCTGCCTCAAACCATTTTGTGAAGTAGTCTATTCCTACTATGAGGAATTTGACTTGACCTGATCCTTGAGGAAAAGGTCCGAGGAGATCGAGGCCCCATTTTGCAAATGGCCAGGGTGAGGTTACGCTGATGAGTTCCTCTGGTGGGGCGGCGTGAAAGTTGGCATGCTTCTGACATGGTGAACATGTCCTTACAAATTCCGTGGCTTCTTTTTGTAGCGTCGGCCAATAGAATCCTGCCCCGAAGTACTTTTTGGCGAGTGCTTGCGCTCCGAGGTGATTGCCACAAATGCCACTGTGCATTTCTTCTAGGATATCTTTAGCATTGGAAGTCGGCACACATTTCAGTAATGGTGTTGAAATCCCTCTTTTGTATAAAGTGTTATTTATGATGGCATAATATTGTGCTTCCCATTTTAACCTCTTTGCCTCTTTCTCATTTGTAGGGAGGGCCTCCGTTGTGAGGTAATTGATTATGGGGGTCATCCATCCCTGATCGCGACCTGTTATGGCTAGGACTTTCTCTTCTTCTGAGATTGATGGTTTCTGTAAAATTTCTTGGATAAGGCTTCTATTGTTGCCTCCTGGTTTGGTGCTAGCTAGCTTTGAGAGTGCATCGGCCCGAGCATTCTGTTCTCGGGGTATATGTCGAATCTCGTACTCTCCGTGTTGTCTGAACTGTTCCCTGGTTTTGTCCAGGTACTTTTTCATAGTGGGATCTTTGGCTTGGTAGCTGCCTTTTATTTGTGACGTGACTACTTGTGAGTCGCTGAAGATGATAAGTTTTTGAGCTCCAACTTCCCTAGCCAGCTTCAAACCCGCTAGAAGTGCCTCATATTCTGCTTGATTGTTTGAGGCAGGGAACCCAAATTTGAAGGAGAGTTCAATCTGGGTCCCCTGGCTGCTTTCAATTATTACGCCTGCGCCACTTTCCATTCTGTGGGGATTTCCAGTGTGTCCATAAATTCCGCAATGAAGTTGGCCAGATATTGGGATTTGATGGCTGTCCGAGCTTCGTATTAAAGATCAAACTCGGACAACTCGACTGCCCATTGCAAGATTCTGCCCGCCAAGTCTATTTTTTGTAGGATTCCCTTTATGGGCTGGTTGGTCCGAATTTTGATGGTGTGAGACTGGAAATATGGGCGAAGTTATCGAGATGTTATTATGAGAGCGTAAGCGAACTTTTCTATTTTCTGGTAGTTCAGCTCGGTTCCTTGTAATGCTTTACTGATAAAGTATATGGATTGCTACCCGCTGTTGTCTTCTTGGACCAGTGCTGAGGCTATTGCCTGATTTCCCACTGCGAGGTACAAGATGAGTGGTTCCCCTTCCCGTGGTCGACTTAATATAGGTGGCTGTCCCAGAAATTTTTTGAAGTCTTGGAAGGCTTGCTCGCATTCAACTGTCCATTCAAATTCCTTTCCCTTCCTTAGAGTGGCGTAGAAGGGGAGAGATCTTATTGCGGATCCTGCCAGGAACCTGGACAAGGCTGCCAGCCGTCCGTTGAGTTGTTGTACTTCTTTGATACAAGTCGGGCTTTTCATGTCAAGTACAGACATGCACTTGTCCGGGTTTGCCTCGATTCCTCTCTGTGTAATCATAAAACCCAAGAATTTATCCGCTTCTACTGCGAAGGTACATTTTGTGGGATTAAGTCGCATGCCGTGTTGTCTTATGGTGTTGAATACTTGTGTCAGGTCGGATAATAACATCTCTTCATTTTGCGTCTTCACTAGCATGTTGTCTACGTAGACCTCCATGACCTTTCTGATGTGATCCGAAAAAACTTTATTCATTAATCTTTGGTAAGTGGCTCCCGCATTATTGAGACCGAAAGGCATAACAATGTAGCAGTAGTTTGCCTTTAGGGTTAAGAAAGAGGTTTTTTCTTGGTCGGGTGGGTACATTGGGATTTGGTTATATCTTGAGTATGCGTCCATAAAGGAGAGATATTTGTATCCGGAGGAGGCATCTACCAGTGCGTCAATATTTGGGAGTGGATAAGGATCTTTCGGGCAAGCTTTGTTAAGATCGGTATAGTCAGTGCACATTCTCCACTTCCCATTTGACTTTTTTACCAAAATGACATTAGCAAGCCATAACGGGTATTTGACTTCTCTTATGAAGTCTGCCTCCAGTAGAGCTCGTACCTGTTCTTCCACCGCTTGAAAGCGTTCGGGTCCTAGCTTTCTGTGCCTTTGTTGTACCGGCCGAGATCCTGGGTAGACTGCTAGCTTATGGCACATTAGTTTGGGATCTATACCTGGCATGTCTGCGGCCTTCCACGCAAAGAGGTCGGCGTTGCTGTGTAGGAACTGTGTGAGTGATTCTTTTATGTCCCCTTTTAGGAGTGTGCCGATGCTGGTTATTTGGTCCGGGGTGTTCCCGATCTGAATTTGCTCTATTTCTCCTTCAGGTTGTGGGCGAAGCTCCTCCCACCTCCAAACTCCATCAAGCTCGATTGTGTGGAATTCTTCAACTCCGCCTCTGAGGTTTAGACTTTCGTTGTAACAGCGGCGCTCCATTTTCTGGTCTGCCTTTACTGTGGCTATTCCTTCTGCGGTTGGGAACTTCATGCATAGATGCGGAGTCGAGACTATTGCGCCGAGTTGATTTAACGTTGTCCGACCTATCAGGGCATTGTAGGCTGAGCTTACGTCAACGGTGATGTAATCTATTTTGAGTGTTCTTGACTGACTTCCCTTTCCAAAAGTTGTGTGGAGCGGAATGTATCCCATTGGTTGAGCCGGGGTATCTCCTAACCCGAACAGGCTGTCCGGATATGCTCTGAGTTCTTTTTCTTCCAAGCCGAGTTTATTTAAGGTGGTTTTGAATAAGATATCGGCAGAGCTCCCCTGGTCTGTCAGTGTGCGATGGAGATTTACGTTTGCCAATATAATAGTGATGACCATGGGATCGTCATGTCCTGTTGTGATGCCGGATGCGTCTTCCTTGGTAAAAGTGATTACCGGTATGTCAGGTGCTTCCTTCCTTTCTGCGACGTGATATATGTCTTTGAGATGTTTTTGTGGGATAACTTGGAGATTCCTCCCCCAGCAAATCCGCTGTGTATCATGTGGACATGTCTCTCTGGTGTCCGGGATGATCGCATAGCTTGTCCGACATCTTCTGCTCTTCTTCTTTTCCTTTGTTCATCCTCATGGGTGGCCAGGTATCAATCTAACCTCCCTTCTCGCACAAGCTTTTCTATGATGTTTTTTAAGTCAAAATACTCATTGGTGGAGTGCCCGCGGATCCGATGGTATTCACAATATTCAGCATGGTTTCCTCCTCCTTTTTTTGCTTTTGAGTGGTCGAGCTAGTGGTATTTTTTCTGTGTTACAAACTTCTCTGTAGACATCCACAAGAGGCACCCGAAGAGGGGTGTAATTGTGGTACTTTTTGATTTTCTCTCCATGTCGATATTCCTTTTTCTGGAATCTTTGTCTTTATCTCGAAGGGTGGACCCTGCTTTTGAGGTCTCTCCTAATCGGGAGTTCTCCTTCATGTTGATGTACTTTTCCGCTCGCTCCTGCACCTCGTTCAGAGATGTGGCATACCTCTTTGATATGGATTGACTAAAAGGCCCTTCTCGCAGACCATTAATGAGACCCATGATGGCAACTTCTGTTGGAAGGTTTTGTATATCCATGCATGTTTTGTTGAATCTCTCCATGTAGTTTCACAGGGTTTCCCGCTCCCCTTGTCTGATTCCTAGTAAGCTCGGAGCATGTTTAGCTTTGTCCTTTTGGATGGAGAATCTGGCCAGGAATTTTTTAGCCAAGTCATCGAAACTTGAGATGGACCTAGGAGAGAGATTGTCGAACGATCTAATTGCTGTTTTTGTTAAAGTAGTTGGAAAGGCTTTGCAACGAACTGCATCTAAGGCATCGGTGAGGTACATTCTGCTTCTGAAGTTGCTGAGATGATGGCTTGGATCTGTAGTGCCATCGTATAAGGTCATATCTGGGAGTTTAAAGTCCTTTGGGATTTTTGTCTTCATGATTTCTTTGGTGAATAGATCTTGCTCCTTTTGTGCATTATCTTCGGGACCGGATCAGCTGGCTTTTGTCTTGACATTGGTTTCAAGTTTCAGGAGTTTTGTTTCCAGTTCCCAGCGTTGCCTTATTTCTCTTTGCATATCCTTCTCGGCCTCTCATTGTCGTAAGGCGTCTTCCTCAAGTTGTTTTAGCAGATTTTGGAATCCCTCCAGGGCTCCCTCGTTCGGGGAGTTTTTATTATTGACTTGGGGAGTATCCTTTGGTGTTGTGCCCGCATTTTTGTGCGGCGTTCTTTCGTTTAGATCTGAAGTGTGGTCATTGTCACGGTCGTCCGCCATGGTAATGAGATGACTTTCAGATTCCCCAGCAACGGTGCCAATGTTCCGAGGGTTACCTGAAACTGTAGGTCGATCTCGGACGAGATCTTCTATGTGGGTCGGAGCTGTTGTGTCCGACTTGTTGGACTTGGTGATGGTGCTGATCCTTCGTCCCCGGAGGGTGGGAGGTACCTGCAAGGGACTCCGATGCTTAAGTTAGCAAGTGTATTAAGCAGGTATTTAGTAGAATCAGAGTATGAGTTATACTTTGGTACTCCAGTGTATTTATAATGGTGTAGAGTAACTCTTTTTGGATGAGATAAGTTAGTTATCTTATCTTTGACTGGGGTCCTCTTATCTTCAAGGGAACCGCCTTTATCTCTACGGGCTTGGGCTGCCCTTGGATTTGGGATGTGTTCCTCTATTTGGGCCCTTTGTTTGGGCCTTCCTGTGACTTTCCCGAGCTCTTTGAGAAAAGATCGGGTTGTCCTGACCTGAAGAGGTCGGTCGCTTTGTCTGTAGAACATCCCGGGTCGGACAGCTCGACCCAGGGTATGAACAGTGCCCCTGCTCGAGCTTGGTCTTTTATCTGGAGGCCGAGTCTTGGTTTCAAGTTTGGCACCAACGATGAAGAACCTTGAAGATTGCATACGGGAATGGCGGCACCAAACTTAGGGAAATTGGTATTCCTCATTCGTTCATGGAACAACATGAGATGAATTTATTTATTTTGATTAAAACTTTTATTTTATTTACAAATAGGAAAAGATATTATTTAGTTTTAGAAAATACATTTTACATTAATTAGGATTAGATATAAAAGGAAAAAGGATTCATCTCTTCGGGCTTTCTTCTCTTTTGCAGATCTCATTCCGCACCTTCACACTTTCTCTCTGCTAGGGTTTATTTTCTCTTGAGCAACTAAACCTCCACTGTTAAGGTTAGGAGCTCTGTTTATTCTTTGGATTAATACTATTACTCTTTTATTTTAATTTATGTATTGATTTTAATTTCATGAATTTGTTTTCGTTCTTCATCTTACG
>NC_029777.3:33434627-33435102 GCF_000817695.3 Arachis duranensis
TTTGAGTTTTTCTGAACCTTGGAAAAGCAATTTACTTGAACAACATCTTGAAAACAATTTCTCCTAAAGGACTAATTATATGGACTTAACGAGATACATGATATATAATCCTCTTATATTTGGATAATTAGGATTTTTGTGGCTCATAACCTATAATTGGACCTAAACCTCTAATTGAAATTAAGTGACCAAGGAATTGGCAGTTAACTAGGTTAGAGGAGACTAAATTTGTAAAACCTAGTTAATTAATGGCTAATTAACCCATAAATGAGAATTTATTCTCGACAGGCAAAAATGTGATTTTTATGGCTTAATATGATAGAGGAGATTGAGACGAGAATTTCGATACCAATTTTGTAGAAATCCGACCAAGATTGGACTGGACGGGCCAAACCGGGCCAACCGAACCTATAGTGGACCCTTGGCCCAACCAAACTAAACCAAAACCCTAATTTTCAGCACTCTCTCTCCTCAG
>NC_029777.3:33435129-33490346 GCF_000817695.3 Arachis duranensis
GAGAGGAAGAACACTCTCTTAAGTTCGAACCCTTGTTTAATGTTCAAATCACCATAACTTTTTATCTAGAACTCCGATTGCTGCACCGTTTACGGCCACGTGTTCACTGTGAAGAGCTCTATAAAACCCACTACTTTATTCTTGAGATAAGCCACGAAATCATTTCTGTTCTTTATCCGTAAATTTTGAATTTCATGGAGAAAGTATTGAGATTTTAGGCTCTTTGATGTTATAGGAACCAACTCTCTTGAAGAAGAAGAGTAATCTTGTCTCCTTGAACCTTGGGTGTGGTAAGATTCTCGATCATAGTGTAATTTGTTGTTTTATGATAATTGGGTATTGAGTTGTGGTGTTTAGGTATGATAATTGTGGCTTAGGTAGTGTGTATGTGAATATTGAAGCTTGATTAAGATTTTGGAAAGCTTAGAAGAGGGCTTTGGTGTGCAAAAATCTATTTTTGGAGGTGTTGAGACCTTGAGAGCTTGTGAAAAATTGGTTTGGAAGTGCTCCGGTTGAGCGTGGGAAATCGGCTAAGGTATGGTCTCGGTTTCTTGTATCTAAAATGTAATGTGGTGTGAAAACTTAGGTTAGAGGCCCTAAGATAGGCATTAAATTGTTGATGTTGTTGAATGGTTGAGATATATGATGTGGTCATATATGTGATTATGAATATTGATGCCTTGATGGTGTGATATATGAGAAAAATGCATGTTGTGATATATGCTTGATGAATGGTTGAGGTTGAATTATGGGTGAAATCATGTTGATGGTGAGTATGATATTTATTATGTATAATAATGGTTGATTGGAAATGGTATTGTTCGAAATTGGGATGAGGAAGGATGTGTGACATGTTAATGTGTTTATAATTTAGCCATTTTATTGGAATGGGTAAAATAGTTGGATGGTGGTTTTGTGAATTGTGGTAAAGTGTTAATGTGTGAGTTGAGTAGGCTTGATGTTGATTTTTTATATATTTTTATTGATTTAAAAAAGGGATGAAATTGGTATGTTTTGGTTGATTTTGAAAAGGGTTGAAATTGGTTTGTTTTGAAAATGGCACTTTGTGGTTTTGTATGAAAATATGGTTTTTGGGCATACTTTGATGGAGTATAACTTGGGCTCCGGATCCTCGTTTTGAGCCAAACCTGTTTAGAAATGAAATTGGATCCATGCTGTTCATGTTGTTCATAGAACGGGCGAAAAATGATTTAAAATGAAAAAGTTATGTCCGTCAGAAGATTGGGGGTTGACTGTGAATTCTGCAGCTTTTTACTTAGAAAAACTTTTGACCGAACGCCCATCCACGTGTCGTTTTCACTACCCACGCATGCATGTGGCTGACGCATACGCATCGGAGAATTGCATCAGATGCCCAGCCATTTTCCCGAGAGTTGTGCGAGAATTGTGCCAGTTTTGTGCGTGTGGGCACAAACGCACCTACGCGTACACGTCACCTGATTGTTTTTCCATCCACGCGTGTGTGTGGGCAACACATACGCGTCGATGAACTATTTGGCCATCCATGCGTGCGTGTGGACAACGCGTACGTGTGACCCTGTTTTCATCCAAAAGTTGATTTTTGAGTTTTAAAAGCCAAACTTCATACTTCTAAGCCTCCGATCTCACCCATTGTGTCTTAAATTATTATGATATACCTAGCGATGAGAAAGGAGCTAGGGGATGTGATAACTTGTGAATGAAAAAAGGGGAAAAATTTATGATCAATGATGATCACAGATGACTATATAAGATACGGAGGATGGCGGTGGAAGTGCTTATGTGCCATGAGCCGATGGGCTGTAATTATTGATAAATTGGCTAGTTCTGGATTGAACTATGAGCCGGATGGCTGAGTTATTGCCGAGTTACTGCGAAGCCATTATTGATTTATGTCTGGATATGATTGCATATATGCTTATTGAATGAAATGTGAATGTTGCACTTCCACTATCTGAGATACGAGTTTCCCTGGGTGAAAGCACTAGCTAGCCAATATGTGCTCCAGGTGGAGACTCGATACTCTGCTAATTCTATGTCGTAAGTGTGGCCGGACACTGTGAAAGTTCCAGATGAGCTTGCCCTAGTTAATATACACCAGTGAGGGTGTTGGATATGGATTATGATTATGATCATGATGATGATCGAGGATAACTCGATTTGGGGATGCACGACAGAGGGACAGTCCAATAGTTAGCTACCAGGACTTATCGGGTTGGCTATATAATCGATAGATGATATCATCAGCCATTAGGACAGGCATACATCATATTCATACTATGTGAATTGTTTGAGATTGCCTCTTTGACTGCATATTACTTGTTAATTGTCTAAATGCCTTATCTGTTCCTATTTGTATATCTTTTGTTTGATATAACTGTGTTTGCCATATTATACCCCTGCTGGTGGTTGGGAGGTCTAATGGAATTAGAAAGGGAAGTATTAGTTAGACTGAAGAATCCTTAGTCAGTTGCCATTTATGGTTTAGCCTGTTTATAAGCTTTGAATTATCTGTTAGAAGTTCTAGGATTGCCTTTGGCTTTCCCAGGATATTTACATGTTAGATATGAGGGCACTATTACCATACTGAGAACCTCCGGTTCTCACCCATGCAGATTTTGTGGTTTTCATATGCATGACGTGAGGCTTCTCACTGAAGCATGCTGGAGACTTCTGGATTAGCGAAGATCCTTTGTTCTCGGTACTCTATTTTGGTTTATATGTATTGTTTAGATACTTTTATCTCCACAAAATATTACAAACTGTGATGACTTCTCTTATAGGAGATTTTGGAGAATAGGTTTTCTGTATTTATGTCCTTCTGGGTTTCCTTGGGGTTTCTTATTTTATTTACATGTATATACTGCAAGGCTCGGACCAGTTATCTTCGCAACTAGATTTTGAGTTTTGATATTCCTGTTTTTGACACTCTTTTGTATATATATAATCTAGGTTTAGCTTATTCCTTTATTCGTTATGTTCTCAATCGGAGTGTTGCGTGTTCGAGTCACGAATTTGTTTTACCCCTTTTTCTTCAAAAGCTCCTAGTTATAATCATTTTTTTACTACTATATGTACTATGTTTTTTATTTTAGAGGTCGTAATACCTTACCATCTCTGAACTATGACTTAAGCATAAGACTCTGTATGGTAGGGTGTTATATTATGGTATCAGAGCAGTTCGTTCCTATAGAGCCTGAGGGACGGATTGACAATGCTTTTGTGCATTCTCTGTATGTGTGTTATGTGCTATTAGTATATCTGCTTGATATTACAGGCATAAACATTCATGAGCATGCATTTGGGACTTTGAAGCACTAAACTTCTGATATTGAGACTGATCAACTTAATATCGATTCTTTGGTGTGTATAGGAACCAGATGGCACCTCGTAGACGCGGTAGAGACCGTGGGAGAGGTTGTACTAATCTTTCGGGGCTGGAAGCCAACCCAAATAACCCGGTAGATTTTATGGCAGCGTTAGAGAATATGGCTGCTGCTATGCAAGCCATTACAGAGGCTCTTGGGCAATAGATGAACAACCATGGCAATGACGGAGGCGGAGTTCAGGGCCTAATGACACTGGCAAACTTTTTCAAGGTTAATCTGCCTAAGTTCAAGGGAACTACTAGTCCGACTGAAGCTGATACCTGGTTTCAGGCTATGGAGCAAGCACTGCAAGCGCAGGTGGTACCTGAAGGGCAGTGTGTTGAGTTTGCTACCTATTTGCCCACTGGGGAAGCATCACATTGGTGGCAAGGAGTCCGACATCTCATGCAGCAGGGTGATGACTATATCACCTGGAATGCCTTTCGGGAGGAGTTTTATAAGAAGTACTTTCTAACTTCTGCCACGACGGCCAAGGAACTTGAGTTGCTGCAGCTGAAGCAGGGTACTATGTCCGTATCTGAGTATACTGACAAGTTTCAGCAGCTGTTCAGGTTTTCCCGTATGTGTCAGGGAACTCCGGGAGACTATGAGGAATGGAAGTGCATTAAGTATGAAGGAGGACTCCGGAGCGATATTTTTAGCTCGGTGGGACCAATGGAGATTAGGACTTTCTCCGAGTTGGTGAACAAGAGTAAGGTTGCTGAAGAGTGTGTGAAGAAGGCAGCTGCCGAGAGAGGAAGTCACAAGGGATCATTTCCATAGAACCGAGGGAAGAGTTTTGCACCTAGAGGTTCGCCTTTCAAGAGGAAGGCTCTTTCAGGAGGCACAACAACAACAACAACCAAGGGAAAAGGTTTGGGAAGCGGCCTCAAAACGAGCAAGCTTGTGCAAGGTGTGGAAGTCACCATCCGGGAGCCATGTGCAAGGCCAGATGGGGTTTGTGCTATTCTTATGGTAAGGCAGGGCATAAAGCCACAAACTGTCCGGAGAAGCAGAAACAGGGTGCCAGGAAGGCACAGCAGACTGGTCGGGTGTTCACCACCTCAGCTATAGGTGTCGAGGGATCCGAGACACTTATCCAAAGTAACTGTGAAATGGCTGGTCAAACTTTAAATTCTTTATTTGATTCGGGAGTAAGACATTCATTCGTTGCATTCAAAAAAGCTAGTGAGCTAGGCTTGAAGATTGTAGTCTTAGGTTATGACCTAAAGGTGTATAATGCCACCCATGAAGCCATGATAACTAGGCTAGGATGCCCTCAAGTGGCATTTAGGGTCAAGCAACATGACTTTGTCCATAATTTTATATGCTTGCTGATGATCGGTCTTAACCTTATCTTGGGATTGGACTGGTTGTCTGAGAACCATGTCCTACTTGATTGTTCTACAAAATTGGTGTACTTTATGGCGGAAGATATAGAAGGACCGGTTGTATTGAATAATTATTATTTGAATTATATGATGGTGAATTATTCTGGGACTGAATGTCAGGGTATCTTGTTGTTAACCGCAGGTGTTTTGGGTGATGATCAAAGATTGGAATAAATTCTGGTTGTGTGTGAGTTTCCAGAAGTATTTTCCGACGATATTGATGAATTTTCACCAAACCGAGAGGTTGAGTTTGCTATTGAGTTGGTTCCTGGAGTAGGACCAATCTCAAGTGCTCCTTATAGGATGTCACCGCTAGAAATGGTTGAGCTAAACTCTTAGTTAGAGGATCTGTTGGGTAAGAATTTTATCCGACCAAGTGTTTCTCTGTGGGTTGCGCCAGTGTTACTAGTAAAGAAGAAAGATAGAAGTATGCGGCTCTATATGGATTATAGGCAGCTGAACAAGGTCACAATAAAGAATAAGCACCTGTTTCCGAGGATTGATGATTTCATGGATCAGTTACAAGGAGTCAGGGTCTTCTCCAAGATCGATTTGCGATCAGGTTATCACCAGATACAGGTGAGGAGTGAAGATATCCCTAAGACCGCTTTCAAGACTCGTTATGGTAATTACGAGTACACTGTATTGTATTTTGGGTTGACAAACGCTCCTGTAGTGTTTATGGATTATATGAACAGAGTTTTTTGTCTATTTCTGGATAAATTCGTTGTTGTCTTCATTGATGACTGATGAGCGGATATTTTATACTTTTTGGTGGTATTCTCCTGTAGTTTTTAGTATGCTTTAGTTACTTTTTAGTATAGTTTTATTAGTTTTTATTCAAAAATCACATTTCTGGACTTTACTATGAGTTTTTGTATTTTTCTGTGATTTCAGGTATTTTCTGGCTGAAATTGAGGGACCTGAGCAAAAATCTGATTAAGAGGATGAAAAAAGACTACAGATGCTGTTAGATTCTGACTCTCCTGTATGCGAAATAGATTTCTTGGAGCTACAGAAGCCCAATTGGCGCGCTCCCAATTGCGTTGGAAAGTAGACATCTTAGGCTTTTCAACAATGTATAAAAGTTTATACTTTTTCCGAGATTTGATAGCGTAAATCGGCGTTTAAACGCCCACTTTTTACCTTTTTTGGCGTTAAACGCCAGAACTGGCATAAAAGTTGGACTTAAACGCCTAAATTGGCACCAAAACTTGTGTTTAATGCCAAGAATAGCCTCTACACGTGAAAGCTTCAATGCTCAGCCCAAACACACACCAAGTGGGCCCCGGAAGTGGATTTCTGGACTATCTATCTTAGTTTACCCATTTTTTGTAAACCTAGGTTACTAGTTTAGTATAAACACTATTTTCAGAGATTCAATTTGTACCTCATGACATTTTACATCTGACTTTGTATCTTCTACGGCATGAGTCTCTAAACCCCATGGTTGGGGGTGAGGAGCTCTGCTGGTCTCGATGGATTAATGCAATTATTTCTGTTTTCTATTCAATCATGCTTGTTTCTATTCTAAGATATTTATTCGCACTTCAATATGATGAGTGTGATGATCCATGACACTCATCACCATTCTCAACTTATGAATGCGTGCCTGACAACCACTTTCGTTCTACCTTAGATTGAATGTGTATCTCTTGGGTTCCTGGTTCACGAGTTTGATTCCCTCTCCTGACAACAGAGTGTTCAATTTCGTGAAACCAAAGTCTTTATGGTATAAGCTAGAATCATTTGGTAGCACTCTTGAGATCCAGAAAGTCTAAACCTTGTCTATTCTGAGTAGGATCTGGGAAGGGGTGACTGTGACAAGCTTCAAACTCACAAAAGTTGGGCGCAGTGACAGTCTGCAAAAGGATCAATGGATCCTATTCCGACACGAGTGAGAACCGACAGATGATTAGCCATGCAGGAAACCGTAGAGAACCATTTTCACTGAGAAGATGGATGGTAGCCATTGACAACGGTGATCCACTAACATACAGCTTGCCATGGAAGGAACCTTGCGTGCATGAAGAAGACAATAGAAGGAAAGCAGAGATTCAGAAGACAGAGCATCTCCAAAACCTCAACATGTTCCTCATTACTGAATCACAAGTACTTTTTATTTCATGTTATTCATTCTTCATAAATAAAAATCATCTTTATCATTAATCTCCTGACTAAGAGTTACAAGGTAACCATAGCTTGCTTCAAGCTAACAATCTCCGTGGGATCAACCTTTACTCACATAAGGTATTACTTGGATGACCCAGTGCACTTGCTGGTCAGCTACACGGAGTTGTGTATCACGATTTCATGTACCAAGTTTTTGGCGCCGTTGCCGGGGATTGTTCGAGTTTGGACAACTGACAATTCATCCTGTTGCTTAGATTAGGAATAATTTATTTTTGTTGGTTTAGAGTCACTAAATTTGAGTCTTTTGTTTGGGTTTAGTTTCATGTTTTAAGTTTGGTGTCCTCTTTGTTTTTTTTTTCTTCTTTTAAAAAAAAAGGGGTTTGGTTTTCTTAAAATTCCATGTTTGGTGTCTTTTGTTGCTTATTATCTTATACATTTTCGATTTATTTGTGTTCCTAGTATAAAAAATTTTAAGTTTGGTGTCCTTTATTGTTCTCATTTTCTTAAAATTTTCAAAAGATTATTCTTGGTGTTCATCTGGATCTTCAAAGTGTTCTTGGTGTTCATCTTGACATTCAAAGTTTTCGCGTCTGTTTCCATTGTTTTAATCTAAGAATTCCAAGTTTGGTGTCACTTTGTTATTTTTCTCTCTCCACTTTAAATTCAAAAATAAAAAAATATCTTTTCCTTTTATTCCTCATAAAATTTCGAATCCTTTGGGTTGACTTGGTCAAAATTTTTAAAATCCTATCTTTTTCAAAACTTTCTAACTACTTTCTCTCTCTCTCTCTCTCTCTCTCTCTCTCTCTATTTTTTGAAAATATTCTACAAAATATGAACAGTCGAGAAGGACTCTGGGGTCATATGTCAACCCTACTACTGCTTCATATGGGAGTAGTATCTGTATACCCCCCATAAGAGCTAACACTTTTGAGCTAAATCATCAGCTCATTATCATGGTGCAGCAAAACTGCCAGTATTCTAGTCTTTCACAGGAAGAACCTACTGAGTTTCTGGCACATTTCCTACAAATTGCTGATACAGTACGTGATAAGGAAGTGGATTAGGATGTCTACAGATTATTGCTATTTCCATTTGCCGTAAAAGACCAAGCTAAGAGGTGGTTAAATAACCAACCCAAAGCCCGCATAAGAACATGGAAACAGTTGTCAGACAAGTTCCTGAATCAATATTTCCCTCCAAAAAGGATGACACAGCTAAGGTTGGACATCCAAGGCTTTAACCAAGAGGATCATGAATCTCTTTATGATGCCTGGGAGAGGTATAGAGAGATGTTGAGGAAATGCCCCTCTGAAATATTTTCGGAGTGGGTACAGTTAGACATCTTCTACTATGGGCTTATAGAAAAAGCCCAGATATCTCTAGACCACTCAGCTGGTGGATCTATACACATGAGAAAGACAGCTGAAGAAGCTCAAGAGCTCATAAATACAGTTGCTAGAAATCAGCACCTGTATTTAAGTAGTGAGTCCTCAATGAAAGAAGAAGCTAAGCCAGTATCCATTGAACTTAGTCCTCCAAAACAAGTTGCTGAATCCAATCAACAATTATGCTATCTAACAGAATAGCTAGCAGAATTTAAGGCAATGCTATAAGAAACCAATGATGCAAACCAACACTTGGAGGAACAATTGAATCAAACAAAACAATAGTTATCTAGACAAATAATAGAAGAATGCCAAGCTATTCAATTAAGAAGTGGAAAGACATTAAATGTCTCAATTCAAGGCAACAGAAAGTCAAGGAATGAACAACCAATAGAGGATGAGCAAACCACTACACAAAATCCCTCTGAGGACAGTAAGAGCCCCGAGAAGAATAATTCTGGCATTCAAACACCAGAAAAGGGTGAAAAATTGGCGTTAAACGCCTAGTGGATGCCCATTCCTGGCGTTCAAATGCCAGAAAATGGTGAAAAACTGGCGTTGAACGCCCAATCCATCACCAGTTCTGGCATTCAAATGCCAGAAAAGGGGGAAAATCTGGCGTTAAACGCCCATCCAGCCCCCAATCCTGGCGTTCAAATGCCAATGAGGGATCAGACACCTGCAAGTGCTGATAGTAACCCCTTTAAAAAGGCTTCTCCAACCACCTCTGTAGGAAATAAACCTGCAACAACTAAGGTTGAAGAATACAAAGCCAAGATGCCTTATCCTCAAAAACTCCGCCAAGTGGAACAGGATAAACAATTTGCTTGCTTTGCAGACTATCTCAGGACTCTTGAAATAAAGATTCTGTTTGCAGAGGCACTTGAGCAAATACCCTCTTATGCTAAGTTCATAAAAGAGATCTTAAGTCATAAGAAGGATTGGAGAGAAACTGAAAAAGTTCTCCTCACTGAAGAATGCAGTGTACTCATTCAGAAAACCTTACCAGAGAAGCTTAAAGACCCCTGAAGCTTTATGATACCATGCACATTAGAGGGTACATGTACCAAGACAGCTCTATGTGATCTAGAGGCAAGTATCAACCTGATACCTACATCCACTATTAGAAAGCTTAGTTTGACTGAAGAAGTCAAACCAACCCGGATATGTCTCCAACTTGCTGATGGCTCTATTAAAGTGCCATCAGGCGTGATTGAGGACATGATTGTCAAGGTTGGGCCATTCTCCTTTCCCATTGAATTTGTAGTGCTGGAAATGGAGAAGCACAAGAGTGCAACTCTTATTCTAGGAAGACCTTTCCTAGCAACTGGACAAACTCTCATTGACATCTAAAAAGGGGAAGTGACCTTGAGAGTCAATGAGGTTGAGTTTAAGTTGAATGCTATCAAACCTATACAGCATCCAGACACTTCAAGAGATTGCATGAGTATTGATATTATTGACTACTTGGTGGAGGATATCAATATGACTGAGAGTCTCAAATCAGAGCTAGAAGACATCTTTAAAGATGTTCAACCTGACTTGGTGGAATTAGAAAAAATAGAAGAACCTCTGATAACTCCTCATAAGGAGGAGAAGCCTCCTAAACCCGAGCTCAAACCACTACCACCATCCCTGAAATATGCATTTCTGGAAGAAGATGACACTTTTCCAGTGTTCATAAGCTCTGCTTTAGATCCACAGGAAGAGGAAGCACTAATTCAGGTGCTAAGGACACACAAGACAGCTCTTGGGTGGTCTATAAGTGATCTTAAGGGCATTAGCCCAGCCAGATGCTTACATAAGATCCTATTGGAGGATGATGCCAAGCCAGTGGTTCAACCACAGTGGCAGCTGAATCCAACCATGAAGGAGGTGGTGCAGAAAGAGGTCACTAAATTACTAGAGGCTGGGATCATTTATCCTATTTCTGATAGCCCCTGGGTGAGCCCTGTCCAAGTTGTCCCCAAGAAGGGAGGCATGACAGTGGTTCATAATGAAAAGAATGAACTGGTTCCTACAAGAACAGTCACAGGGTGACGCATGTGAATTGACTACATAAGGCTCAATACAGCCACCAGAAAGGATCATTTTCCTTTACCATTCATAGACCAGATGATAGAAAGATTAGCAGGTCATGACTATTACTGCTTTTTGGATGGTTATTCAGGTTTTAACCAAATTGCAGTAGATCCATAAGATCAAGAAAAAACAGCTTTCACATGTCCATCTGGAATATTTACCTACAGAAGGATGCCATTTGGTCTGTGTAATGCACCTACAACCTTTCGGAGATGCATGCTTTCTATTTTCTCTGATATGGTGGAAAAATTTCTAGAAGTCTTCATGGATGACTTCTCAGTATTTGAAGACTCATTCAGCTCCTGTCTTGATCATCTAGCACTTGTTCTGAAAAGGTGCCAAGAGACTAACCTGGTTTTAAACTGGGAAAAATGTCACTTTATGGTGACTGAAGGAATTATCCTTGGGCATAAAATTTCAAACAAGGGAGTAGAGGTGGATCAAACTAAGGTAGAGCTAATTGAAAAATTACCATCACCTACCAATGTTAAGGCAATCAGAAGCTTTCTGGGACATGCAGAATTCTATAGGAGGTTTATAAAGGATTTTTCAAAAATTGCAAAACCTCTAAGCAATCTGTTAGCTGCTAATACACCCTTTATCTTTGACACAGAGTGTCCGCAGGCATTTGAGACTCTGAAAGCTAAGCTGGTCACAGCACCAGTCATTTCTGCACCAGACTGGACATTACCGTTTGAACTAATGTGTAATGCTAGTGACCATGCTATTGGTGCAGTATTAGTACAATAACATAAGAAGCTTCTGCACGTCATTTACTATGCAAGCCGTATTCTGAATGACGCACAGAAGAATTTCACAACCACAAGAAAAGAGCTGCTTGCAGTGGTTTATGCCGTTGACAAGTTTAGATCCTATTTAGTGGGATCAAAAGTGATTGTGTATACTGACCATGCTGCTCTTAAATACCTAGTCACAAAGCAGGATTTAAAACCCAGGCATATAAGATGGGTGTTACTTTTGAAAGAGTTTGATATAGAAATAAGAGACAAAAAAGGGATAGAGAACCAAGTACCAGATCACCTGTCCTGAATAGAACCAGTAGAAAGGGCATCCCACCCCTCTGCTGAGATCTCTAAAACCTTCCCAGATGAGCAACTCTTTGCCATTCAGGAAGTACCGTGGTTTGCATACATTCCACACTATAAAGCGGTAAGATTCATACCCAAAGAGTACAGCAGGCAGCATACAAAAAAATTAGTTACTGATGCAAAGTACTACTTATGGGATGAATCATATCTCTTCAAGAGATGTGCAGATGGAATGATCCGTAGGTGTGTGCCCAGAGAAGAGGCACAGAAGATCCTATGGCATTGCCATGGATCACAATATGGAGGACATTTCAAAAGTGAGCAGACAGCCACAAGAGTCCTCCAATGTGGTTTCTACTGGCCTACTCTCTATAGAGACTCCCGAGAGTTTGTATGTAGCTATGACAGTTGCCAAAGAGTTGGTAATCTGCCTCCCGGTTATGCCATGCCTCAGTAAGGGATCTTAGAGATTGATTTATTTGATGTATAGGGTATTGACTTCATGGGGCCTTTCCTACCATCATACTCAAACACTTACATTCTGGTGGCTGTAAATTATGTATCTAAATGGGTAGAGGCAATTGCCACACCCACTAATGATACTAAGACAGTACTGAAGTTTCTCCAAAAGCACATCTTCAGCAGATTTAGTGTCCTCAGAATACTAATTAGTGATGGAGGAACTCATTTCTACAATAAACAACTTGACTCTGCTCTGATCCAATATGGAATTAACAACAAAGTGGCAACTCCATATCATCCATAGATAAATGGGCAGGCTGAATTCTCAAATAGAGAACTAAAACAAATCTTGGAATGGACAGTAAGTACCGTAGAAAGGACTGGGTAAGGAGTTTGGATGATGCTTGGTGCACGAAATTGTGATCTCTAAAAATTGTGATCTCTAACAATGGCGCTCAACTTGGTATGCGCGTTTATAATCTCAGCACTTTCTTCACAGCTTCGCACAACTAACCAGCAAGTGCAATGGGTCGTCCAAGTAATATACCTTACGTGAGTAAGGGTCGATCTCACGGAGATTGTCGGCTTGAAGTAAGCTATAGTCACCTTGTAAATCTCAGTCAGGCGGATTCAAAGGGTTATAGAGTTTTAATAATTAAAAGATAAATAGACAGAAAATAAGGATATAGATACTTATGTAAATCATTGGTGGGAATTTCAGATAAGTGTATGGAGGTGCGTTATTCCTCTTGAATCTCTGCTTTCCTACTGCCTTCATCCAATCCATCATACTCCTTTCTATGGCAAGCTGTATGTAGGGCGTCACCGTTGTCAATGGCTACTTCCCATCCTCTCAGTGAAAAAGGTCCTCTACGGTTTCTTGCATGGCTAATCAGCTGTTGGTTCTCGATCGTGTAGGAATAGGATTTACTATCCATTTGCATCTGTCACCACACCCTACAGTCACAAGTTTGAAGCTCGTCACAGTCGTCCCATCCCAAATCCTACTCGGAATACTACAGACAAGGTTTAGACTTTCCGGATCTTAAGAATGCCGCCAATGGATTCTAGCTTATACCACGAAGACTTTGATCTCACAGAATGGAAGACTCTGTTGTCAGGAGAGGTAACCATGCGTCGTGGACCAGGAATCCAAGAGATACACACTCTAGCTTTCGCAGGTAGAACAGAAGTGTTTGTCAGGTACGCGTTCATAAGTGAGAATGGTGATGAGTGTCACGAATCATCACATTCATCAGGTTGAAGTGCGAATGAATATCTTAGAATAAGAATAAGCATGAATTGAATAGAAACCAGTAGTAATTGCATTAATACTCGAGAAACAGTAGAGCTCCACACCTTAATCTATGGTGTATAGAAACTCCACCGTTGAAAATACATAAAAACAAGGTCTAGGCATGGCCGAATGGCCAGCCTCCCCAAATGACATATGAATTCAAAAATAGGGAAAAGACCTAGGTCTAAGGACTAGACGTCCAAAGATCCTAGCATGTCTAATACAATAGTAAAAGATCCTATTTATACTAGACTAGTTATTAGGGTTTACAGAAATAAGTAAATGATACAGAAATCCACTTCCGGGCCTACTTGGCGTGTGCTTGGGCTGAGCATTGAAGCTTTCACGTGTAAAGGTCTTCCTTGGAGTTAAACGCCAGTTTGTAACTTGTTTCTGGCGTTTAACTCTGCTTTGCAACTTGTTTATGGCGTTTAGTGCCAGAATAGGGCAGAAAGCTAGCGTTAAACGCCAGTTTGTGTCATCTAAACTCGGGAAAAGTATGGACTATTATATATTGCTGGAAAGCCCTGGATGTCTACTTTCTACTGCAGTTGAGAGCGCACCATTTGTACTCCTGTAGCTCCTAAAATTCCATTTCGAGTGCAGGGAGGGCAAAATCCAACAGCATTAGCAGTCCTTTGTCAGCCTCTGAATCAGATTTTTGCTCAGGTCCCTCATTTCAGCCAGAAAATACCTGAAATCGTAGAAAAACACACAAACTCATAGTAAAGTCCAGAAATGTGAATTTTGCTTAAAAACTAATAAAAATATACTAAAAAGTAGCTACATCCTACTAAAAACTATGTAAAAACAATGCCAAAAAGCGTATAAATTATTCGCTCATCACAACATCAAACTTAAATTGCTGCTTGTCCCCAAGCAACTGAAAACAAAATAGGATAAAAAGAAGAGAATATACAATGAACCTCACAATATCAATGAAACTTAGTCCCAATTAGATGAGCGGGGCTAGTAGCTTTTTGCTTCTGAATAGTTTTGGCATCTCACTTTATCCTTTGAAATTCATAATGATTGGCATCTATAGGAACTCGGAATTTTAGATAGTGTTATTGATTCTCCTAGTTCAGTATGTTGATTCTTGAATATAGCTACTTTTTGAGTCTTGGCCATGGCCCTAAGCACTTTGTTTTCTAGTATTACCACGGATACATAAATGCCACAGACAAATAACTGGGTGAACCTTTTCAGATTATGACTCACCTTTGCTAAAGTCCCCAATTAGAGGTGTCTAGAGTTCTTAAGCACACTCTTTTTGCTATGGATCACAAATTTAACCACTCAGTCTCAAGCTTTTCACTTGGACTTTCATGACACAAGCACATGGTTAGGGACAGTTTGATTTAGCTGCTTAGGCCTGGATTTTATTTCCTTGGGCCCTCCTATCCATTAATGCTCAAAGCCTTGGATCCTTTTTACCCTTGCCTTTTGGTTTTAAGGGCTATTGGCTTTTTCTGCTTGCTTTTTCTTTCTCTTTCTCTTTTTTTTGCCCCTTTTTTTCCCTATTTTTTCTTGCTTCAAGAATCAATTTCATGACTTTTCAGATTATCAATAACTTTTCTCTTTGTTCATCATTCTTTCAAGAGCCAACAATTTTAACATTCATAAACAATAAGATAAAAAATATGCACTGTTCAAGCATTCATTCAGAAAACAAAAAGTATTGCCACCCCATCAAAATAATTAAACTATTTTCAAGATAAAATTTGAAATCCAAGTACTTCTTGTTCTTTTTTAATTAAGCACATTTTTCATTTAAGAGAAGTGAAGGATTCATGGAGTTATTCATAGCTTTAAGACATAGACTCTAGACACTAATGATCATGTAATGAAGATACAAACATAGACAAACATGAAGCTCAAAACTAAAAACAAAAAATAAATAGACAAGGAGATTAAGGAATGAGTCCACCTTAGTGAGGGTGGCGTCTTCCTCTTGAAGAACCAATGGGGTGCCTAAGCTCCTCTATGTCTCTTCCTTGCCTTTGTTGCTCCTCCCTCATAGCTCTTTGATCTTCTCTAATCTCATGGAGAATGATGGAGTGTTCTTGGTGCTCCACCTTTATTTGGTCCATGTTGTAACTCAAGTCTTCTAAGGAGGTGTTGAGTTGTTCCCAATAGTTGTGTGGAGGAAATTGCATCCCTTGAGGCATCTCGAGGATTTCTTGATGAGTATCTTCCTTATGTTCTTGTTGAGATCCATGAATGGGCTCTCTTGTTTGCTCCATCATTTTCTTAGTGATGGGCTTGTCCTCTTCAATTAGAATGTCTCCTTCTATGTCAATCCCAGCTAAATTGCAGAGATGAAAAATGAGATGAGGAAAGGCTAACCTTGCCAAGGTGGAGGACTTGTCAGCCACCTTGTAGAGTTCTAGAGGTATGATCTCATGAACTTCCACTTCCTCTCCAATCATGATACTATGGATCATGATGGCCCGATCAACAGTCACTTCAGATCGATTGCTAGTAAGAATGATGGAGCGTTGGATGAACTCCAACCATCCTCTAGCCACAGGCTTAAGGTCCAGTCTTCTCAATTGAATCGGATTGCCTCTTGAGTCTCTTTTTCATTGAGCTCCTTCCACACATATGTTCATGAGAACTTGGTCTAACCTTTGATCAAAGTTGACCCTTCTAGTGTAGGGGCGTGCATTTTCTTGCATTACTGGCAAGTGGAACGCCAACCTTACATTTTCTGGACTGAAATCTTAGTATTTCCCCCAAACCAATGTAAGCCAATTCTTTGGATTCGGGTTCATACTTTGATCATGGTTCCTAGTGATCCATGCATTGGCATAGAACTCTTGAACTATTAAGATTCTGACTTGTTGAATGGGGTTGGTAAGAACTTCCCAACCTCTTCTTCGAATCTCATGTCGGATCTCTGGATACTCATTTTTCTTGAGCATGAAAGGGACCTCAGGGATCACCCTCTTTTTGGCCACAACTTCATAGAAGTGGTCTTGATGGACCTTTGAGATGAATCTCTCCATCTCCCATAACTCGGAGGTGGAAGCTTTTGTCTTCCCTTTCCTCTTTCTAGAGGTTTCTCCGGCCTTAGGTGCCATAAATGGTTATGGAAAAACAAAAAGCAATGCTTTTACGATACCAAACTTATAAGGTTGCTCGTCCACGAGCAAAAGAAGAAATAAAGAAGGGGGAGAAGAAGAAAAATGGAGGAGATGTAGGGAGAAGAGAATTCGGCCAAGAGGGTGGAAGGTGTCTGTGTTGTATGAAAATGAAAGAGTAGTGAGGGGTTTATATAGGGGTGAGGGGAGGGTTTGGTTTCGGCCATTAGGGTTGGATTTGGGAGGGAAAAGTGTTTGAATTTGAAAGTGGGGTAGGTGGGGTTTTTAGGGAAGAGATATGGAGGTGATGGTGAAGAGGTGATGGGGAATAGTGAATGAGTTGATTGGTGAGGGGTATTTGGGAAAGAGATATGGAGGTGATTGGTGAAGAGAATATAGGGAAGATGATATGATTTGATTAGTGAGTGAGATAGAGAGAGGAGTAAGGTAGGTGGGGATCCTGTGGGGTCCACAGATCCTAAGGGGTCAAGGATTGCATCCCTGCTCCTATTAGGTATACAAAGCACCCTTGCTGTGCAATCCTGGCGTTTAACGCCAGACTGCTGCTTGTTTCTGGCGTTAAACGCCAGCTTTTATTCCTTTCCTGGCGTTAAACGCCAGGTTGCAACCTGTTTCTGGCGTTTAACGCCATATTGTTGCTTCTTTCTGGCGTTTAACGGCAGCCTGGTGCTTGTTTCTAGCGTTTAACACCCAGAATGGTGCCAAACCGGGCGTTAAACACCCATTCTGCTACCCTTAAGTTCCTCCTCCAAGGTGTGCTGCTTTTAATGCTGTTTTTGATTTTTCTTTAATTTTTGCATTTGTTTTTGTGACTCCACACGATCATCAACCTAAAAAAAGGAAAATACATAGATAAATAAAAATTGGGTTGCCTCCCAACAAGCGCTTCTTTAATGTCAATAGCTTGACAGTGGGCTCTCATGGAGCCTCACAGATGTTCAGAGCATTGTTGGAACCTCCCAACACCAAACTTAGAGTTTGGTTGTGGCCTCCCAACACCAAACTTAGACTTTGAATGTGGGGGCTTTTGTTGACCCTGTAGTGAGAGAAGCTTTTCTTGCTTCCTCTCCATGGTTACAGAGGGAGATCCTTGAGTTTTAAACACAAGGTAATCCTCATTCAGTTGAAGGACCAACTCTCCTCTGTCCACATCAATCACAGCTTTTGCTGTGGCTAGGAAGGGTCTTCCAAGGATGATTGAGTCATCCTCATCATTTCCAGTGTATAGGATTAGGAAATCAGCAGGGATGTAAAGGCCTTTGACCTTTACTAGCATGTCCTCTACCTATCCATAAGCCTTTTTTCATGGATTTGTCTGCCATCTCTAATGAGAATGTGGCAGCCTGTACCTCAAAGATTCACATTTTCTCCATTACAGAGAGTGGCATTAAGTTTATGCCTGACCCCAGGTCACACTGAGCCTTCTCAAAGGTCATGGTGCCTATGGTACAGGGAATTAGGAATTTACCAGGATCCTGTTTCTTTTGAGGTAAAGTGTGCTGAACCCATGTGTTTAGTTCATTAATGAGCAATGGAGGCTCATCCTCCCAATTCTCATTACCAAATAGCTTGGCATTCAGCTTCATGATTGCTCCTAAATATTGGGCAACTTGCCCTTCAATAATGTCTTCATCTTCTTCAGAAGATGCATAGTCATAAGAGCTCATGAATGGTAAAAGGAGGTTCAATGGAATCTCTATGGTCTCTAGGTGAGCCTCAGATTCCTTAGGTTCCTCAATTGGGAAGTCCTTTTTGTCCAGAGGACGTCCCAAGAGGTCTTCCTTACTGGGATTCACGTCCTCCTCCTCCTCAGTGCATTCGGCCACACTAAGTAAGGTTATGGCCTTGCACTCTCTTTTTGGTTTCTCCTTTGTATTGCTTGTGAGAGTACTAGGAGGAGTTTCAATGACTCTTTTACTCAGCTGGCCCACTTGTGCCTCCAAATTTCTAATGGAGGACCTTGTTTCATTCACGAAACTTAAAGTGGCCTTAGATAGATTAGAGACTATGTTTGCTAAGCTAGAGGGGCTCTGCTTAGAATTCTCTGTCTGTTGCTGAGAAGATGTTGAAAAAGGCTTGCTATTGCTAAACCTGTTTCTTCCACCATTATTAAAGCCTTGTTGAGCCTTTTGTTGATCCTTCCATGAGAAATTTGGATGATTTCTCCATGAGGGATTATAGGTGTTTCCATAAGCTTCACCCATGTAACTCACCTCTGCCATTGTAGGGTTTTCAGGATCATAGGCTTTTTCTTCAGAAGATGCCTCTTTAGCACTGTTGGATGCATTTTGCAATCCATTCAGACTCTGAGAAATCATATTGACTTGCTAGGTCAACATTTTGTTCTGAGGCAATATGGCATTTAGAACATCAATTTCAAGAACTCACTTCTTCTGAGGCGTCCCATTATTCACAGGATTCCTTTCAGAAGTGTACATGAACTGGTTATTTGCAACCATGTCAATGAGTTCCTGAGCTTCTGCAGGCATTTTCTTCAGGTGAATAGATCCACCTGCAGAATGGTCCAATGACATCTTAGACAATTCAGATAGACCATCATAGAATATATCCAGGATTGTCCATTCTGAAAGTATGTCAGAAGGACACTTTTTGGTCAGTTGCTTGTATCTCTCCCAAGCTTCATAGAGGGATTCACCTTCTTTCTGTCTGAAGGTTTGAACATCCACTCTAAGCTTGCTCAGCTTTTAAGGAGGAAAGAACTTAGCTAAGAAAGCAGTGACCAGCTTTGTCTCTTACAGCAAAAGGGAAAAGCATAAGCCTGTAGACCTCAGGATCAACCCCATTGGTCTTAACAGTATCGCAGATCTGCAAGAATTCAGTTAAGAACTGAAAAGGATATTCTGATGGAAGTCCATGAAACTTGCAATTTTGTTGCATCAGAGAAACTAATTGAGACTTTAGCTCAAAGTTGTTTGCTCCAATGGCAGGGATTGAGATGCTTCTTCCATGGAAGTTAGAATTTGGTGCAGTAAAGTCACCAAGCATCTTCCTTGCACCTCCACCATTGTTATTGGGTTCGGCCATCTCTACTTCTTTTTCAAAAATTTCAGTAAAGTCCTCTTTAGAGTGTTGTATTTTAGCTGCTCTTAGCTTCTTCTTCAGAGTCCTTTCAGGTTCCGGATCAGCTTCAACAAGAATGTTCTTATCCTTGCTCCTGCTCATGTGAAAAAGAAGAGAACAGAAAAGAAGAGGAATCCTCTATGTCACAGTATAAAGATTCCTTTATGTGAGTAGAAGAATAAGAATGAAAGAAGAAGAAGAAAAATTTGAACACAGAGAAAGGATGGGTTCGAATTTTGAGAAGAGAAGTGTTAGTAAATAAATAAAATAAATAGAAAGAGAGAGAGGGAAATTCAAAAATTAGAAGAAAAGAAAAGAAAAATATTTTTGTTTTTATTTTAATTTAAAGTTAAAATTCGAAAATAAAGAAAAGGGATAAAAATAAAAGTTAAAACAATTAGATAAATGAAAAGAATTTTTTTTGAAAAAGAGGAAGATGATTTTTGAAAATTAGAGAGAGAAAAGTAGTTAGGTGGTTTTGAAAAAGATAAGAAATAGTGAAACAAACAAAAAGTCAATTAGTTAATTGAAAAAGATTTGAAAATCAATTTTGAAAAGATAAGAAGTTAGAAAAGATTTTGAAATTGATTTTGAAAAAGATATGATTTGAAAAAGATATGTTTGAAAAGATATGATTGAAAAAATATGGTTGAAAAAGATTTGATTTTTAAAATTGACGACTTAACTAACAAAAAACTAAAAGATATGATTCTAGAATTTAAAGATTGAACCTTTCTTAACAAGAAAGTAACAAACTTCAACTTTTTGAATCAATCACATTAATTGTTAGTAAAGTTTTTGAAAATAAAAAAAATAAGAAAAAGATTTTGAAAAACAATTTTTTTTAAATGTTCAAAAATAATAAAAAAATGAAAAATATTTGATTTTTCAAAAAGATTTGAAAAGATAAGAATTTTTTTTTTAAATTGAAATCTTGACTTGACTAACAAGAAACAACTAATTTTAAAAAAATTTGACTAAATCAACCCAAAGATTTTGAAATTTATGAGTAAAATAAGGAAAAAATATTTTTTGATTTTTTTGAATTTTTAATGAGAAGAGAGAAAAATAACTAAATGACTCAAAACATAAAAATTATGAATCAAAACACATGATGCATGCAAGAACACTTTGAATGTCAAGATGAACACCAAGAACAATTTAAAGATCATGATGAACATCAAGAACTTATTTTTGAAAAATTTTCAAGAAAAGAAAAATATGCAAGACACCAAACTTAGAAAATTTTCATGCTTAGACACTATGAATGCAAAAATACATATGAAAAACAAGAAAAATTAAAGATCAAATAAGGAAAATCATGAAGAACAACTTGAACAACTTGAAAATCATCAAACTCGAAAATATGCACAAATTTTAAAAACATGCAATTGACACCAAACTTAAAATTTGACACTAGACTCAAACAAGAAACACAAATTTTTTTTTGTTTTATGATTTTATTAATTTTTTTGGATTTTTCGAAAATTATTTTTAGAAAAACGAAAACAAAGAAAAAATTTTTGAAAAATTTTTGAAAAATTTTTGAAAATAAAATAAGAAGAAAATTACCTAATCTAAGCAACAAGATGAACCGTCAGTTGTCCAAACTCGAACAATCCCTGGCTACGGTGCCAAAAACTTGGTGCACGAAATTGGGATTTCTAACAATGGCGCTCAACTTGGTATGCGCATTTATAATCTCAGAACTTTCTTCACAGCTTCGCACAACTAACCAGCAAGTGCACTGGGTCGTCCAAGTAATAAACCTTACGTGAGTAAGGGTCGATCCCACCGAGATTGTCGGCTTGAAGCAAGCTATGGTCACCTTATAAATCTCAGTCAGGCGGATTCAAAGGGTTATGGAGTTTTAATAATTAAAAGATAAATAGACAGAAAATAAAGATAGAGATACTTATGTAAATCATTGGTGGAAATTTTAGATAAGTGTATGGAGGTGCGTTATATCTCTTGAATCTCTACTTTCCTACTGCTTTTATCCAATCCTTCATACTCCTTTCTATGGTAAGCTGTATGTAGGGCGTCACCGTTATCAATGGCTACTTCCCATCCTCTCAGTGAAAAAGGTCCTCTACAGTTTCCCGCATGGCCTATCAGCTGTTGGTTCTCGATCGTGTAGGAATAGGATTTACTATCCTTTTGCGTCTGTCACCACGCCCTACAGTCGATAGTTTGAAGCTCGTCATAGTCATCCCATCCCAGATCCTACTCAGAATACCACAGACAAGGTTTAGACTTTCCGGATCTTAAGAATGCCGCCAATGGATTCTAGCTTATACCACGAAGACTCTGATCTCACGGAATGGAAGGCTCTGTTGTTAGGAGAGGCAACCATGCATCGTGGACCAGGAATCCAAGAGATACAAACTCTAGCTTTCGCAGGTAGAACGGAAGTGTTGGTCAGGCACGCGTTCATAAGTGAGAATGGTGATGAGTGTCACAGATCATCACATTCATCAGGTTGAAGTGCGAATGAATATCTTACAATAAGAATAAGCATGAATTGAATAGAAACCATTAGTAATTGCATTAATATCGAGGAACAGCAGAGCTCCACACCTTAATCTATGGTGTATAGAAACTCCACCGTTGAAAATACATAAGAATAAGGTCTAGGCATGGCCGAATGGCCAGCCTCCCTAAATAACATATATATTCGAAAATAGGGAAAAGACCTAGATCAAAGGACTAGACGTCCAAAGATCCTAGCATGTCTAATACAATAGTAAAAGATCCTATTTATACTAGACTAGTTATTAGGGTTTACAGAAATAAGTAAATGATGCAAAAATCCACTTCTGGGCCCACTTAGTGTGTGCTTGGGTTGAGCATTGAAGCTTTCACGTGTAGAGGTCTTCCTTGGAGTTAAACACCAGTTTGTAACTTGTTTCTGGCGTTTAACTCTACTTTGCAAATTGTTTCTGGCGTTTAACACTAGAATAGAGCAGAAAGCTGGCATTAAACGCCAGTTTGCATCATCTAAACTCGAGCAAAGTATGGACTATTATATATTTCTGGAAAGCCCTGGATGTCTACTTTCCAACGCAGTTAAGAGCGCGCCATTAGGACTCCTGTAGCTCCAAAAATTCCATTTCAAGTGCAGGGAGTTCAGAATCCAACAGCATCAGCAGTCCTTTTTCAGCCTCTGAATCAGATTTTTGCTCAGGTCCCTCAATTTCAAACAGAAAATACCTAAAATCATACAAAAACACACAAACTCATAGTAAAGTCCAAAAATTTGAATTTTGCTTAAAAACTAATAAAAATATACTAAAAAGTAGCTAGATGCTACTAAAAACTATGTAAAAACAATGCCAAAAGTGTATAAATTATCCGCTCATCAATGCTCTATGGGCGTACAGAACTGCATTCAAAACTCCTATAGGGACCTCCCCAAACCAGCTTGTGTATGGAAAAGCCTGTCACCTGCCAGTGGAACTGGAACATAAGGCATACTGGGCAACCAGATTCCTAAACCTTGATGCCAAGTTAGCTGGAGAGAAAAGATTGCTCCAGTTGAATGAGCTAGAGGAATTCAAACTCAATGCTTTCGAAAATGCAAAAATTTACAAAGAGAAAGCAAAAAGGTGGCATGACAAGAAACTGTCATCCAGTGTCTTTGAGGCAGGACAGAAGGTTCTACTGTTTAACTCTAGGCTCAGATTGTTCCCCGGGAAAATAAATCCAGGTGGAGGGGACCATATGTGATCACAAGTGTGTCACTATATGGATATGTAGAGCTTCAGGATGTTGACTCTAACAAAAATTTCATTGTCAATGGATAGAGAGTCAAACATTATCTTGAAAGCAATATTGAGCAAGAATGCTCAAAATTGAGACTAAGCTAAAGCTCAGTAAAAGTCCAGCTAAAGACAATAAAGAAGCGCTTGTTGGGAGGCAACCCAGTCATTAGCAAAGGTTCTTGTTATTTAAATAATAATTATCAGAGTTTGATATAAATTATCTTTAAGGTTGATTGTCCAAATGAAGAAGCTCACAGAGTTACAAAAGGATTCAGAGCACAAAGCAGAGAAAAAGAGCTCACTGGCTCGAAAATGCCAGTAGGAGGTATTTTAGGCGTTAAACGCTAGAATGGGTATCATTCTGGGTGTTTAATGCCAGTAAAGATACCTTTCTGGGCGTTAAACTACAGAATGGGTACCATTCTGGGTGTTTAATGCCACAATTGCAGCATCCTGGGCATTTAGAAAAATGTCCAGTGATAAAGGATTTCTAGCGTTTAATGATGACATGTCATCATATGCCTATTTTTCAAGCTAATTTCACTTATTTCACTAGTTTTTATGCACTTTCTTGCATTCTAAGTAAGTAATTTGGAATGGAAATGCATAGTTTCTTTGAATCAAACAGCCACCATTTAATTGATGCTAAATCATGAGGTTTAAGCTAAATTTAATTATATTTTAATGATTTATAAACCTTGTGAATTTGGTGATACTTTGATTGGTTGTTTTGATTATTTGTAGGTGAAGAAAAGAAGAAAATAAGAAAGTGTGGCTTAAGAAGCGTGACTCAATAAAGAAGAAAGTGTGGCAAAGAAAATGAGGAAGCGTGACGCATGGAAGGTAGAAGCACACTGCTCTCCCCAAGAGCACAATGCTCTCCAAGGGAGCACAACAATGAACCAAGCATGCAAAGCTTCAATGCTCTGCCCTCCCTTGAGAGCGGAGCACAAAATTAAGCCAAGAAACAAGGAAGAGCAAAACATTGCTCTACTCTCCTTGAGAGCATTATCGAGCTCCATCCAAAACAATTCAAAGAAAAAAGGTTTGCAAATGCTCTCCCCAAGGATCGAACATAGCACATTGAGGAAGCAAGGAGCAAGGCACTACAAGAAACCAAGGAAATTTGCACCAAAAAGCCACCCAGCAAGTTTCGAACTTGGGACCTCACCTTGGAAGCACTACTGCTTCGCTGACAAGGAGAGAAGAGCGCTACTCCTTAGTGCAACACGCGCATCATGGCACGCACACAAGGGAGCTTGGGCGCGCGCATCACAGCACGGGTAGGGAGGCAAGGCATGTGCAAGATGCACAATGCTCCACTCTCCCCAAGAGCAGGGCAGTCCCCTGTTGCTTCTCCAAAACCTTGTTGCACAAATTGGATCCCCACACAAAGCTTCACTGCTCTGCTCTCCACAAGAGCAGAGCAGCCTCCTGGGAGTAACTTGGGCTGAAATTCAATTAAAAATCCAACTTAATTCATTTCTTCACCAAATTAAAAGCCCATCCAAATTCTAAAATCCAAGAATAGAAAGTGTATAAATAGAGGCTAGTTTGATTTAGTTAGGATCTTTACCTTCACTTTTATTTTTTTCCTAGACTCACTTTGAAATTTTCTTTTTTTCATTTTGAGCTTTTACTTTTGAATTTAGATCTTAGAGAATTGGGAAGGAGAATTGATCTCTCTTCTTCCTTGTTCTTGCTTGAGCACTTTTTATTTTTCTTGCTTTGGATCTTGGGTGGAGAATTGAAGAACTTCTGTTTCAATCTCACCTTGAAATCTCTTGTTTACTCTTTCTGCATAATTGAATTTAAATTTCTATTTACTACTTCATCTTCTATTCTTCTACAATTTACTTTTCTTTATTTCTTTTGCAATTGTTCTTGTTGGATCAATGAAGGATTTGAGATCTAGACTTGTTTTCTAGTCTCTTCCACTCCTGAGATCTTCAACCTTCTTTTAAATTGCTGCAAATTAAGCATCAGTCACTTTCTATTTTTAAATTCTCAAAGCATTTTTACTCTTCTTTTTGAGATCTACTTCAATTTGATTCATCTTCTACTCTTTTGTTTATTGTAATTTACTTGTTCTTGTTCAAATTCTGCAATCCCAATTCCCAATTCCTTTTATAATTCCAGCAATTTACATTTCTTGCATTTTAAGCTTCAGTCATTTATATTTATTACAATTCAAGTTTCTGCACCTTATATTACTTGCACTTTAAGATTCAGCTTCTTTTCTTTCTTTGCTCTTTAATTTACTGCAATTCTTCCCTCTCCCTTTACATTTCAAGCAATTTAGTTTCTACAAATTACAAATAACTCAACCAATACTTGATTCGCTTGATTAAATCAACCACTAAACTAAAATTGCTCAATCCTTCAATCCCTGTGGGATTGACTTCACTCATGTGAGTTATTATTACTTGATGCGACCCGATACACTTGCCGGTGAGTTTTGTGTTGGATCATTTTCCACATATCAAGTTTTTGGCGCCGTTGCCGGGGATTGAAATAGATTGACAATGATTAAGTGAGGAGGTAGTTTAGATCAAGCATTTTTTTCTTTAATTTTGATTAATTCACTAACTGTTTGAGATTTTGTCTCAACTAACTGCACTCAATTTTCAAGAGTGCTGCTGTTTGTTCCTTGTGATTGTGTGTACGTCACAGGTAAGAAGAGAGAATCCTCACTTCTCTGAGTAAGACGAACAAACTCTCAAGAGGTTGAGAAGAGAAAGAGGAAAGAGTTTTTTTGGAGAAGAAGGTTCAGAGGAAGAAGAGTATCACGAAATGGAAGGGAATCCCTCAAATTCGAATCTAACAGGGGGAGTGAGCAACAATAATCATCCTCAAAGAAGAGTTCTAGCTTCTTACACGTTTGCAAACCCAAGACACTATGGGAGCAGCATTTTCACTCCCAATGTCAATGCAAACAATTTTGAGTTGAAGCCACAACTCATTACGCTTGTCCTGAACAATTGTTACTATGGAGGAAGCCCATTGGAAGATCCAAACCAGCATCTTTCCACCTTCTTGAGGATTTGTGACATTATCAAATCCAATGGTGTGAATCCTGAAACTTACAAGCTTCTGCTATTCCCATTCTCATTGAGAGACAAGGCTGCACAATGGCTTGAGACCTTCCCCTAGGGAAGTATCACTAGTTGGGATGATTTGGTGACCAAATTTCTAGCCAAATTCTACCCACCCCAAAGGATTATCAGGTTGAAAACTGAAGTGCAGACATTCACCCAATTGGATGCTGAATCGTTGTATGAAGCATGGGAGAGATACAAAGCTTTGATCAGAAAGTGTCCTCCAAAGATGTTCAACGAATGGGATGTGCAGCAGAATTTCTATGAAGGCTTAACATTGAAATCCCAAGAGGCATTAGATCACTCTGCTGGAGGTTCATTACAACTGATGAAAACTACTGAAGAAGCCCAGAATCTTGTAGATATGGTGGCCAACAACCAATACTTCTTTGCTCATCAAAGAACCCGACAACCATCACAGAGGAAGGGAGTACTAGAACTGGAAGGAGTGGACTCTATTTTGGCTCAAAACAAGATGATACAACAACAAATTCAACAACAATTTGAGTAAATGGCTAAGAGAATTGATAGTCTTCAAGTAGCAGCTGTGAATACAAGCCAATCATCAACTACATGGGTGCAAAATGAAGAGAGCCAAGAAGAACAGCAACAGGAGCAAGTACAGTACATGCATAACCAAAGTTCTGGACAAAATGAGGTCTATGGTGATACTTACAATCCTTCTTGGAAGAACCACCCTAACCTTAGGTTGGGAAATAACCATAACCAAAGCCAATAGCCATGGCAAAGAAACATAAACCAAAACAACTCAAGGAATAACCAGCAAAATAACAACCAAAATTCATTCAGATCAGAAAACCACAAAACACTTACCCTAACTCTAACCATTATCTAGCTCATAACCAGCCCACCAAAATGCTTACCATCCACCACCCACATCTCACAACCAACCACAAGCATCACCAGAATCTCAAAGAATCACCAACCTGGAAGCTTTGATGGACAAAATGTGGAAGCACCAAGAGATGATAGCTAAGAATCAAGAAGCCTCCATAAAGAATGTGGAGAGGCAAATTGGCCAGCTCTCTAAACAATTTAAAACAGAGAAGCCATCAAGTTCCTTGCCAAGTGACACAATTCCCAATCCTAAGGAAGAGTGCAAGGCTGTGCAGTTAAGAAGTGGGAGAATATTAATAAGCAACAACGACACTACAAAGAAGCCAGTGGAGAGCAGCAAAGGGCCAATAAGAAAGGAAAAGTCAACAGACACAGAAGAAACCAATGATCAAGATGTGATGCCAAACAAGAACACAGAAAAGCAAAAAAAGAAAGAAGACAAGCCAACCAATTCACAAGAGAGAGAGGAGAAATTAATTCAAGAACAACAACAAAAGGAAAAAGTCTTCACTCCTTCACTGCCATATCCACAAAGGTTCAACAAAGAAACCAAGAATCATCATTTCCACAAATTCCTGGAGACTTTCAAGAAACTGGAGATAAACATCCTTATGGCCGAGGCATTAGAGCAGATGCCTCTATATGCCAAATTTCTAAAAGATCTGATCAACAAAAAGAGAAGTTGGAGTGAGAAGGAGACTGTGCTGCTCACTGAAGAATGTAGCGCCGTGCTTCAAAAACGAATCCCACCGAAGCTTAAAGATCCAGAGAGCTTTGTAGTTTCATGCACAATAGGTAAAATGACTCTAGACAAAGCTCTTTGTGATCATGGAGCTAGTATCAACTTAATGCCCCTATCCATGTCGAGGAAGCTTGCCATAGAAGAGCTCAAACCCACCAGGATGTCACTATTCATGGCCGATAGATCAATCAAAACACCCAATGGAATTATGGAAAACTTGTTAGTGAAGGTTGGGGAGTTTATCTTCCCTGCGGACTTTGTAATCTTAGACACCGAAGAAGAAGGAAACAATTCAATCATCTTAGGAAGGCCATTTCTAGCAACTGCAAAAGCTATTATCGATGTGGAAAAAGGAGAAATGATCTTCAGGGTGCATAATGAGCAAATGGTCATCAATGTCTTCAAATCAATGCAACATCATCCTGAACAAGAGAACTACATGAAGGTGGATATGATAGAAAGCCTGGTAGAGGAAACGTTAGAGGCCACTAGTCATAAGCAATAGGATGAAGAAGTGGAAGAAGAACAGGAAGAAGAAGTGGTAGAAATCTCACGTGAAGACAATGAGAAAGAGAAGCCAAAACAAGAGTTGAAGCCTCTCCCCTCTCACCTCAAATATGTGTTCCTGGGAGAAGAAGAGACCTTATCGGTGATCATTAACTCCTCTTTGAATATGGAAGAAGAAACATGGCTGATTGAAGTGCTGAAAGCTCACAAAGCAGCCTTGGGGTGGACAATTGATGATATCAAAGGCATTAGCCCAGCCATTTGTATGCACAAAATTTTGCTGGAAGAATAATCAAAGCCTGTGGTTCAACCCCAAAGAAGGCTCAACCCAGCCATGAAGGAGGTAGTTCAAAAAGAAGTCATGAAGTTATGGAATGCTGGAATAATTTTTCCAATCTCTGACAGCTCATGGGTGAGCCCGGTTCAAGTTGTACCAAAAAAAGGAGGAATGACGGTCATCACCAATGAGAAGAATGAGTTGATCCCTACTAGAACAGTGACTGGGTGGAGGATGTGCATAGATTATAGAAGATTGAATGATGCCACAAGGAAAGATCATTTTCCTCTCCCATTCATTGATCAGATGCTAGAAAGATTGGCCGGCCACACCTATTATTGTTTCTTAGATGGATATTCTGGGTACAATCAAATCGTGGTGGACCCCAAGGACCAAGAGAAGACTGCCTTCACATGTCCATTTGGAGTTTTTGCATACAGGAGGATGCCCTTTGGGCTATGCAACGCCCCAGCCACATTTCAGAGGTGTATGCTTTCCATTTTCTCTGATATGGTTGAAAAATTTTTAGAAGTCTTCATGGATGATTTTTTTTTGTTTTTGGCAATTCGTTCAATACTTGTTTGCATCATTTAACTCTTGTTTTGAAAAGATGCCAAGAAACTAACTTGGTCTTGAACTGGGAAAAATGCCATTTCATGGTTCTTGAAGGGATAGTTCTTGGGCATAAAGTGTCATGCAAAGGTATAGAAGTTGATAAAGCCAAAATAGAAATTATTGAAAAACTTTCTATACCCGTTAATGTGAAAGCAGTAAGGAGTTTTCTTGGGCATGCTGGTTTCTACAGAAGGTTCATCAAAGATTTGTCAAAAATAGCAAAGCCATTGAGCAAATTCCTAATGATTAACAACCCTTTCATCTTTGATGGCAATTGTAAGCATGCCTTTGAAACCTTAAAGAGAAAACTCATCACAGCACCCATCATCACACCCCCTGATTGGAACTTACCTTTTGAACTTATGTGTGATGCAAGTGACCTTGCTATTGGTACTGTGCTAGGACAAAAGAAAGATAAGTTGCACCATGTCATATATTATGCCAGCAAAGTATTAAATGAAACACAGAAAAATTATACCACCACTGAGAAAGAACTTTTGGCAATTGTTTATGCATTTGATAAGTTTAGGCAATACTTGATTGGCTCAAAAGTTATAGTGTACACTGACCATGCTGCTCTCAAGTATTTAATGTCTAAACAGGATTCAAAGCCAAGGCTTATCAGTTGGGTGTTGCTGCTACAAGAGTTTGATAGTGAAGTGAGAGACAGGAAAGGAAGTGAGAATCAAGTGGCAGATCATTTATCAAGAGTACCACAAGAAGCCTATCAAGATAGACCACAACAAGTAAATGAGAATTTCCCTGATGAGCACCTGTTCCAAGTTCAACAAGCACCTTGGTTTGCTGACATAGCAAATTACAAAGTAGGAAGGAAGATACCTCAAGAATTCTCCAAACAACAAGTAAAAAAACTACTCAATGAAGCAAGGAAGTTCTTGTGGGACAAACCCTTTTTATTCAAGAGGTGCTCTGATGGAATGATTAGGAGGTGTGTCCCTGAAAACGAAATGAAGGACATATTGTGGCATCGTCATGGTTCAACATACGGTGGACACTTTGGACCAGAGAGAACAGTTGCAAAGGTACTACAAAGCGGCTTTTATTGGCCAACTATCTTCAAGGATGCTAGAGAGTTTGTTCACCAATGCAATGAATGCCAAAGAGCTGGAGGATTAACAAAGAAGAATGAAATGCCTCAGAATTTCATCTTGGAAATAGAGCTATTTGACCTATGGAGCATTGATTTCATGGGATGTTTTCCCCCTTCTTACTCTTTTAAATACATCTTGGTAGCAGTGGAGTATGTCTCAAAGTGGGTGGAAGCAATAGCCACAACAACTTGTGATGCACAAATTGTCCTTCAATTCCTCAAGAAGCATATTTTCACTAGGTATGGAGTACCCAAGGGTTTTGTCAGCGATGGTGGTGGTCACTTCTGCAACAAACAAATGGAGAAACTCCTCCACAAATATGGAGTAATCCATAAAGTAGCCACACCATACCACCCTCAGACTAATGGCCAAGCTGAATTAGCAAATAGAGAGTTGAAGAAAATTTTAGAAAAAACAGTGGGAAGCACAAGGAAAGATTGGGCCAGGAAATTAGAAGATGCACTCTGGGCATACAGGACAGCTTTCAAAACTCCCATTGGAAAGTCCCCCTTTCAGCTATTATATGGAAAATCTTGTCACCTCCCTGTAGAGCTTGAACATAAAGCTTTTTGGGCCACTAAACTCCTCAACCTTGATTCTCAAGCAGCAAGAGAAAAGAGGTTGCTACAACTAAATGAGTTGGAGGAGTTTAGACTAGAAGCTTATGAGAGTGCTAAGATATACAAGGAAAGAACTAAGAGGTGGCATGACAAGAAGATCTCAAAGAAAGAGTTCATGCCAGGTCAGCAAGTGCTCCTGTATAACTCAAGGCTCAAGATCTTCCCTGGCAAGCTCAAGTCCAAATGGACATGTCCGTATCTAGTAACAAAAGTTTTTCCTTATGGAAGTCTTGAGCTACTAGATGAAGCTACACAGAGCCACTTCACAGCAAATGGGCACAGAGCAAAGCTTACTTAGGAGGACAATGGGACAAGGAAAAAGAAGTTCAGAATCTGAACTGAACAAGCATGGAAGATGTCAAGCTAGTGACAATATAGAAGCGCTTGTTGGGAGGCAACCCAACCTAAGGTAATTTTTTTTTCATAAGCTTTTTCAATAAAAATGTTGAATAATTGGTATGCATTACAAAGAGCTAAGTTTGGTGTTGCACATAAGGGAGAATGAAGGATTCTAAGTTTGGTGTTCCACCAAAAATCTCACTTAAAAGCACATTCTCACTTCCTACACAATGCTAGCTCCAAGCAATCAGACAAATTATTCACTTATTTAACAGCTTTCTAGATTTAATTCCATAACCTCTAGCAAAGACACAAGGATTTCACATATGGTTAAGTTGTTGCATCAGAGGCAGTGGTAAGCAATTAAGTTTGGTGTTCCCACACCAAAATAAATCCAACAGACACATTCAATTCATGCATACTAACCATTCACTTAGAGGGCTTGAGAAGCAAGTAACTTTTGAGAATTATGCAGGAGACTAGCTAACGTTTGAAGACAATTTGCATTGTGACTCAAAAGGGAGGCAACAGGAGAAAAAATGAAAAGCTGCAACTTAAAAGGTTGTATTTACACTTGATCCGTGTTGTTGTGAAATGTTTTAATTCAGGAATTCTCGTATGTCTTGCTAAAGTGTTCATCTAGTTGCAAGTGAAGTTGTTTGATTAAGTATGCTAATCTGCATAAGTGTTTGTCATCCATTACTTAGCTTTGAATTTCGTTTTGTTTCCCTTGTTGTTTGAATAAAAGGGAGATGTTTGACTTAGGAAAGTAATTGTTCAATGTTGCAAAAGTTAGAATGAAAGTTAGTGGTGGTATGTGTTTGATTCAATTATTAGCTCATAGCACTACAAAAAAAGGCCTATGGTCACGGTAAAAAACCGTGACCAAAGCTAGTAAAAAGGGTGACCATAGATCTATGGTCACGGTTTTGGACCTATGGTCACGATTTTTAACCGTGGCCTATTCTCTTGTGGCCATAGGTCTATGGTCACGGTTTTTTGATCTATGGTGACGGTTTTTATGGTCACGATTTCAATTTTCAAAATCTGACACTTTAGGCCACGTTTTTTTACCGTGACCATAGGTTAATCTATGGTCACGGTAAAAAACTGTGACCATAGCCTTATCTATGGTCACAGTTTTCACCGTGACTATAGCCTCTATGGTCACTCCTCCTTAAAACTGTGACCATAGATAAGGCTATGGTCACGGTTTTCACCGTGGCTATAGCCTCTATGGTCACCCCTCCTTAAAACCGTGACAATAACCCTATCTATGGTCACGGTTTTCACCGTAGCCATAGACTCTATGGTCACCCAACCTAAAATCGTGACGATAGCCTATCTATGGTCACGGTTTTTCACCGTGGCCATAGCCACTATGGTTACCCCTCCTTAAAATCGTGACCATAGCCCCATTTATGGTCACGGTTTTTCACCTTGGCCATAGACTCTGTGGTCACCCTTCTTAAAACCGTGACCATAGCCTATCTATGGCCACGGTTTTTCACCGTGGCCATAGCCTCTATGGTCACCCCCTTTAAAACCGTGACCATAGCCCTATCTATGGTCACGGTTTTTCACTGTGGCCATAGCCTCTATGGTCACCCCTCCTTAAAACCGTGACCATGGCCCTATCTATGGTCACGATTTTTTAAAATGGTGACTATAGCCTGTTGTTGTTTATGAGATTCAATTTTTTTAAATTATAATCACATCTCAAAATGATAATAATCACAAAATAAATCTTAAAATAAGAAATTCAAGAAATCTAAATCATAAAAGTTTCATTATAAGATAGATATGTTTAATCTTTAGTCTAAACAACACAAATCCAAATAGAGTGGAATTTTTTCAATTACATGTTATACCTCAAAAAGTACATAACACATCAAAATATTACATTTACATAACTAAAGTCATTGTAAAACCCATCCCATGTGATATTTGTATGGAACATATTTTCTTCATCACATCATGTCTTCCTGCACGTAAAAGAAATAAACATGTTAGATATCTTGTAAAAATGGTTTTGATGATGCAATACATATGCAGCAAAAGAAGGGAAACATTCATCCACAGCAACACTCAAGAATCATTCACAACCATCATTCACTTCAAACAGCAGCTATTGCAAGATTGCAGCAGTAGTGATAGCTTAGACTCATAAATTCATCAAAGTTATCACTACTTCACAAATAATTCAGAATTTGTTCATTTTAGCAGCAACCAACACAAGAATTAAGGCAGCAATAATACTATGCAGCAGCATTATATAAACCAGTTTAGCACAAAAGTAAAATAATGAAACAGCAACATAGGATCAATAACAGTTTAAACCTAATCAATAGGACCAAGCAAACTAATTTATCACAGGGTAGATCAATGAAGTAGTAGCAAAAAACTAAATTAGAACAGGACAAGTCATTACCAGCATAGGAAAACCAATTTCAGATAGAATAAACATCAGAGTTCAAACCTAAATATTTTCTATATGGTCACTTTCTCATCTTCTCTCCTTATTTAGAAATTTTTATTTTAATAGTGCGTAGGAATCTAATGTGTATGTCTATTGTTATAACCGCCGGCTTAACTTAAATATATGGGTGGATCTCGTTTTAGATTTAATTTTTGTTGTGGTATCATGTTTCTTTTAATTTGGTGGCTATAAGAACAATGAATTTCCAAATTTTATCTGCATAAGTCAATCACGATGACAATAGTTGAAAGTAATCAGCCAATTAAATAATATATATGACATGTGACATTCAATATAATCAAATTGACTATGAAGGTATCACAATCAGAACCAATGCAAATTAATTAGAAGAGTAATTTTTGCTATGTGCTTGTCCACAGTGCTAATTAACATTTAACAATTCTAGAACTTTGCTCTTTTCACCTTTGAAATGCTCTCAAAGACTTCCAATGGAGAAATGTAGCCCATCACTGTCACCCTTTTGCTCTCTACATCTATACTGAATGATGTTATTCCTGAGACAAAACATTAAAAACATGGAATCACAATTCCTTTCACCTTCACTGTAGAATAAATAAATACTATAGTTACTACTATTTTTAGAAAGGGTAAAAGTTGTAGTTTCTTTTTTTTTAAAACTCATTTATTTGTCACTGTTGTATACCCATCAGTTGTTCTAGGCATGGAAAAGACAGAGCATTCAAAGACAGCAATAAATTATCACTACTGCACAAATAATTCAGAATATGTTCATTCTGGCAGCAGTAATAAGTTATCACTAGTGGATAAGTTATTTTCTTCTTAGAGATAGAGATTTTACAAGAATAAATAAAAGATTACAATTAAGATGGTAGTTAGTTTAATTAGAAAAGTGGTGCAGTATTGAAAAAGAAAAACGCAAGTCACAAGCAGCTTAAGTATTAAAAATACAATGCTACTAGTTAATCTAACAATGAAGTGATCTGGCATTGAGAGAGTGAGCAAGCTAAGACATTAAATAAGAAAAGATAAAAGAAGTAATTAAGATGAAAATGGACGTAAGTGCTAACAAGATAGGAGATCAAAATCAGTTACTGGATACTACCTTTTTACATTTTAGAAAACTTCTATTTTTTATTTTATTTTAAATCCTTTAACAAACTTACGGCAATAACCAGTTACTAATTAAAAAGGGTATTAGTGGAGGCAAACTTCCACTAATCAAGTTTAGAGGATCACATAATAATAATAATAAAAATGCTTTCTTTGCCTACTATTATTACAAATAATGGATATCAAATAATAATCATTCAACGAGAGATTAACACCTTCTGGTGTACTCAATCTTCCTTGGTAACTATCACAACAAGCAGTGTTCAGAAATCATTCACTTCAAACAGCAGGACAGATCAATAAAGCAGCAGCAGAAAATTAAATTAGAACAGGGCAAGTCATTACCAGCACAGGAAAACCAATTTCAGATAGAATAAATACCAGAGTTCAAACCTAAATCCACTACAAAATCAATTGACTACCTAATCACCTAATTCAACTAAGCTAACTTAATCAAACAGCAACCTAATCAACTAACACTAACATGGAGTTTAAACCAAATTTTGAGTTAACTAAAATTAAGTTTTGTTTTTTGATTAACCTTAACCGTGTATAGCATGAATATCCCTACTTACATATGCTAAGTATTGTATTTTAGGTTGAGTGTTACAGATAATCAGATTGAATCCAAAGAGAAGAAAAACAATATAATTTTACTTAAGAAGTTCTTGTAATATATTGCAAAATTAGAATAATGGAAACTCTACTTCTTCTTTTTTTTCCTTTTAAATTATAAACTTACACTTCACTCCCTTTCAGATAAAAACTTATTTTATTTTGTCCAATCATTACTTAGAAGATACTTCAACCTAAAGTAGAAGATTGAATGTTACCTAGAGGATTTTGCTTTGAATCAGACTTGCTCTTGTGACAGGAAGCTCTTGAAGCAGTTCCCTGCCAATCGAAGACCTGAATGTAGCCGCTCGCGGTGAAACTGAATGGGGCACTGCTCAACAGCGGACTCCACCCATGGTAACGGTGGCAGCGACTTCCCTTGGCGGCGGCTCAGACGGTAGCAGCAGCCGCAACAGAGCTTCAACGGCGGCGGTGACGGCAGTGGAGGCGGTGACGGACACGAGCTCAGCTATTGACCCCTCTCTCTCATCTTCGTGCACTTTCTCTCTCTCTCTTCGAAGTTCCACGGTGGCTGGATAGCGGAGGAGCGCGACGCCTACTCTTATTCCTCGTGGTGACAGAAAGCTCGCGGTGAGACGCGCTAGAGGAGCTCAGCGACGCTAGGGTTTCTGCCTTCTTCGATCATGGGGGCTGTGACAAAGAATGGGTTGGGAGGAAGGTGAACGACAATGGTAGGGGCTGGGAGGAGCTCGGCGAAGGTGGGGGATGGCTCGAAGGAAAATGGTGAGAATGGGGTAGGGTGCTGTCACGAAGTGATGATAGGTTTTTTTTCTAAGTTACTAATTAGGAGGGAATGGGGATTTTGTTGGGAGGGAAGGGAGATTTTTGGGATTGATAGTGAAAAAAATAAAAAAATGAATTAAAAAAAAATGTGACCATAGACCACCTTAGGCCACCCCGCCATCTTAGGCCACCCCTAATAACCGTGACCATAGAGTATCTATGGTCACCTCCAAAAACCGTGACCATAGATATCTTTAGGTCACTTTCTAAAACCGTGACCATAGACCCTTTTAGGTCACCCTTTCGAAAAACCGTCACCATAGACCCTTTTTGGTCAATGTAAAAAACCGTGACCATAGACCCTTTTAGGTCGCTTCTAAAACTGTGTCCATAGACCCTTTTAGGCCACCCACCAAAACCATGACCATAGACCACTTTAGGTCACCCCCCAAAATCGTGACCATAGACCCCTTTAGGTCACCCTCTTTTGAAAAACCATGACCATAGACACTTTTTGGTCACCGTAAAAAACTGTGGCCATAGACCCTTTTAGGTCACCCCTAAAACCGTGACCATAGACCCTTTTAGGCTACCCTCTAAATCGTGACCATAGACCACTTTAGGTCACCCCCCAAAACCGTGACCACAGGTACCCTATGGTCATCCATTTTGTGAAAACCATGACCATAGACCCTTTTTGGTGACTGTAAAAAACTGTGACCATAGACCTCTTTAGGTCACCCCCCAAAACCGTGACCATAGACCCTTTTAGGCCACCCTTTTTTAGAAAACCATGACCATAGGTACCATATAGTCACCCTTTCTGTAAAAACCGTGACCATAGCTTTTCTTTTTTTGTCACAGTAAAAAACCGTGACCATAGAGGGTCTATGGTCACAGTTTTTTACCGTGACCAAAAAAACCGGCCATAGACCCAAAATGTTGTAGTGTAGAATAATTGCTGCATAATGACATGTTACTTGAAGCTTAAGCTAGTTTGCTGCTATGATCATTCAATTAATGAAAGTCCCTTGCAAATAAATCAAAACAAAACGAAAAAGAAGAAGAAAAGCCAAAAGCTGGCAAGGAAACAAATAATAAGGCTAGACACCAATAGCTTGGACCCTAGGACACATGCTTGTGGTGTTTTTGTACTAGGATATGCTTGGACAAGTAAGTTCTAAGGAGTATTTCAAAACTTGGCCACTTAGATTAACTGATTTGGGATTGCCAACTGAAAGTCCACAATAAAGAGCAACCTAGCTACAAAACATTTAGTTATCCAAAGAGATGCTGGCCATCAATGATCCTAGGAAGAAAAAGGTGAGCCATGTGTCTGTGGTGAAGAAACGTTGAGTGAAATTAAGCTAAAGGCCACTGCAACATTTTCCACCAAGCTTTCAATAAGCAATAAGCTCTCTAATGCAAAAGAAAGATGAAAAAGCTAACAAGGGAAACTAGCAAAAAAGTAAGGTATTGTAGCAGCAACCTTGGTGAACCCTTTAGGAGACATTGTTTGTTTTGACAATAAGTAATAAATGAACTACTATTGATCTGCATAAAACCCCATAAACCAAATTCAACTATCTGCCTAATAAGGACATATATACTTCTCTATTTCATTCTATCTTCTCTTATGTTAGTGCTTGCTTGGGGACAAGCAAGATTTAAGTTTGGTGTTGTGATGACAAGTCATCATATGCCTATTTTTCAAGCTAATTTCACTTATTTCACTAGGTTTTATGCCCTTTCTTGCATTCTAAGTAAGTAATTTGGAATAGAAATGCATGGTTTCTTTGAATCAAACAACCACCATTTAATTGATGCTAAATCATGAGGTTTAAGCTAAATTTAATTGTATTTTAATGATTTATAAACCTTGTGAATTTGGTGATACTTTGATTGGTTGTTTTGATTATTTGTAGGTGAAGAAAAGAAGAAAATAAGAAAGTGTGGCTTAAGAAGCGTGACTCAATGAAGAAGAAAGTGTGGCAAAAAAATGAGGAAGCGTGACGCATGGAAGGTGGAAGCACACTGCTTTCCCCAAGAGCACAATGCTCTCCAAGGGAGCACAACAATGAACCAAGCATGCAAAGCTTCAATGCTCTGCCCTCCCTTGAGAGCGGAGCACAAACTTAAGCCAAGAAATATGGAAGAGCAAAACATTGCTCTGCTCTCCTTGAGAGCATTACCGAGCTCCATCCAAAACAATTAAAAGAAAAAAGGTTTGCCAATGCTCTTCCCAAGGATTGAACACAGCACCTTGAGGAAGCAAGGAGCAAGGCGCTACAAGAAACCAAGGAAAATTGCACCAAAAAGCCACCCAGCAAGTTTCGAACTTGGGACCTCCCCTTGGAAGCACAACTGCTCCACTTACAAGGAGAGCAGAGCGCTACTCCTTGGTGCAACACGCGCATCATGGCACGCACACAAGGGAGCTTGGGCGCGCGCATCACAGCACGGGCAGGGAGGCAAGGGGCGCGCAAGACGCATACTGCTCCGCTCTCCTCAAGAGCAGGGCAGTCCCCTGTTGCTTCTCCAAAACCTTGGCGCGCAAATTGAATCCCCACACAAAGCTTCACTGCTCTGCTCTCCACAAGAGCAGAGCAGCCTCCTGGGATTAACTTGGGCTGAAATTCAATTAAAAATCCAACTTAATTCATTTATTCACCAAATTAAAAGCCCATCCAAATTCTAAAATCCAAGAATAGAAAGTGTATAAATAAAGGCTAGTTTGATTTATTTAGGATCTTTACCTTCACTTTTATTTTTTTCCTAGACTCATTTTGAAATTTTCTTTTTTTCATTTTGAGCTTTTACTTTTGAATTTAGATCTTAGAGAATTGGGAAGGAGAATTGATCTCTCTTCTTCCTTGTTCTTGCTTGAGCACTTTTTATTTTTCTTGTTTTGGATCTTGGGTGGAGAATTGAAGAACTTCTGTTTCAATTTCACCTTGAAATCTCTTGTTTACTCTTTCTGCATAATTGAATTTAAATTTCTGTTTACAGCTTCATCTTCTTTTCTATTGCAATTTACTTTTCTTTATTTCTTTTGCAATTGTTCTTGTTGGATCAAGGAAGGATTTGAGATCTAGACTTGTTTTCTAGTCTCTTCCACTCCTGAGATCTTCAACCTTCTTTTAAATTGCTGCAAATTAAGCATCAGTCACTTTTTGTTTTTAAATTCTCAAAGCATTTTTACTCTTCTGTTTGAGATCTACTTAAATTTGATTCATCTTCCACTCTTTTGTTTATTGCAATTTACTTGTTCTTGTTCAAATTCTGCAATCCCAATTCCCAATTCCTTTTATAATTCCAGCAATTTACCTTTCTTGCATTTTAAGCTTCAGTCATTTATTTTTCTTGCAATTCAAGTTTCTGCACCTTATATTACTTGCACTTTAAGATTCAGCTTCTTTACTTTCTTTGCTCTTTAATTTACTGCAATTCTTCCCTCTCCTTTTACATTTCAAGCAATTTAGTTTCTGCAAATTACAAACAACTCAACCAATACTTGATTCGCTTGACTAAATCAACCACTAAACTAAAATTCCTCAACCCTTCAATCCCTGTGGGATCGATCATCATTTAACGCCAGCCAGGGTACTTGGCTGGGCGTCAAACACCCAAAATGGCCAACAATTGGGCGTTAAAACGCCAGAATGGATACCATTCTGGGCGTTTAACGCCAGAACGGATAGGGGGAGGAGATTTTGTTTTCAATTTAAATTTTTTAAAATTTTCACATTTTAACTCATAATTTTCTGCATAAACATGGTATAAATTTTCATCTATCAATTTCAATTTCAAAAAAAAAAATTAATAATCTTCTAGATTCTTTTTAATATCCTTTCAAAATCTCTTTCAAATCTTTTCAAAAACTCATTTATCTTTTCTATTTCTTTCCAAATCTTTTCCAACTCATCATATCTTCTTTTAATCTTTAGAAACATCAACAAAAATTCATATTTAACTTCTTTATATCTTTTCCATATCTTTTGAATTTTAAAATCTCATCTTTTCATATCATGATTCATCTTTTACAAATCATATCTTCCTATCATATCTTTTTCAAAAATTGTCGAAACCCACCCCCTCTCTTTTAAATAAGTGTTCGGCCATCCCCATCCATCCACCATTCGAATCTATTCCTCTCCTTTCCTTTTTTTTGCTTTAAGACAAGCAAACCTCTAAGTTTGGTGTGTTTTTCCGTGATCACTGAGCAAAAAACTCACCAAGATCATGGCACCTAAGGGAAAATAAACCACTCTAAGAGGCAAGAAAGAGAATAATCCAAAACCACTTTGGAATCAAGAGAGGTTCTTAACCAAAGAACATGCAAACCATTACCAAAAAATAATGGGTTTGAGGTCAGTGATCTCGGAAGTTATGTTCGATCTGAAAGAAGACGAATATCCGGAGATCTAAGAACAGATTTGAAACAGAGGATGGGAAATCCTAGCTAATCCTGAGACAAAGGTGGGAAGAAACATGGTTCATGAATTCTACTCAAATCTGTGGTTAACAGATAAGCAGAGAATGACAGGAACTGCCTTCCATACCTTTCAAGCTATGGTCAGAGGGGAGATTATTTATTTCCACCATGACAAAATAAGAGAGTTCTTCAAGCTACCTCAACTACAAGATGATCCAGAATCCTTTAATAGGAAAATAGTGAGAGTAGATAAGCGTTTGGACCAGGTTCTATAGGACATATGCCTCCTTGGAACTAAGTGGATAACCAACTCAAAAGGTGTCCCAAACCAACTCAAGAGAGGAGATCTCAAACCAGTCGCTGGGGGCTGGTTGGACTTTATTTGGCATTCTATACTACTCACTAGCAACCGCTCTAAAGTCACTGTCAAAAGAGCAGTGATGATTCATTGCATTATGCTGGGAAACGAAGTGGAGATTCATCATCTGATTGCTTGTGAGATTTACGTAATTGCAAATAAGAACTCCACTGAAGCCAAATTGGCTTACCCAAGCTTAATCTCTCTGCTATGTAAAGTTGCTGGGGTAAAGATGGGAGTGGATGAGTTTATCTCAATCGAGCATCCAATAGCCAAAAAGTCAATGGAGGGACAACAAGTACACGAAAACTCCATCAAGAGGAGGGCGCAAGAGTTCCTCCCATAAATCCTTCAAATTGACTACTGGACCCGCCTAGAAGCATCTGTCACCAAGCTGCAAGAAGCTATGGATCAAGTTAAGGAAGAATAGCAAAATCAAAATAGCATGCTCTGTAGGCTGCTTAAGGAATAAGAAAAGCAAGGGCGTGAGCTACAGGAGCTGAAGCGCCAGAAGCTCCTCCTTGAGGGACCAGACACCCACAGATTGAAGGAGCATCCATCTCCCAAAATAAAGGTTGTTGAGTCCTAATCTTAAATCTGTGATAACTTTTATTATTAGAACCTATCTTAAGAATTACATAAGTATTAGTAATTAGGGTCTTTATTTTTATTTTTATTTTTATTATCCCCAAGTAAGCTGTGATTTGTCTTCTCATCATCACTAAACATGAATAAGATAGTAGATTCACTTTAGAGTAAAGAGGTAATTATTTCAATTTTTCAATAAGAAAAATTTTAATTATTTTTATGTGGTGGCAGCACATTTTGTCTTCGAAATGAAAGCTTGAACAGTGCATGTTTTTTATAGTGAAGTTTATGAATGTTAAATTTGTTAGCTCTTGAAAGAATGATGAAAAGAAAGAGAATTGTTATTGATAATATGAAAAATCATGAAATTGATTCTTGAAGCAAGAAAAAGCAGTGAAAAAGAAAAAAAAGTAGCAGAAAAAAAAAGAGAAAAAGAAAAAGCAAGCAGAAAAAGCCAATAGCCCTTAAAACCAAAAGACAAGGGTAAAAAGGATCCAAGGCTTTGAGCATCAATGGATAGGAGGGCCCAAGGAAATTAAATCCAGGCCTAAGCGGCTAAATCAAGCTGTCCCTAACCATGTGCTTGTGTCATGAAGGTCCAAGTGAAAAGCTTGAGACTGAGTGGTTAAAGTCGTGATCCAAAGCAAAAGAGTGTGCTTAAGAACTCTGGACACCTCTAACTTTGGACTTTAGCAAAGCTGTGTCACAATCTGAAAGGTTCATCCAGTTATGTGTCTGTGGCGTTTATGTATTCTGTAGTACTACTGGAAAACAAGATGCTTAGGGTCACAGCCAAGACTCATAAAGTAGCTGTGTTCAAGAATCAACACATTAAACTAGGAGAACAATAACACTATCCGAATTCTGAGTTCTTATGGATGCCAATCATTCTGAGCTTCAAAGGATAAATTGAGATGCTAAAACTGTTCAGGAGCAAAAAGCTAATAGTCTTGCTCATCTAATTAGAATCTGAGATTCACTTAAAACTTTGAGATGTATTGCCTCTTGATCTTCTTTTTATCCTATTTTATTTATCTAGTTGCTTGAGGACAAGCAACAGTTTAAGTTTGGTGTTGTGATGAGCGGATATTTTATATACTTTTTGGTGGTATTTTCCTGTAGTTTTTAGTATGCTTTAGTTACTTTTTAGTATATTTTTATTAGTTTTTATGAAAAAAATCACATTTCTGCATTTTACTATGAGTTTGTGTGTTTTTCTGTGATTTCAAGTATTTTCTGGCTGAAATTGAGGGATTTGAGCAGAAATCTGATTCAGAGGCAGAAAAAGGATTGCTGATGTTGTTGGATTCTGACCCTCCTGTACACGAAATGGATTTTATGGAGCTACAGAAGCCCAATTGGCGCACTCTCAATTGCTTTGGAAAGTAGAGATCTTGGGCTTTCCAGCAATGTATAATAGTCCATACTTTTCCCGAGATTTGATTGTGCACACTTGCGTTTAAACACCCCATTTTTACCTTTTTCTGGCGTTAAACGCCAAAACTGGCATAAAAGCTGGAGTTAAACGCCCAAACTAGCACCAAAGCTGGCGTTTAATGCCAGAAATAGCCTCTACATGTGAAAGCTTCAATGCTCAGCCCAAACACACACCACGTGGACCCCGGAAGTGGATTTCTGCACTATCTATCTTAGTTTACCCATTTTTTGTAAACCTAGCTTGCTAGTTTGGTATAAAAACTACTTTCAGAGATTCATTTTGTACCTCATAACATTTTACATCTGACTTTGTATCTTCTACGGCATGAGTCTCTAAACCCCATGGTTGGGGGTGAGGAGCTCTACTGTGTCTCGATGGATTAATGCAATTATTTCTGTTTTCTATTCAATCACGCTTGATTCTATTCTAAGATATTCATTCTCACTTCAACATGATGAATGTGATGATTTGTGACACTCATCACCATTCTCAACTTATGAACGCGTGCCTGACAACCACTTCCATTATACCTTAGATTGAATGTGTATCTCTTGGGTTCCTAGTTCACGAGTTTGATTCCGTCTTCTGACAACAGTGTTCAATTTCCTGAAACCAGAGTCTTCGTGGTATAAGCTAGAATCAATTGGCAACACTCTTGAGATCTGAAAAGTCTAAACCTTATCTGTGGTATTTCGAGTAGGATCTGGGAAGGGCTGACTATGACGAGCTTCAAACTCACAAACGTTGGGCGCAGTGACAGTGTGCAAAAGGATCAATGGATCCTATTCCAACATGAGTGAGAACCGACAGATGGTTAGCCATGCGGGAAACTGTAGAGGACCATTTTCACTGAGAGAATGGATGGTAGCCATTGACAACGGTGATCCACCAACATACAGCTTGCCATGGAAGGAACCTTGCGTGCATGAAGAATACAACAAAAGGAAAGTAGAGATTCAGAAGATAGAGCATCTCCAAAACCTCAACCTGTTCCTCATTACTGAATTACAAGTACTTTTTATTTCATGTTATTCATTCTTCATAAACAAAAATCATCTTTATCATTAATCTCTTGACTAAGAGTTACACGATAACCATAGCTTGCTTCAAGCCGGCAATCTCTGTGGGATCGACCCTTACTCACGTAAGGTATTACTTGGACGACCCAGTGCACTTGCTGGTCAACTGTACGGAGTTGTGTATCACGATTTCATGTACCAATGACATACTGATTTATTCCAAGATTGAAGAAGAGCATGCAGCACACTTGAAGACCGTGTTGTAGATACTAAAGGAAAAGAAACTCTATACGAAACTGTCTAAATGTGAATTCTGGAAGAAGGAGGTGATGTTTCTGGTCATGTGGTGAGTAAGCAAGGAATAGCAGTAGACCTATCTAAGGTAGAGGTGGTAACGAATTGGTGGCGACCAACCTCAGTTACTGAGATAAGGAGTTTTTTGGGCTTAGCTGGCTACTACCGAAGATTCATCAAGGGCTTTTCGCAAATAGCTTTCTCATTGACAAGGTTAACTCGCAAGGACACGCCATTTGTTTGGACTCCTGAGTGTGAGGAGAGCTTTCAGGCGTTGAAACAAAAGTTGACCACTGTACCTGTATTGGTGATACCTGTGCCAAACGAGTCATTCGAGGTGTACTGCGATGCCTCACTGAAGGGTCTAGGGTGCTTGCTGATGCAGCACCGTAATGTTGTGGCGTATGCCTCACGTCAATTGAGACCTCATGAAGTTAATTACCCTACGCACGATTTAGAACTCGCCACGGTTGTGTTTGCACTAAAGGTATGGAGGCATTAACTCTGTGGGGTTAAGCTCCAAGTTTTCTCTGATCACAAGAGCTTGAAGTATCTCTTTGATCAGAAAAAACTCAATATGAGACAGAGAAGGTGGATGGAATTATTGAAGGACTACGACTTTTAGTTGAAGCAGGGAAGGCAAATGTAGTGGCAGATGCGTTAATTCGGAAGTCATTGTATGCTGCTTAGATGATTGATGAGTTTCTAATTCACACCCCATTCAAAAATTTAGTGAATCAGTTCTTTTGGCAAGCACACCAAAATTATCGCCAAGTAATAACCCATTGTAGAGTGGGATCGTATCCACAGAGATTGGCAAATCCAAGCAGTTTTAATTGATTGATGAATTAGTCAAGTGGATCAATAAGATTGTGAAGTGTAGAATTATAAATGGCATAAATGTAAATGACTAGAATATAAAGAAAAGCAATAAAGTGCAGAATTAGAAATCGCAGAATGTAAAGTGATGAATCATAAATGACTTGAATGTAAATGGGAATGGGGAATTGCTGAATGTAAAATTAAGCTATAAAGAAATGGATAGATAAGAATGGTGGAATTCATTGAGATTGGGAGATGTTGTCTCTTTGGATCAAATCTAGCTTATATCTTCTTCAATCATGCAACTCATTGACCTCTTGGCTATCTTGATTGATTGAGCCCCAATCCTTTGGTGACTCAATCTCTCAGATCTTGATCAATAGCCAATTCCTTGGTCTAATTGCTCATGAAGAGAGATATGCTTGGTCCTTGATTATACCACACACCCTTGTAGGTCCAGGTAGAGGGGGGATTATATGTCACGTATCCCATCACCAAAACCCAGAATCTACTCAAGTGTGAGAAGGGATTTCAAGCATGGTTTCATGTTTCCTTTCCTAAGGTTCCCATGAAACGCAATTGCATTCAATCTCTTTCCCAAGATAATTCAACACTAAGCATTAAGAACGAAATTCCTTCTAGCAAATTAAGAGAAGATGAAGAGAAGAAGAATTTCACTACTATCAATCCATCAGGTACAACAGAGCTCCCTCTCTCAGTGAAAGGGAAGTTAGCTACTCATAGCTTGAAAAGTACTCAAAAGTGGAGTGTAAAAGTGGATCTAGAACTAACTGCTTGACCCCTATTCAATACTCTTTGGGGGTATTTATTCTACTCCTAGTGAAAATAAAGAAATTACAAAAGTGAAAAAGAGAAAATTATATTTTGGAGGGAAAGAAAACACTCCATAAACGTGACTCTTTAGCTGGCGTGTGGCTGGCGCTTCATCGGCGTGTCACGTGCCCTTCAAAATGGCTTGTCGTGCCACGCTCAATCCTTCAAGTGGTACGCTTGTCCCTTGTCAACCTTGGCGTGCCACGCCTTTGAACTCAAGTGGCACGCCATAGTGTCATTCTTGTGTTAGCGTGCCACACCTTCGAGCTCAAGTGGCACGCCCTTTGATTTTTTCACTTCGTTTACCTTTGAAACTTGAACTAGAGTGGCACGCCCAACGTCTGTGGTGTGGTGGACGAAATTGTGATCCTCAAAGTTGGTCTCTTTGTACTTGTATAAAATCAAAAATACCCCAAAGAGATCATGGTGTGATGAATTGGGATCTTAATAATCCCTGGTGTGATCATAACTCCGTTCAACTTAACCAGCAAGTGTACTGGGTCATCCAAGTAATACCTTACGTGAGTAAGGGTCGATCCCACAGAGATTGTTGGTATGAAGCAAGCTATGGTTACCTTGTAAATCTAAGTTAGGCAGATTAAATGGTTTATGATAAGTTCGAAAATAAATAATAAATAGAAAATAAAATAAGATAGAAATGCTTATGTAAATCAATAGTGGGAATTTCAGATAGGCGTATGGATATGCTATGCTCCTCTTGAATCTCTACTTTCTTATTATATTCATCTAATCCTTCTTACTCCTTTCCATGGCAAGCTGTATGTAGGGTGTCACCGTCGTCAATGGCTACTTTTCATCCTCTTGGGAAAATGGTCCTATGCGCTGTCACTGCATTGTGATGACAAGTCATCTTAGCCTAGTTTTACTAGTCTTTTTCTTTGTTTTCATTTAGTTTTATGCACTTTCTTAAGCCATAAGTAAGCCAATTGGGTTGAAATTCATGTATCTTTGACTCAATCAATCATGTATAAAATGATGCATTTTCATGAGATCTTGTGCTATAATTGTCATATATTATGGAAGAGAAACAATTTCATGATTTGAGGCATAGCTTTGATGTTTTTGATTGATTGATGATAGGTGAAACAAAGCGTGGAAGGAGGTTGCAAGAAGGGGCTTGGAAAGAGAGATTTACGTTTGAGCCAACGTTTGAGGAAAACGTCAACTCAAACGTGAAAAGAAGATGAAGAATGCCCTGGAAGAAGCCAACGTTTGCGCCAACGTTTGCCTCAAACGTTAGGCCAAACGTTGGATGAAAACAAGCCCCTGGGAGAAGCAACGCCTGCGCCAACGTTTGCCTCAAACGTGAGGTCAAACGTTGGCTGAAATCAACACCCTGGGAGGCCTCAACGTTTGCGCCAACGTTTGCCTCAAACGTTGAGGCAAACGTTGGCTAAGAAAAGAAGCAGGGGAAGGCAACGTTTGCACCAACGTTTGCCTCAAACGTGAGGTCAAACGTTGGCTCCAAAAAGAAGGAATTTGGAGCTCCTGGCACGGCAACGTTTGAGCCAACGTTTGCCTCAAACGTGAGGTCAAACGTTGGCTACATTTTGGCAAGGAAGAGCATAGCAAATCACCCCTGATTGATGGATGAGATGAGCCACGTTTGTGCCAACGTTTGCCTCAAACGTTGGGCCAAACGTTGGCCAAAAAGAGAGCTTGGGAAGATCCACGTTTGAGCTCACGTTTGACCTCAAACGTTGAGCCAAACGTGGATGATAGCAAATGGGCTTGGCTGCATAATTTTCACATGGCACGTTTGAGTCAACGTTTGCCTCAAACGTTGGCTCAAACGGGAAAGCTACATGGCCCGGTTCAAGAATTGATTTCTTCCCAACACCAAGAGCAAGCAACAGAGGCCTGATTCAACCCAATTCCATCAAGGCCAAGGCCCAAATCAAGGCTTAATGATCAATTGAAGAAAGTGTATAAATAGCTTAGGATTTGAAGTTTTAGGAGAGCTTTCCTTTTTAGAATTTTTAGAATAGTTATAGAGAGCTCACTTTTACATTTTTTGTTATTGCCTTCAGAATTTTGAGTCTTGTGGAAGGAGAATTGAATTCTCCTCCTCTTAGTTTTCTTGTTTTCATTTCCTGCATACTTGCTTGTGTCTTGGGTGTTGAGAATTGAGGAAATTCTGTCTCAATCTCACCTTGAGATCCATCTTTCTGTTTTGATTTACTGCACTCTTGAGAAATTGAGATTTGAATTTAGTTCTTCTTCTGTTTGATTTTAAATTCTCTTGCAATTGAATTGTGGTTTTGATCTAGGAAGGCATTGAGATCTAGACTTGGTTATCTAGTCTCTTGGGTCCTGAGATCTGGAGTTTTCATTTTAATTTCTCTGTTGAGTACGTCTCCAAGTTCATTTACATTTCCAGTTGAGATCCAGTTCATTTTAATTCCTCTTCTACTTTTCTGTTTATTGCAATTTACTTTTCCTTGTCTAATTTCTGCAAATTCCACTTCCCGATTCCCTTTATTTTTCACATCATTTATAGTTCTTGCACTTTAAGTTTCTGCAATTTACATTACTTGCACTTTAAGATTTAGCTCTTTTTCTTTTTGTTCCCTTTAATTTCCTGCAATTCACCAACTCCCTTTTACATTCTATGCAATTTAATTTCTGTCAACACAATTTCACACAATCAACACTTGTTTGCTTGACTAATTCAACCACTAAACTAAAGTTGCTCAATCCTTCAATCCCTATGGGATCGACCTCACTCATGTGAGTTATTATTACTTGATGCGACCCGGTGCACTTGCCGGTGAGTTTTGTGTCGGATCATTTTCCGTACATCAAGTTTTTGGCGCCGTTGCCGGGGATTGATCAGATTGACAATGATTAAGTGAAGTGGTGGTCTAGATTAAGCACTTTTTCTTTGTTTTTTCTCATTTTCTTTATTTCTAACTTGCACACTAACTGTTTGAGACTTTGTCTCTACTAACTCTCACTGCACTCAAGCTACAGAGTGCCCTGTGTATCTTTGCTATTTTGGTTGTATGACATAAACCAGGAGAGAGTTCTCCACCTCTGGAATTTCTGAAGAAGGGCACCAAGAAATGGAGGAGACCGGAAGGAAGTCCATAGTGAGAGGAGAAAATCAAAGGCAACAGGATTTTCAACCTCCATGATCAAAGAATGGAGGATGTCAAGCTAGTGACAATAAAGAAGCGCTTGTTAGGAGGCAACCCAACCTGAGGTAGTTTTCTTTCCATTTAATAAAAAGGCTAAGTAACTTTCTCTATATTGTAAGGAGCTAAGTTTGGTGTTGCATACCAAAACAATTTAAGGGAGAATGAAGAATGCTAAGTTTGGTGTTCCACCAAAAATCTCTTTTAAAAACACATTCTCACCTTCTGCATAAATGGTTGCTAGATCCAAGCAAGCAGAGAAACTACTTAACCAATGTCTATTTTCTAGTTTTTTTAGTCTTATTGCCGTTAGCAAAAAAAAAGAGTTCCACATATGGTCAATTTGATGCATGAGAACCATTGGCAAGGTACTAAGTTTGGTATTCCCACACCAAAGTAAATTCAAAAGCCCACAAATAATTCATGCATGCTAACCATTTTTCAAGTGCTTGGGGAACAAGCAACTTTCAATATCACTGCAGAGCATCATACAAGCTTTTGGAAAGATTAAGCATCATTAATCAAAGGGATGAAAGAGGAATGTGAAGACCAGCAATGATGATGATGAGGACGAGGAAAGCAAGTAAACTCCAAAAGGTTGTATTATTATGTGACTATTTTACATCAGATATTGCTGTGATTGAAAGTGATATTGTACCCCTATCTGTCTGCATCGTATAGTTTTTTTGTAATTCAATAATTGAGATGCTTGAATAATCACAACCCTATACTATCCAAACTTGCTTGCACTCAATTTCTCAAGAATGCATCACATGACAGTTCTTTGAAAAGAAGGATTGAGGAATTAAACAATTTTGAGGCAAGCAAAAGATTAGGAGAAGTGGTGGTTCTACTTGTATGATTATGCATTGAGGTTGCATGCTTGTGAAAACTTGCATGGGAGCTCATAGGTAGGACATAGAGTTCAAAGAGATATTGTGGAGATTGTCAAACATTTATTGATCCAAGAAGCAGCAAACAAAACAAAAGAAAATAAAGAAAATACAAAAATAAAAAGAACATGGCCCAAGGCTCTGAGCATCAATTACTAGGCAGAAAAGAAGAAAGAAACAAGAACTCAAAGAGTTATTATCCTAGTAAATGCTTGTGGTCAAATTGGGTCAGAGAGAGAGGCTTGAGCAAGTAAATCCTAAGGGGTGCTTTAACACCTAATACCTTAAAACCAACTGGTTTAGGAGTATTGATTGAAAACTTATCTAAAGAGCCGCTTTGAGACATGACACATAGAGTCAAAGCCAAAACACAAGAATCATAAGCTGCTTCAAGGTGATTACCTATAGAGAGATCTCCATGATATCATTTGGATGAAAGTCCTAAGACCTAAGACTTCCAATATGTAAGGACTAGTAAGCACTGAAGCCCTTGCATAAACATATGATTCAGAGTTCACTCCACTGTCAATTAATCACTTCACTCACAGAGCATTACATGTCATTCTTCAATCCATTCTAATCTGACAGAAATTTTGAGTAATAATTCTGTTCTTGCTTGGGGACAAGCAAGTTTTAAGTTTGGTGTTGTGATGACAAGTCATCTTAGCCTAGTTTTACTAGTCTTTTTTCTTTGTTTTCATTTATTTTTATGTACTTTCTTAAGCCATAAGTAAGCCAATTGGGTTGAAATTCATGTTATCTTTGACTCAATCAATCATGTATAAAATGATGCATTTTCATGAGATTTTGTGCTATAATTGTCATATATTATGGAAGAGAAACAATCTCATGATTTGAAGCATAGCTTTGATGTTTTTGATTGATTGATGATAGGTGAAACAAAGCGTGGAAGGAGGTTGCAAGAAGGGGCTTGGAAAGAGAGATTTACATTTGAGCCAACGTTTGAGGAAAACGTCAACTCAAACATGAAAAGAAGATGAAGAATACCCTGGAAGAAGCCAACGTTTGCGCCAACGTTTGCCTCAAACGTTAGGCCAAACGTTGGATGAAAACAAGCCCCTGGGAGAAGCAACGCCTGCGCCAACGTTTGCCTCAAACGTGAGGTCAAAAGTTGGCTGAAATCAACACCCTGGGAGGCCTCAACGTTTGCGCCAACCTTTGCCTCAAACGTTGAGGCAAACGTTGGCTAAGAAAAGAAGCAGGGGAAGGCAACGTTTGCGCCAACGTTTGCCTCAAACGTGAGGTCAAACGTTGGCGCCAAAAAGAAGGAATTTGGAGCTCCTGGCATGGCAACGTTTGAGCCAACATTTGCCTCAAACGTGAGGTCAAACGTTGGCTACATTTTGGCAAGGAAGAGCATAGCAAATCACCCCTGATTGATGGATGAGATGAGCCACGTTTGCGCCAATGTTTGCCTCAAACGTTGGGCCAAACGTTGGCAAAAAAGAGAGCTTGGGAAGATCCACGTTTGAGCTCACGTTTGACCTCAAACGTTGAGCCAAACGTGGATGACAGCAAATGGGCTTGGCTGCATAATTTTCACATGGCACGTTTGAGTCAACGTTTGCCTCAAACGTTGGCTCAAACGTGAAAGCTACATGGCCCGGTTCAAGAATTGATTTCTTCCCAACACCAAGAGCAAGCAACAGAGGCCTGATTCAACCCAATTCCATCAAGTCCAAGGCCCAAATCAAGGCTTAATGATCAATTGAAGAAAGTGTATAAATAGCTTAGGATTTGAAGTTTTAGGAGAGCTTTCCTTTTTAGAATTTTTAGAATAGTTATAAAGAGCTCACTTTTACATTTTTTGTTATTGCCTTCAGAATTCTAAGTCTTGTGGAAGGAGAATTGAATTCTCCTCCTCTTAGTTTTCTTGTTTTCATTTCCTACATACTTGCTTGTGTCTTGGGTGTTGAGAATTGAGGAAATTCTGTCTCAATCTCACCTTGAGATCCATCTTTCTGTTTTGATTTACTGCACTCTTGAGAAATTGAGATTTGAATTTAGTTCTTCTTCTGTTTGATTTTAAATTCTCCTGCAATTGAATTGTGGTTTTGATCTAGGAAGGCATTGAGATCTAGACTTGGTTATCTAGTCTCTTGGGTCCTGAGATCTGGAGTTTTCATTTTAATTTCTCTGTTGAGTGCGTCTCCAAGTTCATTTACATTTCCAGTTGAGATCCAGTTCATTTTAATTCCTCTTCTACTTTTCTGGTTATTGTAATTTACTTTTCCTTGTCTAATTTCTGCAAATTCCACTTCCCGATTCCCTTTATTTTTTACGTCATTTATAGTTCTTGCACTTTAAGTTTCTGCAATTTACATTACTTGCACTTTAAGATTCAGCTTTTTTTCTTTTTGTTCCCTTTAATTTCCTGCAATTCACCCACTCCCTTTTACATTCTATGCAATTTAATTTCTGTCAACACAATTTCACACAATCAACACTTGTTTGCTTGACTAATTCAACCACTAAACTAAAGTTGCTCAATCCTTCAATCCCTGTGGGATGGACCTCACTCATGTGAGTTATTATTACTTGATGCGACCCGGTGCACTTGCCGGTGAGTTTTGTGTCGGATCGTTTTCCGCACATCACATGGCTAATCGTCTAGAGACATCACCCTTGTCGATGGCTACATCCCATCTTCTCAGTGAAAATGGTCCAAATACTCTGTCACAGCACGACTAATCATCTGTCGGTTCTCAATCAGGTTGCAATAGAATCCCTTGATTCTTTTGCGTCTGTAACTAACGTCCAGCCTTCCGGAGTTTGAAGCTCGTCACAGTCATTCAATAACAGAATCTTACTCGGAATACCACAGACAAGGTTAGACTTTCCAGATTCCCGGAATCCTACTCGGAATACCATAGACAAGGTTAGACTTTCTGGATTCCCATGAATGGCGCCATATATCTAGCTTATACCACGAACATTCTGTTGGGGAATCTAAGAGATATGCGCCCGGCCTAAAGTAGAACGGAAGTGGTTGTCAGTCACGCGCGTTCATAGGTGAGAATGATGATGAGTGTCACGGATCATCACGTTCATCAAGTTGAAGTGCAACGTATATCTTGGAATAAGAATAAAAGAGAATTGAATAGAAAATAATAGTAATTGTATTGAAACTTGAGGTACAGCAGAGCTCCACACCCTTAAGCTATGGTGTGTAGAAACTCCACCGTTGAAAATACATAAGTGAAAGGTTCAGGCATGGCCGAATGGCCAGCCCCCATGAAGGTGATCAAAAGACCGAATGGTCCAATGATCTAAAGTGATCAAAAGATGTCTAATACAATAGTAAATTATCCTATTTATACTAGACTAGCTACTAGGGTTTACATGAGTAAGTAATTGATGCATAAATCCACTTCCGGGGCCCACTTGGTGTATATTTGGGCTGAGCTTGGTCTATCAACGAGCTAAGGCTTTTATTGGAGTTGAACGTCGAGTTATACCGTGTTTCTGGTGTTTAACTCCAGACAGCAGCATGTACTTGGCGTTGAGCGCCACTTTACGTCGTCAATTCCCAAATAAAGTATAGACTATTATATATTTCTGGAAAGCTCTGGATGTCTACTTTCCAACGCCGTTATGAGCGAACCAATTGGAGTTCTGTAGCTCCAGAAAATTCATTTTGAGTGTAGGGAGGTCAGATTCCAACAGCATCAGCAGTCCTTTTGTCAGCCTTTTTCAGAGTTTTGCTCAAGTTCCTCAATTTCAGCCAGAAATTACCTGAAATAACAGAAAAACACACAAACTCATAGTAAAGTCCAGAAATGTGAATTTAACATAAAAACTAATGAAAACATCCCTAAAAGTAGCTTGAACTTACTAAAAACTACCTAAAAACAATGCCAAAAAGCGTATAAATTATCCGCTCATCACAACACCAAACTTAAATTGTTGCTTGTCCCCAAGCAACTGAAAATCGATTAGGATAAAAAGAGGAGAATATACTATAAATCCCAAAATATCAATGAATATTAATTTTAATTAGATGAGTGGGACTTGTAGCTTTTTGCTTCTGAACAGTTTTGGCATCTTACTATTTCCTTTGAAGCTTAGAATGATTGGCTTCTCTAGGAACTTAGAATTTTGGATAGTGTTATTGATTCTCCTAGTTAAGTATGTTGATTCTTGAACACAGCTACTTATGAGTCTTGGCCGTGGCCCTAAGCACTTTGTTTTCCAGTATTACCACCGGATACATAAATGCCACGGACACATGACTGGGTGAACCTTTTCAGATTGTGGCTCAGCTTTGCTAGAGTCTCCAGTTAGAGGTGTCCAGAGCTCTTAAGCACACTCTTTTTGCTTTGGATCATGACTTTAACCAATCAGTCTCAAGCTTTTTACTTGGACCTGCATGCCATAAGCACATTGTTAGAGATAGCTTGATTTAGCCGCTTAGGCCTGTATTTTATTTCCTTGGGCCCCCCTATCCATTGATGCTCAAAGCCTTGGATCCTTTTTACCCTTGCCTTTTGGTTTTAAGGGCTATTGGCTTTTTCTGCTTGCTTTTTCTTTTTCTTTCTCCTTTTTTTGCCATTTTTTTTCGCAAGCTTTTGTTTTTCACTACTTCAAGAATCAATTTCATGATTTTTCAGATTATCAATAACATTTCTCTTTGTTCATCATTCTTTCAAGATCCAACAATTTTAACATTCATAAACAACAAAATAAAAAATATGCACTGTTGAAGCATTCATTCAGAAAACAAAAAGTATTGTCACCACATCAATATAATTAAACTAAATTCAAGGATAAATTCGAAATTCATGTACTTCTTGTTCTTTTTGAATTAGAAACATTTTTCATTTAAGAGAGGTGAAGTATTAATAGAATTATTCATAACTTTAAGACATAGTTACTAAACACTAATGATCATGAAGTAGAGACACAAAACATAAATGAACACAACATAAAAACCGAAAAGCAGAAAGAAATAAGAACAAGGAATGAATCTACCTTAGTGGCGTCTCCTTCTTGAAGGACCAACAATGTCCTTAAGCTCTTCTATGTCCCTTCCTTGCCTTTGTTGCTCCTCCCTCATTGCTTTTTGATCTTCTCTAATTTCATGGAGAATGATGGAGTGCTCTTGATGTTCCACCCTTAATTGATCCATGTTGTAACT
>NC_029777.3:33490537-33508021 GCF_000817695.3 Arachis duranensis
CAGCCAGAAAATACCTGAAATCACAGAAAAACACACAAACTCATAGTAAAGTCCAGAAATATGATTTTTGCCTAAAAACTAATATTATTTTACTAAAAACTAACTGAAACATGCTAAAATCTACATGAAATTACCCCCAAAAAGCGTACAAAATATCCGCTCATCATATTGTGAGATAATTCTTTGGACTCGGGTTCATGCTTTGATCATGGTTCCTAGTGATCCATGCATTGGCATAGAACTCTTGAACCATTAAGATTCCGACTTGTTGCATGGGGTTGGTTAGGACTTCCCAACCTCTTCTTCGGATCTCATGTCAGATCTTCGGATACTCATTTTTCTTGAGCTTAAAAGGGACCTCAAGGATCACCTTCTTCTTTGCCACAACATCATAGAAGTGGTCTTGATGGCTTTTGGAGATGAATCTTTCCATCTCCCATGACTCGGAGGTGGAAGCTTTTATCTTCCCTTTTCCTTTTCTAGAGGATTCTCCGGCCTTAGGTTCCATTGATGGTAATGGAAAAACAAAAAGCTTATGCTTTTACCACACCAAACTTAAAATATTGCTCACCCTCGAGCAAGAGAAGAAAGAAAAGAAGAAGAAGAAGAAGAAAATATGGTGGAGAGAGAGAGATGGTGTTTCGGCCAAGGTAAGGAAGAGGGGGTTGTGTTGTGTGAAAATGAAGTGGAATTGAGGGGTTTATATAGGAAAAGGGGAGAGGGTAGGTTCAGCCATTTTAGGGTGGGTTTGGGTGGGAAAGTGTTTTTGAATTTTGAAGGTGGGTTGGGTGGGATAGTGTTTTTGAATTTTGAAGGTAGGTGGGGTTTATGGGGAAGAGTGGATGGATGTGAGTGGTGAAGGGGGTAATTGGGAAGAGAGATTGAAGTTGTTGGGAAGTGTGTTTTGGGGAATAGTGTTATAGGATTAAGAGGTAAGGTGGGAATATGTTAGGTGGGGATCCTGTGGGGTCCACAAATCCTGAGATGATCCTGTGGGGTCCACAGATCCTGAGGTGTCAAAGAATTACATCCATGCACCAAATAGGCATGTAAAATGCCTTTGCATACCATTCTGGCGTTTAAACGCCGAGGTGATGCACGTTCTGGGCGTTCAACGCCCATGTGAAGCATGCTCTGGGCGTTCAACGCCCATATGTAGCATGTTTCTGGCGTTGAACGCCAGTTTCATGTTTGTTACTGGCGTTCAGCACCAACTTTCCTTAAGGCACATTCCTGGCGTTCAAACGCCATAATGTTGCTTGTTTCTGGCGTTCAGCGCCAGATTCATGCTCTGTTCTGGCGTTGAACGCCAGCCAGATGCTTCTTACTGGCGTTGAATGCCAGTCTATCCTTCCTTCAGGGTGTGATTTTTCTTCTGCTGTTTTTGATTCTGTTTTTAATTTTTATATTTTTTTCGTGACTCCACATGATCATGTACCTAATAGAACACAAAATAACAATAAAATAAAATAAAATAAAAATTAGATAAATAAAATTGGGTTGCCTCCGAACAAGCGCTCTTTTAATGTCATTAGCTTGACAGTGGGCTCTCATGGAGCCTCACAGGTGATCAGGTCAATGTTGTATAGTCCCAACACCAAACTTAGAGTTTGGATATGGGGTCTTAACACCAGACTTAGTGTTTGGTTGTGGCCTCCCAACACCAAACTTAGAGTTTGACTGTGGGGGCTCTTCTTGACTCTGAACTGAGAGAAGCTCTTTGTGCTCACTCTCTTTTGTCACAGAGGGATGGCCATGTGCCTTAAACACAAGGTAGTCCCCATTCAATTGAAGGACTAATTCACCTCTATTGACATCTATCATAGCTCCTGCTGTAGCTAGGAAAGGTCTTCTAAGGATGATGCATTCATCCTCTTCCTTCCCAGTGTCTAATATTATGAAATCAGCAGGGATGTAAAGGCCTTCAACCTTTACTAACACGTCCTCTACTACTCCATAAGCTTGTCTTAATGACTCGTCTGCCAATTGTAATGAGAACAAGGCAGGTTGTACCTCAATGATCCCCAGCTTCTCTATTACAGAGAGTGGCATAAGATTTATCCCTGACCCCAGATTACATAGAGCTTTTTCAAAGGTCATAGTGCCTATGCTACAAGGTATTAAGAACTTGCCAGGATCTTGTCTTTTTTTGAGGTAAAATTTGCTGAATCCAGGTATCTAGTTCATTAATGAGCAAGGGAGGTTCACTTTCCCAAGTCTCATTACCAAACAACTTGGCATTCAGCTTCATGATAGCTCCTAAATATTGAGCAACTTGCTCTCCAGTCACATCTTCATCCTCTTCAGAGGAAGAATAGTCTTCAGAGCTCATGAATGGCAGAAGGAGATTTAATGGAATCTCTATGGTCTCTATATGAGCCTCAGATTCATTTGGATCCTTAATAGGAAACTCCCTCTTGCTTGAGAGATGTCCCAGGAGGTCTTCCTCACTAGGATTTTCATCCTTCTCCTCCCTTGTGCATTCGGCCATATTGATCACATCAATGGCCTTGCACTCTCCTTTTGGATTCTCTTCTGTATTGCTTGGGAGAATACTGGGAGGAGTTTCAATGACTTTCTTACTCAGCTGCCCCACTTGTGCCTCCAGATTTCTGATGGATGATCTTGTTTCACTCATGAAACTGAAAGTGACTTTTGACAGATCAGATATTAGATTGGCTAAATTAGAAGTGTTTTGTTCAGAATTCTCTGTCTGATGCTGAGAAGATGATGGAAAAGGCTTGATGTTGCTCAGCCTATTGCGTCCACCATTGTTAAAGCCTTGTTGAGGCTTTTGTTGATCCTTCAATGAGAAATTTGGATGATTTCTCTATGATGAATTATAGGTGTTTCCATAAAGTTCACCCATATAATTAACCTCTGCCATTGCAGGGTTCTCAGGATCATAAGCTTCTTCCGAAGCTGCCTCTTTAGTACTATTGGATGCATTTTGCCATGCATTCAGACTTTGAGAGATCATGTTGCCTTGCAGAGTCAACACTTTGTTCTGAGCCAATATGGCATTCAGAGCATCAATCTCAAGAACTCTCTTCCTTTGAGGCGTCCTATTATTAATGGAATTCCTCTCAGAAGTGTACATGAATTGGTTATTTGCAACCATGTCAATAAGCTCTTGAGCTTCTGCAGGTGTTTTCTTTAGGTGAATGGATTCACCTGCAGAATGGTCCAATGACATTTTCAAAAATTCAGATAGACCATAATAGAATATATCTAATATGGTCTATTCTGAAAACATGTCAGATGGACACCTTTTGGTCAGCTGCTTGTATCTTTCCTAAGCTTCGTAGAGGGATTCACCATCTTTTTGTTTGAAGGTTTGAACATCCACTCTCAGCTTGCTCATCTTTTGAGGAGGAAAGAATTTATCCAAAAAGGCCGTGACCAGCTTCTTCCAGGAGTCTAGGCTATCCTTAGCTTGTGAATCCAACCATATTCTAGCTCTGTCTCTTATAGCAAAAGGGAAAAGCATGAGCCTGTAGACTTCAGGATCTACTCCATTCATCTTAACAGTCTCACAGATCTGCAAGAACTCAGTTAAAAACTGATAAGGATCTTCAGATGGAAGTCCATAAAACTTGCAGTTTTGTTGCATTAAGGCAACTAGCTGAGGTTTCAGCTCAAAGTTGTTTGCTCCAATGAATGGAGATGCTTCTTCCATCAAATTTGGACGTGGGTTTGGTAAAGTCACCAAGCATCCTTCTTGCATTATCATTATTGGGTTCGGCTGCCATCTCCTTCTCTTGTTCGAAAATTTCTGAAAGGTTACTTCTGGATTGTTGTAATTTAGCTTCTCTTAGTTTCTTCTTCAAAGTCCTTTCAGGTTTAAGATCAACTTCAACAAGAGTGCTTTTGTCCTTGTTCCTAATCTGAGCAACAAGATGAACCGTCAGTTGACCATACTAGAACAATCCTCGGCAACGGCGCCAAAAACTTGGTGGACGAAACTGTGATCCTCAAAGTTGGTCTCTTTGTACTTGTATAAAATCAAAAATACCCCAAAGAGATCATGGTGTGATGAATTGGGATCTTAATAATCCCTGGTGTGATCATAACTCCGTTCAACTTAACAAGCAAGTGTACTGGGTCATCCAAGTAATACCTTACGTGAGTAAGGGTCGATCCCACAGAGATTGTTGGTATGAAGCAAGCTATGGTTACCTTGTAAATCTCAGTTAGGCAGATTAAATGGTTTATGATAAGTTTGAAAATAAATAATAAACAGAAAATAAAATAAGATAGAAATACTTATGTAAATCAATAGTGGAAATTTCAGATAGGCGTATGGATATGCTGTGCTCCTCTTGAATCTCTACTTTCTTATTACATTCATCCAATCCTTCTTACTCCTTTCCATGGCAAGCTGTATGTAGGGCGTCACCATCGTCAATGGCTACTTTTCATCCTCTCGGGAAAATGGTCCTATGCGCTGTCACTGCATGGCTAATCGTCTGGAGGCATCACCCTTGTCGATGGCTACATCCCATCCTCTCAGTGAAAATGGTCTAAATGCTCTGTCACAGCACGGCTAATCATCTGTCAGTTCTCAATCAGGTTGGAATAGAATCCCTTGATTCTTTTGCGTCCGTCACTAACGCCCAGCCTTCAGGAGTTTGAAGCTCGTCACAGTCATTCAATACCAGAATCTTACTCGGAATACCACAGGCAAGGTTAGACTTTCCAGATTCCCGGAATCCTACTCGGAATACCACAGACAAGGTTAGACTTTCTGGATTCCCATGAATGCCGCCATCTATCTAGCTTATACCACAAAGATTCTGTTGGGGAATCTAAGAGATATGCGCCCGGCCTAGAGTAGAACGGAAGTGGTTGTCAGTCACGTGCGTTCATAGGTGAGAATGATTATGAGTGTCACGGATCATCACATTCATCAAAGTGTTGTGCAACGTATATCTTGGAATATGAATAAAAGAGAATTGAATAGAAAATAATAGTAATTGTATTGAAACTTGAGGTACAGTAGAGCTCCACACCCTTAATCTATGGTGTGTAGAAACTCCACCGTTGAAAATGCATAAGTTAAAGGTTCAGGCATGGCCGAATGGCCAGCCCCCATGAAGGTGATCAAAAGACCGAATGGTCCAAAGATCTAAAGTGATCAAAAGATGTCTAATACAATAGTAAATTATTCTATTTATACTAGACTAGCTACTAGGGTTTACATGAGTAAGTAATTGATGCATAAATCCACTTCCGGGGCCCACTTGGTGTATGTTTGGGCTGAGCTTGGTCTATCCACGAGCTAAGGCTTTTATTGGAGTTGAACGCCGAGTTATAGCGTGTTTCTGGCGTTCAACTCCGGGTTGTGACGTGTTTCTGGCGTTTAACTCTAGACAGCAGCATGTACTTGGCGTTGAGCGCCACTTTACGTCGTCAATTCCCAAATAAAGTATGGACTATTATATATTTCTGGAAATCTTTGGATGTCTACCTTCCAACACCATTGAGAGCGTGCCATTTGGAGTTCTGTAGCTCCAGAAAATCCATTTTGAGTGCATAGAGGTCATATTCCAATAGCATCAGCAGTCCTTTTGTTAGCCTTTTTCAGAGTTTTGCTCAAGTCCCTCAATTTCAGCCAGAAATTACCTGAAATCACAGAAAAACACACAAACTCATAGTAAAGTCCAGAAATGTGAATTTAACATAAAAACTAATGAAAACATCCCTAAAAGTAGCTTGAACTTACTAAAAACTACCTAAAAACAATGCCAAAAAGCGTATAAATTATCCGCTCATCATGGTGCACGAAATTGTGATCTCTAACAACGTCATTCGACTTGGTATGCGCATCTATAATCTCAGCACTTTCTTCACAACTTCGCATCACTAACCAACACGTGTACTGGGTCGTCCAAGTAATAAACCTTACGTGAGTAAGAGTCGATCCCACAGAGATTGTTGGTATGAAGCAAGCTATGGTCATCTTGTAGATCTCAGTCAGGCAGATTCAAATGGTTATAATGGTTTTCAACTATATAAATAAATAAAGCATAAAATAAAGATAGAGATACTTATATAATTCATTGGTGGGAATTCCAGATAAGTGCATGAAGATGCTGTGTTCCTTTTGAATCTCTGCTTTCCTGCTGCTCAATCCAATCATTCTTACTCCTTTCCATGGCAAGCTGTATGTAGGGTGTCACCGTTGTCAATGGCTACTTCCCATCCTCTCAGTAAAAATGCTCCTCTACGGTTTCCCGCATGGCTAATCATTTGTTGGTTCTCGATCATGTCGGAATAGGATCCATTGATCCTTTTGCGTCTGTCACTATGCCCCACACTCGCGAGTTTGAAGCTCGTCACAGTCATTCAATCCATAAATCATACTCGGAATACCACAGACAAGGTTTAGACTTTCCGGATTCTCAAGAATATTGCCAATGTGTTCTAGCTTATACCACGAAGACTCTGATCTCACGGAATGGAAGGCTCGGTTGTCAGGTGAGGGTAACCATGCGTGGTGCATCAGGAATCCAAGAGATATACACTCTAGCTCTTGCTTGTAGAACGGAGTGGTTGTTAGGCACGTGTTCATAAGGACGGATGATGATGAGTGTCACGGATCATCACATCCATCAGGTTGAAGTACGAGTGATATCTTAGAATAAAAATAAGCTTGAATTGAATAAAAGAACAATAGTAATTGCATTAATTCTCGAGGTACAGCAGAGCTCCACACTTTAATCTATGGTGTGTAGAAACTCCACCATTGAAAATACATAAGTCATAAAGGTGTTCTTTGGTTCCGGCCCCAGAGAGGGAACCAGGATAACCAAGACGACTAAATCAATAGTAAAAAGTTCTATTTATACTAAACTAGTTACTAGGGTTTACAGAAATAAGTCTAAGTGCAGAAATCCACTTCCGGGGCCCACTTTGGTGTGTGCTAGGGATGAGCTTGAGCTTTACACATGCAGAGGCTTCTCTTGGAGTTAAACACCAATTTGTAACGTGTTTTTGGCGTTTAACTCTGGTTTGTGACGTGTTTCTAGCGTTTTACTCCAGAATGCAGCATGGAGTTGGCGTTGAACGCCCGTTTGCGTCGTCTAAACTTTAATGAAGTATGGACTATCATATATTGCTGGAAATCCCTGGATGTCTACTTTTCAACACAGTTGAGATCGCGCCATGTGGAGATTTGTAGCTCCAGAAAATTTATTTCGAGTGCAAGGAGGTCAGAATCCAACAGTATCAGCAGTCCTTTGTCAGCCTGAATCAGATTTTTGCTCAGGTCCCTCAATTTCAGCCAGAAAATACCTGAAATCATAGAAAAATAAACAAACTCATATAAAGTCCAGAAATGTGAATTTTGAATAAAAACTAATAAAAACATCCCTAGAAGTAGCTAGATCCTACTAAAAACTACCTAAAACCAATGCCAAAAAGCGTATAAATTATCCGCTCATCACAACACCAAACTTAAATTGTTGCTTGTCCCCAAGCACCTGAAAATCAAATAGGATAAAAAGAAGAGAATATACTATAAATCCCAAAACATTAATGAAGCTTAGTTCTAATTAGATGAGCGGGACTAGTAGCTTTTTTACTTCTGAACAGTTTTGTCATCTCACTTTATCCTTTGAAGTTTAGAATGATTGGCATCTATAGGAACTCAGAGTTCAGATAGTGTCATTGATTCTTTTAGTTAAGTATTTTGATTCTTGAACACAGCTACTTTATGAGTCTTGGCTGTGGCCCTAAGCACTTTGTTTCCCAATATTACCACCGGATACATAAATGCCACAGACACATGACTGGGTGAACCTTTTAAGATTGTGACTCAGCTTTACTAAAGTCCACAATTAGAGGTGTCCAGGGTTCTTAAGCACACTCTTTTACTTTGGATCACGACTTTAACCACTCATTCTCAAGCTTTTCACCTGGACCTTCATGACACAAGCACATGGTTAGGGACAGCTTGATTTAGCCGTTTAGGTTTGGATTTATTTCCTTGGGCCCTCCTATCCATTAATGCGCAAAGTCTTGGATCCTTTTTACCCTTTCCTTTTGGTTTTAAGGGCTATTGGCTTTTTCTGCTTGCTTTTTCTTTTTCTTTTATTAAATTTTTTTTCGCCATTTTTTTCTTCTTTTTTTTTTGGCAAGCTTTTTATTCACTGCTTTTTCTTGCTTCAAGAATCAATTTTATGATTTTTCAGATCATCAATAACATTTCTCTTCTTCATCATTCTTTCAAGAGCCAACAATTTTAACATTCATAAACAACAAGATAAAAAATATGCACTGTTCAAGCATTCATTGAGAAAACAAAAAGTATTGTCACCACATCTATATAATTAAACTAATTTCAAGGATGAATTTGAAACTCATGTACTTCTTGTTCTTTTGTATTAAAAACATTTTTCATTTAAGAAAGGTGAAGGATTCATGGAATTATTCACAGCTTTAAGACATAGACACTAGACACTAATGATCATGTAGTAAAGACACAAAACATAGATAAACATGAAGCATAAAAATCAAAAAACAAAAAAAAAGAGCAAGGAGATTAAGGAATGAGTCCACCTTAGTGAGGGTGGTGTCTTCCTCTTGAAGAACCAATGGTGCTCTTTGAGCTCCTCTATGTCTCTTCCTTGCTTCTGTTGCTTGATCCCTAGTGATTTTGGTGCTCCTATCCTTAGTTGCTTCCAATAGTTGTGTGGAGGAAAATTTATCCCTTGAGGTATCTCAGGGATTTCTTGATGAGGTCCATGAGTGGGCTCTCTTGATGTGCAGTCAAATGCTCTATTACTGAGCTATAGACCCTTTAGATGAATCTCTCCATTTCCCATGACTCACAGGTGGAAGCAATTGCGTTCCCTTTCCTCTTTCTTGAGGTTTCTCTGGCCTTAGGTGCCATCAATGGTTATGGAAAAACAAAAAAGCTATGATTTTACCACACCAAACTTAGAATGTTGCTCGCCCTCGAGCAAAAGAAGAAAGAATAGAAGAAGAAGAAGATATGGAGGAGAGAGAGAGAGATGTGTGGGTTTTGGCCAAGGGGGAGAAGAGAGGGTTGTGTTGTGTGAAAATGAAGAAGGATATAGGGGTTTATATAGTGGAGGGAGAGAGTAGTAGGTTCGGTCATTTGGGGTGGGTTTGGGTGGGAAAGGGATTTTGAATTTGAAGGTAGGTGGGGTTTATGGGGAAGAGTGGATGGATGTGTATGGTGAAGGAGTAATTGAGAAGAGAGATTGAGGTGATTGGTGAATGATGTTTGGGGAAGAGTGTTTTTGGATTGTGTGAAGAAGAGAAAAGGTGAGTTGAGGTAGGTGGGGATCCTGTGGGGTCCACAGATCTTGAGGTGTCAAGGATTTATCATCCCTGCACCAATTAGCATGTAAAACTTCCTCTGTATGCAATCCTAGCATTTAAGGACAGAATGAAGCTTGTTTTTGGCGTTAAATGCCCAAATGTAGCATGTTTCTGGCGTTTAACGCCAGCCTGATGCTTGTTGCTGGTGTTAAATGGCAGCTTTCTTCAGGGTGCAATCCTGGCGTTTAAACGCCAGACTGCTGCTTATTTCTGGTGTTCAATGCCAGATTCATGCTCTGTTCTGGCGTTGAACGCCAGCCAGATGCTCCTTACTGGCGTTTAAACGCCAGTAAGCTCTTCCTCCAGTGTGTGCTGTTTCTTCTACCGTTTTTGATTCTGTTTTTAATTTTAACAATTGTTTTGTAACTCCAAATGATCATGAACCTAATAAAATATAAAAGAAAAATAAAAATATAGATAAATAAAAATTAGGTTGCCTCCCAATAAGCGCTTCTTTAATGTCAATAGCTTGACGGTGAGCTCTCATGGAGCTTCACAGATGTTCAGAGCATGATGAGAGCCTCCCAACACCAAACTTAGAGTTTGAATGTAGGGGCTTCTCAACACCAAACTTAGAGTTTGATTGTGAGGGGCTTTGGAAACCCTAACACATGTATGAATGTTTTAATTGTCATGGAAAGCTCTTGGATCCTTGAGGGTTCACTCAGGTATAAGCTTTAGGGGTCCTTTCTATTGATTGTCGCCTTAAAGTAGTAAAGGTTGTTTTGCTTTCTTGACCACGACTCTAAGTGTTCTATCTCAAGACAACCCTTTAATTAGGCTTTCAATTAGCACTCTCAAACCAGTTGGTTTTAGGGTACTGGTGTTGAGACACCCCTAAGAATTTACTTGCCCAGGTCTCTTCTTGACACATCTTCACCACAAGCATATACTTGGATCATTGATTCTTTTTTAGCTTTTTAATGTTTCTTTTTCTTTTCTATCCCAGTAGTTATTGCTCAGAGCCTTGGGTCTTTATTGCTTACTACTTCTTGGTTCTATGGATATTCAAGGAACACCCCTTAGTCTTCCCTTTGTTATACCTTCTAGGACTAGTTCTCTCCATGACTCATTTTCTTTTTAGTTCATCCAAGGTTCTACACTTAGCTTCTTCTTTCTTAGTTTCTTTGATGATCCCTCCTGGCCTTGGTCTCTCTTATTGTTTTTGCACAACTTACAGTAACTCTTATGGAGACAAGTTCTATTTTTATTTAAGTTGTAATGAAGATTTGAAATACATGGCATTTTCTTTCTTGAAAAAAAATTGACTCATAAAGACTTCAAACAGGAATTGAAACTAAGCATAAAACATAAACTACCCTAGCATGATTATTCAAGAAGTAAATAAAGCAAAGAGTTAAACATAATTCAGAAATTGGAAAGTGTCAACCATGGGACTCAACAAGCTTGAGCAGCATCATCTTTAGGTCATTGGTCCCTTTCCTTTTATCCTTCTTCTTGTGAAGGGATGAGCCACCTTCATCTGGCTTGGAGGAACCTTCTTGAGCCTTGGTGTCCTTGGGCTTAGGCTTCCAATATCCTAACCTCCTCATATAGGACTTCACATTCTCCTTCTGTTGGTATGCTATTTCTTCTTGCGTTGAGCTGAGTTCTTCCAATCTCTGCATATAGGTGGGGTAATTTGGGTTCATGTTAGCCATTGCATTGCACAAGTAGCTCAACTTTATTTGTGAATAGCAATCATATTCCACTCTGGCTATAGTCCTTGCTTCATAAAGGTGTCTGAATTCAGCATGACTCCCCATTTGTTGTAATTGTCGCTCCAAAATCATTCCTAGGCTGCCTTGCATTTCTCTCCAGTTAATCTAATCTTGCTGTTCCTTGAGGTTCTCAAAGCCCCCTTGGAGTTGTTGAATGTTTTGGTTAACTTGGCTCCATTGTTGTTCCTGAGCCTCCTTGAATTGGTTGACATCCTCCCTCAAGTAGTGTAGATCTCCCCTCATTTGGTGTACATCTCCCTGCATTTGCTCCCAATTGAATCCCTCTGGAAATTGTTGATATTGGTAGTGTGGTGGTGGTTGAAGTGCTAGAAAGTGAGGTTGTTCTTTTGCCTCCCCATCTTCTTGTTGTTGTTGTGGTTCATGAGCATGGGCTCTTTGTTCTCTAGCTCTGTTGAGTGGGTAGACAGCCACCACTTTTGCCATGTTCTTGGCAGTGATGAACTTGTCTTGCTTCACAATCACCTCAACAATAATCTTTTCGACTCTAGCCTCATCACACAACCTTTGTATGATGCTGGGGAATGCCAACCTTGTGTTGTCACTGGTGCTTTTCAGTACTTTGTTGATGTTGTTGGCAATCATCTCCCCCATATTAATGTTCTCTCCTTTCATGATGCTGTAGATGAGCACAACTCTCTCTTTGGTCACCTCTGAAGTGTTGGATATGGGGATTAGGGACCTCCTCACAAATTCTAGCCACCCTCTAGCTTGGGGGCTCAAATCTATTCTCCTCAATTGGTTAGGTATCCCATCCTTGTCGTTTATCCACTGCACATTTGACGTCGGGATTTTTGCCAGTAAAGAATTTCATAAAAATAGTCACATTGTAGATATAGTCTCTAAACCGACAGAAATCCCTTCGTACAAACATTTTGGTTGTCACAAGTAACAAACTCCCTTAAAATTGATAACCGAGTATTTGAACCTCGGGTCGTCTTCTCAAGGAATTGCAGGGAGGTATGTTCTTATTATTGGCTATGAAAAAGGTAAAATTGGGGTTTGGGAAGTAAGGTGCGAATATATTATATGACAAGTAAAATAATAATAGCTGTAAAATAAACCTTTGGCAAGGTATAAGAACTGGAGGTCCTTTCCTAGTTATCCTTATCAATTGTGATGAGAATTGGATTTTTCTCCCACTTTGTTAACCTCTAACTGTGAAGGTAAGTTAAGTGAATGAATTCCAATTTTCAATCAATAATGAGTTTGATAACTCTAGAGTCACCAATTATTTAACCAAAGCCAAAAGGAAAGAAAATTGAAACTGCTGGAATAAAAATGCCTTCAGATGGGAAGCAATAATCATGTAATTAAAAGAAAGCAATAATAACTGAAATATCTCAAATAATATTAATTCAAAGAAAATCATAACATGAAAGAGTTCATAAATTTAATTGGAAAAATAAATAAAAATAAAGAACCTGGGATTAAGAGTCACTCTTAAAACTAAGAGAAATCCTAAATCCTAAGAGTAAGAGAGAGGAGAGAACCTCTCTCAAAACTAGATCTAAAAAATGAAAAGTGAATTATGAGTGCATGATCATGAATGGATGCATTCTCCCACTTTATAGCCTCTAATCTGTGTTCTCTGGGCCAAAAACTAGTTCAGAAACAGCCCAGAAATCACTTCCTGCGCTTTCTGGTCCGTACAGGTCGCGGAAAAGTGATGCGGTTGCATCGTGCATGTGGCCGCGCGGGTTGCGCTCCTGCTAGGTCATGCGTCCGCGTGACCCACGCGTTCGCGTCACCTGGCGTCGAGGCAGCTATATCAAATCGAAGCCCCAGACATTAGCTTTCCAACGCAACTGGAACCGCGTCGTTTGGATCTGTGTAGCTAAAGTTATCGCTGTTTGAGTGCGAAGAGGTCAGGCTGGACAGCTTAGCAGTTTCTCCAACTTCTTGTATTCCTTCCACTTTTGCATGCTTCCTTTTCATCCTCTGAGCCATTCCTGCCTTGTAATCTCTGAAAACACTTAACACACATATCAAGATATCTAATGGTATAAACGGAGAATTAATATTAATAAAATTAAGGTCAAAGAAGCATGTTTTCAATCAAAGCACATAATTAGGAGGGAAAATGTAAAACATGCAAATAGTATGAATAAGTGGGTAAAGAGCAGATAAAAATCACTCGATTGAGTACAAGATAAACCATAAAATAGTGGTTTATCAACCTCTCCACACTTAAACATTAGCATGTCCTCATGCTAAGCTCAAGAGAGACTATAAAGATGAAGAGGAATGGTAGAATGCATGAAATGCAACCTATCTATATGAATGCAATTACATGCAAAAAGATGTTTCTACCTACTTGGTTAAAAGTAAATAAGCTCTTCAAGACAAACATAAACCAGATTTCACTAATTCAAATCATACAATAAAAAGCAAGTAAACTTGTAAGAAGACAGCTCATGAAAGCAGGGAACATAGAATCAAGCATTGAACCCTCAATGGTTGTGTGTATCACTCTAATCTCTCAAGTGTATAGGGTTATTCACTCTACTCTTCTCTAGTCATGCTTTCTAAACCTTGTTCTTCATCTAACCAATCAACAATATTTAATATACCAATGCAAACGTCATGAGGTCTTTTTCAAGGTTGTAATGGAGCTAAGGTAAGGGTAAAGGTATATATATGGCTAAGTGAGCTTTATAAATTGAATCTTTAATTAACCTAAACTCTCACCTAATATACATATACTCTATATACTTTTAAATTCATTCCTAGCTACCCATAATTCCCACTTTTGTATAATTCCCATACTCATGTATCAACTTTTTCTTTTTAATTTGTTACATGTGCATTGATTTTTTCATTAACTTAACATTGGGGTAATTTTGTCCCCTTTATTTATTTATTTATATTATATATATATATATATATTTTTTTCTTTTTCTCTTTTTTTTTGTAGAGAAATAAACATAACTTATCATTGTGTATTTAATGTGTTCATAAGAGTTGAATAACATCAATCTTTTCATTTTCTTTTGATTCCAAACTCCTCTGAACTCATTAAATCACGTTCATGTTCTTACCCAAAAACATTAAGTGCTTTCAAATTGGGTGACTTGGGCTGCTATGTTATCATTGGTGGTGGCCACACCAAACTTAATCTCTGGTCTTACTCTTCAAAATCAAACTTGTTAATTATTTGTAAGCCTAGATTAAGTGGGTGAGAAGCCACACCAAACTTATCACTTTAGCTAGTTCTCAACTCATTCACTCATCATTAGTTATGCATTCATCATGTTGCAAATCCCAAATAAAAAGAAATAAAAGAGTGTAAAGAAGATCTAACTATCAAAGCTAACATCAAACTTCCTAATCTACAATTGTAAACTAATCCTAATTACTGAAAATTAAGCTATCTAATTCACAGAATTTAAACTACATCTAAGAAAAGCAATTAAATCAAAAAGGATAAAGTGTTGGGGTGCCTCCCAACTAGCGCTTCTTTATTGTCATTAGCTAGACATTCCTTCATCTTTAGCTGAGCTTGTAGCTCACTCTCTACTCCTCCAAGGAGCCTCCCAAGTAGTGTTTGAGTCTATGGCCATTGACAGAAAAAGTTCTCTGAGTCTTGTCTTCCATGAGCTCCACATGACCATAGGGAAACACTTTGAGTATGGTGAAAGGTCCTGACCATCGAGACTTAAGTTTTCCAGGGAAGAACTTGAGTCTTGAGTTGTAGAGTAACACCTTCTGCCCTTCAGTGAATTCTCTCCTTGTTATCTTTTGACCATGCCACCTTTTTATATTTTCTTTGTAGATTTTTGCATTCTCATATGCTTGATTTCTAAACTCTTCCAGTTCATTGAGTTGCATTAATCTCTTTTCTTCAGCAGCTTGCTCATCAAAATTCATTAGTTTTAGGGCCCAGAAGGCTCTGTGCTCCAGTTCAACTGGTAAATGGCAAGCCTTGCCAAATACTAGTTGGTATGGTGACATCCCAATGGGAGTCTTGAAGGCCATCCTGTATTCATTTTAGCTCTCTGTTGGACATCTCAGCTTGCCCGTTGGTCTGTGGGTGGTATGGAGTTGCTACTTTGTGTTTGACTCCATATCTGAGAAGGAGTGCTTCCAATTATTTGTTGCAGAAGTATGACCCTCCATCACTAATGAGAGCTCTCGGAACTCCAAATCTGCTGAAGATATTCCTTCTCAAGAAGCTAATCACAACCTTGTTGTCATTTATTGCAGTAGCTATGGCCTCTACCCATCTGGAAACATAATCAACAGCCACTAATATGTAGCTATTTGAGTAGGAGGTTGGGAAGGGTCCCATGAAATCTATTCCCCATACATCAAATAGTTCCAGCTCTAGTATGTATTGCTGTGGCATCTCATTCCTCTTGGTTAGATTACCAGCCCTTTGACATTCATCACACCTTGACACCATTTTTTTGGCATCCTTAAAAACTATTGGCCAGTAAAATCCGGATTGGAGCACTTTTGCTGCTGTCGTTTCTCCACTGAAGTGACCTCGATATGTTGATCTATGGCACTGCCATAATACTTCCTGCCCTTTTTCATGGGATATACACCTTCTTAGGACACCATCATTACACTTTTTGAACAAATAGGGGTCATCTCAGATGTAGTGTTTGGCATCCTTGATTAGCTTCCTCCTCATGTGCTTATTGATGTTAGTTGGTAGCTCCCCAATAAGCTTGAAGTTAGCTATGTCTGCGAACCAAGGGGCTACTCGAATCATCATCAATTGTTCATCAGGGAAGCTTTCATTTACTGCTACTTACTGCATTTCTTTTTCTTGTGGAATCCTTGAGAGGTGGTCAGCTACTTTGTTCTCTGCTCCGCTCCTATCTATAATCTCAATATCAAATTCTTGGAGCAGCAAGATCCATCTTATTAGTCTAGGCTTAGATTCTTGTTTGGTAAGCAAGTACTTGAGTGCTGCATGATCAGTGAACACAATTACTTTTGAGCCAATGAGATATGATCTAAACTTATCAAAAGTAAAAACTATGGCTAAAAGTTCTTTCTCTGTGGTGGTATAGTTCCTTTGATTCTCATTAAGGACCTTGCTAGCATTGTAGATTACATGTACTAGCTTGTCTTTCCTCTGTCCTAGGACAGCACCAACAGCAAAATCAGATGCATCACACATTAGTTCAAAGGGGAGATCCCAACTTGGTGGTGCTATAATAGGTGCAGAGGACAGTCTCTTTTTGAGTTCATCAAAGGCTACCATGCATTCTCTATCAAAAACAAAAGGAGTATTTGAGACAAGTAGGTTGCTAAGGGATTTTGCAATCTTTGAAAAATCTTTAATAAACTTCCTATAGAACCTAGCATGTCCCAAAAAGCTTCTGATTGCTTTGATATTGCAAGGTGGAGGTAGTTTTTCAATTACTTCCACTTTTGCTCTGTCTACTTCTATGCCATCTTTTGAAATCTTGTGACCAAGAACCACCCCTTCAGTCACCATAAAATGGCACTTCTCCCAGTTTAAAACCAGGTTGGTTTCTTGACACCTTTTTAGCACAAGAGAAAGATGGTATAGGCAATCAGAATATGAGTCCCTAAACACAGCAAAGTCGTCCATAAATACTTCTATGAACTTCTCAATCTAGAGAAGTAATCCATAAATACTTCTATGAACTTCTCAATCATATCCAAAAAAATGGATAGCATGCACCTTTGGAATGTTGCAGGTGCATTACACAATCCAAAGGGCATTCTCCTATAAGTAAATACACCATATGGACAAGTAAATGAAGTTTTTTCCTGATCCTTGGGATCTACAACAATTTGGTTGTAGCCCGAGTATCCATCTAGGAAACAATAATACTCATGTCCTGCCAGTCTTTCAAGCATTTGGTCCATGAATGGTAGGGGAAAGTGATCTTTCCAGGTGGCTTCGTTAAGTTTCTGGTAGTCAATGCACATACGCCATCCGGTCACCGTTCTTGTGGGTATCAATTCATTCTTCTCATTTGCCACAACATTGATCCCTCCCTTCTTAGGAACTACTTGCACTGGGCTTACTGATGAGCGGATAATTTGTATGCTTTTTGGCATTGTTTTTAGTATGTTTTTGGTATGATCTAGTTAGTTTTTAGTATATTTTTATTAGTTTTTAGTTAGAATTCACTTTTCTGGACTTTACTATGAGTTTGTGTGTTTTTCTGTGATTTCAGGTATTTTCTGGCTGAAATTGAGGGATCTGAGCAAAAATCTGATAGGAGGCTGACAAAGGACTGCTGGTGCTGTTGGATTCTGACCTCCCTGCATTCGAAGTGGATTTTCTGGAGCTACAGAAGCCCAATTGGCGCGCTCTCAACGGTGTTGGAAAGTAGACATCCTGGGCTTTCCAGCAATGTATAATAGTCCATACTTTTCCCGAGATTTGATGGCCCAAACTAGC
>NC_029777.3:33510492-33511094 GCF_000817695.3 Arachis duranensis
CAATCAAATCTTTTTCAAAATCAATTTCTTTCTATTTTTAAAGATACTTACTCTCAATTAATGATTTGATTCAACATTTTAAGTATGTTACCTTTTCTGTTGAGAAAGGTTTAATGTTTGAATCATATCTTTTCTTGTTAGTCAAGTTTTTAATTTTCAAACCAAATCTTTTTAAAATGTTTTTCAAATCATATCTTCTCAATCACCTTTTTTAAAAACTAATCATATCTTCTTAACCACATCTTTTTCAAGATAGCTTTCAATCAAATCTTTTTGATTTCTAATTTCAAAATCTTTTTCAAAAATCACTTGATTTCTTTTCCACTCTTGATTTTCGAAAATCAATTAGTGTTTTTCAAAATGTTTTCAAAATCCTTTACTTAATTTTCGAAAATTTCTTCCCTTCTTCTCACATCCTTCTATTTCTGGACTAACACTATTCCTTTATGCAAAATTCGAACTCCATCTCATTTGTTAAGTTCGAGTTTTCTACTTCTGTCTTCTATACTGTGACGAATGAAACCTAAAGGAATCTCTATACTGTGACATAGAGGATTCCACACTTTCTTGTTCTCTTCTCTTTCTTATGAGCAGGAGCAAAG
>NC_029777.3:33513305-33514056 GCF_000817695.3 Arachis duranensis
GTTTAACGCCAGAAAGGGGCACCAGACTGGCGTTAAACGCCAGAAAGGGGCAAGATGCTGGCGTTAAACGCCAGAAATGGGCACCAGCCCGGCGTTTAACGCCAGCAATGGCACAAAACGTGATTTTGCATGCCATTTGGTGCAGGGATGACTTTTCCTTGACACCTCAGGATCTGTGGACCCCACAGGATCCCCACCTACCCCACCAGCCTACCACTCTCTCTCTTCTTCACCAATCACCTCAACACCTCTTCCCTAAAAATCCCTCACCTATCAAATCCCATCTTTCTCTTCACCACTCATATCCATCCTTCATAAAACCCCACCTACCCCACCATTCAAATTCAAACCACTTTCCCACCCAAACCCACCCTCAAATGGCCGAACATCTCTCTCCCCCTCTCCTATATAAACCCTCCTTCACTCCTTCATTTTCACACACCTTAAACACCATCTCTCTCCCCTTTGGCCGAATACAAAGCCATTCCCTTTCTCCTCCATTTCTTCTTCTTCTACTCTTTTCTTTCTTCTTTTGCTCGAGGACGAGCAAACATTTTAAGTTTGGTGTGGTAAAAGCACTGCTTTTTGTTTTTCCATAACCATTTATAGCATCCAAGGCCGGAGAAACCTCTAGAAAAAGGAAAGGGAAGGCAAAAGCTTTCACCTCCGAGTCATGGGAGATGGAGAGATTCATCTCAAGGGTGCATCAAAACCATTTCTATGAAGTTGTGGCCTTGAAGAAGGTGATCCC
>NC_029777.3:33514699-33515118 GCF_000817695.3 Arachis duranensis
ATACAACGCTCAATCATTCCCACTAGCAACCGGTCCGAAGTTACCATAGACCGAGCCATCATGATCCATAGCATCATGATTGGAGAAGAAATAGAGGTTCATGAGGTTATAGCCCAAGAACTCTATAAGGTGGCGGACAAGTCCTCTACCTTGGCAAGGTTAGCCTTTCCCCATCTCATTTGCCACCTCTGTTATTTAGTTGGAGTTGACATAGAGGGAGACATCCCCATTGATGAGGACAAGCCCATCACTAAGAAGAGGATGGAGCACACAAGAGATCCCACTCATCATGAGATCCCTGAGATACCTCAAGGGATGCACTTTCCTCCACAAAACTTTTGGGAGCAACTAAACACCTCCCTAGGAGAGTTGAGTTCCAACATGGGACAACTAAGGGTGGAGCATCAAGAACACTCCAT
>NC_029777.3:33515255-33515639 GCF_000817695.3 Arachis duranensis
CAAGAAAGAGCCGCCATCACTAAGGTGGACCCGTTCTTTGATTTCCTTGTTCTTTATTCTTCTGTTTTTCGAATTTTTATGCTTATGTTTATCCATGTATGTGTCTTGTGATCATTAGTGTCTTAGTGTCTATGCCTTAAAGTTATGAATGTCCTATGAATCCATCATCTTTCTTAAATAAAAATGTGCTTAATTGATAAAAGAAAGAATTGCATGAATTTTGAATTTTATAACAGTTTAATTATTTTGATGTGGTGGTAATATTTTTGTTCTCTGAATGTATGCTTAAACAGTGCATATGTCTTTTGAATTTGTGGTTCATGAATGTTGGCTCTTGAAAGAATGATGAAAAAGGAGACATGTTACTGAGGATCTGAAAAATCA
>NC_029777.3:33516350-33526588 GCF_000817695.3 Arachis duranensis
TCGAAGTGGATTTTCTGGAGCTACAGAAGCCCAATTGGCGCGCTCTCAACGGCGTTGGAAAGTAGACATCCTGGGCTTTCCAGCAATATATGATAGTCCATACTTTGCCCAAGATTTGATGGCCCAAACCGGCGTTCAAAGTCACCCTCAGAAATCCCAGCGTTAAACGCCGGAACTGGCACCAAAATGGGAGTAAAACGCCCAAACTGGCACTAAAGCTGGCGTTTAACTCCAAGAAGAGTCTCTACACGAAAATGCTTCATTGCTCAGCCCAAGCACACACCAAGTGGGCCCGGAAGTGGATTTTTATGTCATTTACTCATTTCTGTACACCTTAGGCTACTAGTTTTCTATAAGTAGGACCTTTGACTATTGTATTGGTGAGTCTTTCGATCTTTGTGAGTCTTTCGATCTTTGGATCTTTTGATCATGTTTTTATGATTGAACCCTCTTTGGGAAGCTGGCCATTCGGCCATGCATAGACCTCATGCTTATGTATTTTCAACGGTGGAGTTTCTACACACCATAGATTAAGGTGTGGAGCTCTGCTGTACCTCGAGTATTAATGCAATTACTATTGTTCTTCCATCCAATTCCGCTTATTCTTGTTCTAAGATATCACTTGTTCTTCAACTGGATGAATGTGATGATCCGTGACACTCATCATCCGGAAGGTCTAACCTTGTCTGTGGTATTCTGAGTAGGATTCAATGATTGAATGACTGTGACGTGCTTCAAACTCCTAGCAGGCGGGGCGTTAGTGACAGACGCAAAAGAATCACTGGATTCTATTCCGGCCTGATTGAGAACTGACAGATGAATTTCGCTATGCTGTGACAGAGGATATGCAATCGCTTTCACTGAGAGGATGGGAGGTAGCCACTGACAACGGTGAAACCCTTGCTTAAGCTTGCCATGGAAAGGAGTAAGAAGGATTGGATGAAGACAGTAGGAAAGCAGAGAGACGGAAGGGAAGGCATCTTCATGCGCTTATCTGAAGTTCCTACCAATGAATTACATAAGTATCTCTATCTTTACCTTTGTGTGTATTTTCGTTTATCACCATTACCATTTGAGTTTGCCTGACTAAGATTTACAAGATGACCATAGCTTGCTTCAATACTAACAATCTCCGTGGGATCGACCCTTACTCGCGTAAGGTTTATTACTTGGACGACCCAGTGCACTTGCTGGTTAGTTGTGCGAAGTTGTGTAATGCCATGGTATTGAGCTACCAAGTTTTTGGGGTTCATGACCGGGGATTATGAGAGTTGTAAAAAAGTATTGTTCACAATTTCGCGCACCACTTACCCAAGGGCTGTCTGAGATGGGATAGATCACCCCTGCTTGCCACAACTTCAACACTTCTTTCTGAACCACTTCATTCATAGTTGGGTTCAGCTTCCTTTGTTGCTGTCTTGAGGGTTGGCATCCTCTTCAAGTAAGATTTTATGCATGCACATTGAAGGACTGATCCCCTTTAAATCTGAAAGTGTCCAGCCTATGGCATCCTTGTGTTGTCTCAGCACTTGGATAAGTTCCTCTTCTTGTTTCTTACTCAGACTTGAATTTATGATTACTGGGTAAGTGTTCTTAGCACCCAAATATGCATACTTCAAGCTAGGTGGTAAGGCATTCAGCTCTAGTTTTGATGACTCTGCATCTTTGTTGTCTGTGGTAGTTGGCATCATTGAGTTCCTAATGGTTGCTTGTGGTAGTTTTCCATCTGATGCTTGCTCCAGCTCAATATTTTCTTTGCATTGTTCTTCTCCCAAAACTTCTTCAACTATCTGTTCCATGGTGTCTACCAGCATGCATTCTCCTATGGGTTTCTTGGGGTAACTCAATGCTTTGAAGACGTTGAAGACTATTTTCTCTTCATGCAATCTCAAGACTAATTCCCCTTTTTGCACATCAATGATGGCTCCAGCAGTAGCTAGAAACGGTCTTCCTAGGATAATTGATGTGTTGGCTTCTTCTTCCATGTCCAGCACAACAAAATCAGCAGGGAAAATAAACTCTCCCACTTTCACTAGCAAGTCTTCCACCACTCTGATGCACGTGGAAATTGTCTCGCAACAAATTCTCCTTCGGCAAGTGTATCGATTTGTCATCAAGTAAAACTCACAATAGAGTGAGGTCGAATCCCACAGAGATTAACGGATTAAGCAATCAATGGTTAATTGATTATCCTAGTTAGACGAATCATAATCGAGTGATAAGTAACAAGGAAATGTAAATGGCAGAAAAGTAAAGAAAGCAATAGAGTGCAGAGAAGTAAAATGGCAAGAAAAGTAAATATAAGAACTAAAAATAAAAATGAACATTGGGATCAAGAGATATTGCAATCCTCCAGATCAAATTCATTCTCATCTCTTCCTCAATCAATGCACTCATTGATCTCCTTGGCAATCTTAATTGATCGAATTACAATTCCTTGTAATTCAATCTCTCAAATCTTGATCAATAGCCAATTCCTTAGTCAATTGCTCATGAGAAAAGATGAAGTATGGTCACTGATTATACCACATGCATTTTCTAAATCAAGTGTGAGAGGATTATAGTCACATATCCATCCAAACCCAACTTGGTCTAGCATGAGAAAGCATTTCTAGCATGATCTCTTCATTCCTCTTCCAAGGTTCCAAAGAGATCCAATTATGGAGAGTTTCTTTTCCAAGACAACTAACCAATTGAATGAAGATTGAAAGCTTTCTAGTAAAATCAAGAGAAAAGAAAGAAGAAGAAGAATAAGAACTACAATTGAACCATTAAATCACAATAGAGCTCTCTAACCCACTAAAAAAAGTTAGTTTATCATTGCTCTACCAAAATAGAAAAAGAAAGAAAGTGCAGAAAAGTAAAGATGAAGATTAAAACTGAAATTGAAACTTCAAAATTCATAAATGAAAAGTACAAACTAGAATTAAACTACTACTAAGATAAAGAAAAGAAAAGAAAAGGAAGAAGAGTGCCAATTCACAGAAGTTCGAATTGGTTTTCACCCTCTCCCCCTTCCTTCAATTCTACAGAATCCAGAATGACTTCAATGTAAAAACTAAGGCCTTTATATAGGCTCTCCTAAATTACCAAAAATGAAATTAAAAACAAATTACAATAAAATGAAAATTCCTATTCTAGATGCTTCTTGTGGTCTTGATTGGTTGACAATTGTGGGCTTGCTTGCTTGAGCTTTGAAGTGGGCTTGAGAGAGAAGTGGGTCAAGTTGAGGTCCAGGTGCCAAAGTTAGTGCTAAAGTTAGCCACACTAACGCTACAAGTGTGGCGTTAGTGCTAAAGTTATTGTGGCAAACATTGCACTTGCTGCCCAGTTGGTGTTTTTGGGGCTTAAAAGATGCCTCTTGTTTGTGCTCCAATTTCATGCCCACTATAGAGTATTATACATCGTTGGAAATCTCTGAATGTCAGCTTTCTAACGCAATTGGAATCACCTCAATTGGACCTCTGTAGCTCAAGTTATGCTCCTTTGAAGAAGGCATGGTCAGGTTGTCAGGTACCACGTTAACTTCCACGTTAACTAAGTTAACGTGGGAGTTAACGTGGCTCATGGTGGCATGTGTGGCTCCTTCCAACATTAGTGACAATGTTGGGTGTCACTAACATTGGCGAGCACCTTCTTTTTTCACACGTTAGCCTCCACGTTAACTAAGTTAACGTGGAAGTTAACGTGGCTCCTTGGGGGTTGTGTGGTTGCTTCCAACGTTAGTGACAATGTTGGGCGTCACTAACGTTGTCGACCACTTTGTTCCTTCACGTTAGCTTCCACGTTAACTAGGTTAACGTGGGAGTTAACGTGGCTTAATGTGCTTTGGCCAACGTTAGTAACAATGTTGAGTGTCACTAACGTTGGCTTCCCCCCTTCCTTCTTAACGTTAGAGGCCACGTTAACTAGGTTAACGTGGACTCTAACATGGCCACTCATGAGCTTGGTCCAACGTTAGTGATAATGTTAAGTGTCACTAACGTTGGCTCCATTTCCTTTCTTCAAAGTTAATGCCACTAACTTTTCTCACTAACGTTGTGGCTTTCCTTCCTTCCACGTTAGTGCCCACGTTAGTGTAACTAACGTAGCCACTAATGTGGCTCTTCTCTTCTTCTTTTGGCCTGAAATCAATCAAACAAAGTGCATCAAAGTCTTGCTCTTAATCATGGGATCATGCATCATCCAATTTATCATTCAATTTATGCATAATTCTCATGAAATCATTCAAAATTCACAATGTTTGCTTGAATCAAGATGTAAGTGAATATATACCTAAAACTAGCTTATTTCCTAAGAAAATGCATGAAACTACCTTAAAACAATAAAGAAAAGGTCAGTAAAACTGGCCAAAATGCCCTGGCATCACACCCCATGTGAAAACTTAAATGTTCTATCAGCCAATTGGAGTGCCATTCTTGTTGGCTTGGCTTCCTTAATCTTCATCCTTCTCATCATGGTTAGGGACATAAGATTTATGCTAGCTCCCAAATCACACAAAGCTTTCTCAATAGTGATGTCCCCTATGATGCAGGGGATTTGAAAGCTCCCTGGGTCTTTCAATTTTTAAGGCAACTTCTTCTGTATGATGGCATTGCACTCTTCAGTCAATAATATGGTTTCTTTTGCCTCCGAGTTCCTCTTTTTGGTTATAAGTGATGAGCGGATAATTTATACGCTTTTTGGCATTGTTTTTAGGTAGTTTTTAGTAAGTTCAAGCTACTTTTAGGGATTTTTTCATTAGTTTTTATGTTAAATTCACATTTCTGGACATTATTATGAGTTTTTGTGTTTTTCTATAATTTCAGGTAATTTCTGGATGAAATTGAGGGACTTGAGCAAAACTCTGAAAAAGGCTGACAAAAGGACTGCTGATGCTGTTGGAATCTGACCTCCCTACACTCAATGGATTTTCTGGAGCTACAGAACTCCAAATGGCATGCTCTTAACGGCGTTGGAAAGTAGACATCCAGAGCTTTGCAGTAATATATAATAGTCCATACTTTATTCGGGAATTGACGATGTAAAGTGGTGCTCAACACCAAGTACATGCTGCTGTCTGGAGTCAAACGCCAGAAACACGTCACGACCCGGAGTTGAACGCCAGAAACACGCTATAACTCGGCGTTCAACTCCAAAAGAAGCCTCAGCTCATGGATAGATCAAGCTCAGCCCAAACACACACCAAGTGGGCCCCGGAAGTGGATTTATGCATCAATTACTTACTCCTGTAAACCCTAGTAGCTAGTTTATTATAAATAGAACTTTTTACTAGTGTATTAGACATCTTGGGAAGATTAGTTCTCAGATCATGGAGGCTGGCCATTCGGCCATGCATGAACCTCTTACTTATGTATTTTCAACAGTGGAGTTTCTACACACCATAGATTAAGGGTGTGGAGCTCTGCTGTACCTCAAGTTTCAATACAATTACTATTACTTTCTATTCAATTCTCTTTATTCCTATTCTAAGATATTCGTTGCAATTCAACTTGATGAATGTGATGATCCGTGACACTCATCATCATTCTCACCTATGAACGCGCATGACTGACAACCACTTCCGTTCTACCTTAGGCCGGGCGCATATCTCTTAGATTCCTCAACAGAATCTTCGTGGTATAAGCAAGATAGATGGCGGCATTCATGGAAATCCGGAAAGTCTAACCTTGTCTGTGGTATTCCGAGTAGGATTCCGGGAATCCGGAAAATCCGGAAAGTCTAACCTTGTCTGTGGTATTCCGAGTAGGATTACGGTATTAAATGATTGTGACGAGCTTCAAACTCCTGAAGGCTGGGCGTTAGTGACAGATGCAAAAGAATCAAGGGATTCTATTCCAACATGATCAAGAACCGACAGATGATTAGCTGTGCCATGTCAGAGCATTTGGATCTTTTTCACTGAGAAGATGGGATGTAGCCATTGACAACAGTGATGCCCTACATACAGCTTGCCATGGAAAGGAGTAAGAAGGATTGGATGAATGTAATAAGAAAGTAGAGATTCGAGAGGAGCATAGCATCTACATATGCCTATCTGAAATTCCCACCATGGAATTATATGAGTAACTATTTACTATTTTATTTTCTGTTTATTATTTATTTTTGAACTTATCATAAACCATTTAATCTGCCTAACTGAGATTTACAAGGTGACTATAGCTTGCTTCATACCAACAATCTCTATGGGATCGACCCTTACTCACGTAAGGTATTACTTGGATGACCTATTACACTTGCTGGTTAAGTTGAACGGAGTTGTGACCATACATAGTTGTAAACCATGGTATTGGCATCATGTTTTTGGCGCCATTGCCGGGGATTGTTCGAGTACGGACAACTGACGGTTCATCTTGTTGCTCAGATTAGGTAATTTTCTTTTCAAAAATCTTTTTTCAAAATTTTTCTTCTTTTCTTTTTCGTTTTTCCAAACTTTATTTTCGAAAAATATAATAAAAATACAAAAAAAATCATAAAATCATAAAAATCAAAAATATTTCGTGTTTCTTGTTTGAGTCTTGAGTCAATTTTTAAGTTTGGTGTCAATTGCGTGTTTTTAAAATTTATGCATTATTTCATAGTGTTCTTCATGATCTTCAAGTTGTTCTTGACAAGTCTTCTTGTTTGATCTTGATGTTTTCTTGTTTTGTGTTGTTTGTTGTTTTTCATATGCATTTTTCGTTTGTTAGTGTCCATGCATTAAAGATTTCTAAGTTTGGTGACTTGCATGTTTTCTTTGCATCAGAAAATTTTCAAAAATATGTTCTTGATGTTCATCATGATCTTCAACGTGTTCTTGGTGTTCATCTTGACATTCATAGTGTTCTTGCATGCATTCCTTGTTTTGATCCAAAAAGAAAAGAGAAAAACACAATTATGACGTTTTAATTTTAATTATTTTTCTCTCTCATAATTAAAATTTCAAAAATAAAAAAATATCTTTTCCTTGTTTTTCTCATAATTTTCGAAAATTTGAGTTGACTTAGTCAAAAGTTTTCAAAATTAGTTGTTTCTTACAAGTCAAGTCAAATTTTCAAAAATTTAAAAATCTTGTCTTTTCAAAATCTTTTTCAAAAATCATATCTTTTCCAATTTTTCCTCTTTTTCGAAAAATTCAAATAATTCTTTTTCAATTTGTTTTCAAAATCTTTTTCTTATCTTTATATCATATTTTCAAAATTATGCTAACAATTAATGTGATTGATTCAAAAATTTGAAGTTTGTTACTTTCTTGTTAAGAAAGGTTCAATCTTTAAATTCTAGAATCTTATCTTTTAGTTTCTTGTTAGTTAAGTAATTAATTTTAATTTTAAAAATTAAATCTTTTTCAAAATATCTTTTTCTTAAAAATCTTATCTTTTTATCTTATCTTCTTATCTTTTTATCTTATCTTTTTCAAAATTTGATTTCAAAATATCTTATCTAACTTATCTTCTTATCTTTTCAAATTTGATTTTAATATCTTTTTCAACTAACTCTTTGACTTTGTGTTTGTTTCTTATCTTTTTCAAAACCACCTAACTACTTTTCCCTCTCTAATACAATAGTAAAAAGTTCTATTTATACTAAACCAGCTACTAGGGTTTACAAAAATAAGTATAACTGCAGAAATCCACTTCCGGGGCCCACTTTGATGTGTGCTTGGACTGAGCTTGAGCTTTACACGTGCAGAGGCTTCTCTTGGAGTTAAACGCCAAGTTGTAACGTGTTTTTGGCGTTTTACTCTGGTTTGTGACATGTTTCTGGTGTTTTACTCCAGAATGCAGCATGGAACTTGCGTTGAATGCCAGTTTGCGTTGTCTAAACTTGAATGAAGTATGGACTATTATATATTGCTAGAAAGCCCTGGATGTTTAATTTCCAACTCAGTTGAGATCATGCCATTTGGAGTCGTGTAGCTCCAGAAAATCCATATCGAGTGTAGGGAGGTCAGAATCCAACAGCATCAGCAGTCCTTTGTCATTCTCCTATCAGATTTTTGCTCAGGTCCCTCAATTTCAGCCAGAAAATACCTGAAATCACAGAGAAACACACAAACTCATAGTGAAGTCTAGAAATGTGAATTTTGCATAAAAACTAATAAAAACATCCCTAAAAATAGCTAGATCCTACTAAAAGCTACCTAAAAACAATGCCAAAAAGAATATAAATTATCCGCTCATCACAACACCAAACTTAAATTGTTGCTTGTGCCCAAGCAACTGAAAATCAAATAGGATAAAAAGAATAGAATATAATATAAATCCCAAAACATTAATGAAGCTTAGTTCTAGTTAGATGAGCGGGACTAATAGCTTTTTGCTTCTGAACAGTTTTGGCATCTCACTTTATCCTTTGAAGTTTAGAATGATTGGCATCTATAGAAACTCATAATTCAGATAGTGTTATTGATTCTCCTAGTTAAGTGTGTTGATTCTTGAACACAACTACTTTTATGAGTCTTGGCCGTGGCCCCAAGCACTTTGTTTTCCAGTATTACCACCGGATACATAAATGCCACAGACACATAACTGGGTGAACCTTTTCAGATTGTAACTTAGCTTTGCTAAAGTCCCCAATTAGAGGTGTCCAGAGTTCTTAAGCACACTCTTTTGCTTTGGATCATGACTTTAACCACTCAGTCTCAAGCTTTTCACTTGGACCTTCATGACACAAGCACATGGTTTAGGGACAACTTGATTTAGCCGCTTAGGCCTCGATTTATTTCCTTGGGCCCTCCTATCCATTGATGGTCAAAGCCTTGGATCCTTTTTTACCCTTGCCTTTTGGTTTTTAAGGGCTATTGGCTTTTTCTGCTTGCTTTTTCTGCTTGCTTTTTCTTTTTATTATTATTTTTTTCGCCATTTTTTTGCAAGCTTTTTATTCACTGCTTTTTCTTGCTTCATGAATCGATTTTATGATTTTTTAGATCATCAATAACATTTCTCTTTTTCATCATTCTTTCAAGAGCCAACAATTTTAACATTCATAAATAACAAGATAAAAAATATGCATTGTTCAAGCATTCATTCAGAAAACAAAAAGTATTGTCACCACATCAATATAATTAAACTAATTTCAAGGATGAATTCGAAACTCATGTACTTCTTGTTCTTTTGTATTAAAAACATATTTCATTTAAGAAAGGTGAAGGATTCATGGAATTATTCATAGCTTTAATACATAGACACTAGACACTAATGATCATGTGGTAAAGACACAAAACATAGATAAACATGAAGCATAAAAATAAAAAAATAGAAAAATAAGATCAAGGAGATTAAGGAATGAGTCCACCTTAGTGAGGGTGGCATCTTCCTCTTGAAGAACCAATGGTGCTCTTTGGGCTCCTCTATGTCTCTTCCTTGCCTCTGTTGCTTGATCCCTAGTGATTTGGTGCTCCTATCCTTAGTTTCTCCCAATAGTTGTGTGGAAAAAATGTATCCCTTGAGGCATCTCAGGGATTTCTTGATGAGGGAATTCCTCATGCTCTTGTTGAGGTCCTGATAAATCCCAATTTGACGGTTTATCTTGTATCAAATTTAGAGTATTTTGACGACCTTTTCTCACATTTAACCTATGAATTAGCATGGTTTTGTAATCTCTCCCGTATTTGTGCTTAAGTGTAAAAACATGCTTTTTAAGCCTTATTTGATGAACTCTAATTCCTCTTTGATTCCACAAGATGCCTTGATGTGTTTTTGGTGCACGAATTTGTAATCCGCACAACTAACCAGCAAGTGCACTGGGTCGTCCAAGTAATACCTTACGTGAGTAAGGGTCGATCCCACGGAGATTATTGGTTTGAAGCAATCTATGTTTATTTTATTAATCCTAGTCAGGATGTCAATAAGATTAATTGAATTTAATGATAAGAAGTCAAAGTATTTGGAATAAGGAATTGTTACTTTTTAATGGAGAATATGTTGGAGTTTTGGAGATGCTTTGTCCTCTGAATCTCAACTTTTCCTTGAAATCCTTTTCCCACACGCAATGTCCCTTCCATGGCAAGCTCTATGTAGGGTGTCACCGTTGTCAATGGCTACTTCCCATCCTCTCAGTGAAAACGTTCCTAACTTTTTGGCATTGTTTTTAGTATGTTTTTAGTAGGATTTAGTTAGTTTTTAGTATATTTTTATTAGTTTTTAGTTAAAATTCACTTTTCTGGACTTTACTACGAGTTTGTGTGTTTTTCTGTGATTTCAGGTATTTTCTGGCTGAAATTGAGGGACCTGAGCAAAAATCTGATTCAGAGACTA
>NC_029777.3:33526871-33530418 GCF_000817695.3 Arachis duranensis
TGACGTGTTTTGGGCGTTCAACTCCGGATCATGACGTTTTTCTGGCGTTTAACTCCAGACAGCAGCATGTACTTGGCGTTCAACGCCATGTTACGTCGTCTATCGTCGCACAAAGTATGGACTATTATATATTGCTGGAAAGCCCTGGATGTCTACTTTCCAACGCCGTTGAGAGCGCGCCAATTGGACTCCTGTAGCACCAGAAAATCCATTTCGAGTGCAGAGAGGTCAGGATCCAACAGCATCAGCAGTCCTTTTTCAGCCTAACTCAGATTTATGCTCAGCTCCCTCAATTTCAGCCAGAAAATACCTGAAATCACAGAAAAACACACAAACTCATAGTAAAGTCCAGAAATATGATTTTTGCCTAAAAACTAATGAAAACATCCCTAAAAGTAGCTCAAACTTACTAAAGCATGGTTTTGTAATCTCTCCCGTATTTGTGCTTAAGTGTAAAAACATGCTTTTTAAGCCTTATTTTGATGAACTCTAATTCCTCTTTGATTCCATAAGATGCCTTGATGTGTTTGCTAGTAATTTCAGGATTGAAATAGGCTAGGCATGGATCAAACGGAGCAAGGAAGGAAGCATACAAGTGGAGAGAAGCATAAAAAGCCAAAGAAGCAAAATCAGTCATGTACGCGCACGCGCACAAGGCGCTCACGCGTACATTGTAGATTGGCCAAGGGTGCGCACGCGTACTGTGCACGCACGCGCCACAGTCCACATGTGACCTCATTAAAGCAACACGTGTCTGGCAATTTTGAAGGGTTTCTGAACCCATTTTGGCGCCAATTGCTGATAGAGGGGAATAAAAGGATCAAGGATTGAAAGGGAAGACATCAATCTTGGAATCATTTAGCATCATTAGGATTAGGATTAGTTAGTTTTAGAGAGAGAAGCTCTCACTTCTCTCTAGAATTAGGATTAGGTTTAGGTTAATCTCTCTTCTTAGATCTAGGTTTAATTCATGCTTTAATTCACTTCTCCTCTATCAATTCTTACTCTTCTCATCTTCCTCTTTCTAGTTATATGCTTTAATAATTGTAATTTTTCATTATGTTGTGGATAGATTGTTGTTCTTTTATTTTCTTTCAATAATGCAATTTGAGGTAATTCATGATAATTGTGATTCCCTTGATTGTTGTTGTTAATTCTTTGTATTCAATTGTAGTTAGAATTCATTCTTGTTGTGATTTACTATACTTTCCTTTTGTGCCTTCCAAGTGTTTGATTAAATGCTTGGAAGAATGTTAGAATAGAATTTTATGTTCTTGGCTTGAGAAGGTAACTTAGGATTTCTTGAGTCACTAGTGTCCAATTGATTGATAGTTGATAGCCATTAACTCTAGCCTTCATTAATCCAATTAGTGAGAAGCTAGGATTTATGGACTAGGATTGATATAACTCACTTGACTTTCCTTTGTTAATTGATTTAAGGATGACTAAGTGGGATTAATCCTTGAAACTACCATACTTGTGGCTAGTGATAATGATGAAGACCCTTGACAACCAAACCTTGCCAAGACCATTTTGTTAATAAAGTTTTCTTACCATTTACTATTCATATTTCTCATCCAAAACCCCACAATAAACAAGTCCATAACCAATAACAAGAACACTACCCTGCAAGTCCTTTGGTAAACGACCCGAGGTTTAAATACTTCGATTTATAGATTTTAGGGGTTTGTACTTGTGACAAACAAAATTTTTGTATGAAAGGATTATTGTTGGTTTAGAGACTATACTTTACAACGAGATTTCATTAGTGAAATTCTAAACCGTCCAAAATCCAATCATCAAAATGGCGCCGTTGCCGGGGAATTTGCAATGGTGTTGTGTTATTGGTTATTGTACATATGTGAATATTGTGAATAGGATTATCTTTTGTTTGTTTCTTAATTTTTGTTAGTTTTATTTTGTTCTCTCAATATGAATTCTCACTTCGGCTATGAGTTTGGTTCTAATTGTGTTGTAGGAAATGTGCACTTCAATGATAACACTCATTATGGATGGGACCATCAAAGATGGGAGGAGCCTCAAGGAATTGATCACTCCTATTGGCAACAACCTCCGGACACTAATAGCTATAATCATCATCCTAATGCATGTCAATTCAATAGCTATGGTGATTCCTTTTATGATAATCAACCACCACTATACGCCTATGAACCTTATCCTCAACATGAACCTCAACCATACTCACAAGCCTTTCCACATCAAGCACCTTCCTATGATCCATATCCACCATATGACCAATCACCCATACCATATTCTTATGACCTTTATGAGAAAAAACCTATAGAACCACCACAACTCTATCATGATTATTACCAAGAACCACCTCAATACTCACCATCTCCACAATTCTATGAAGAAGAACCACCTTCCTACCATGAACTCTCTCTCCAAAATGATGAACCTTCCTACCCACCCCAAGCCCCAATAGACGATCCTCTCACTTTGTTACTCCAAGGACAAGAAGCCATGAAGCGGGATACACTTGAGTTTGTGATCAATTTGACCAAGGTGGTGCACACTTTAGCCCACCAATGCTTGAATACTCAAGGTACTTCCGTGACCACTGATGACAAGTCATCATATACCCATTTTTCAAGCTAATTTCACTTGTTTTGTTAGCATTTATGCACTTTCTTGCATCCTAAGTAAGTGATTTGGAGTGAAAATGCATAACTTCTCTAAATCAAGCAACCACCATGAAATTAATGATAATCCATGAGGTTTAAGCTAATTTTAATTGAATTTTAATTGATTTATAAGCCTCTTGAATTTAGTGATACTTGGAGTGGTTGTTTTGGTTTATTATAGGTGAAGAAAAGAAAAGAAAAGGAAAAGCGTGGCCTAAGAAGTGTGGCCCAAGGAAAGGAAAGCGTGGCCAAAGTAATAGGAAGCGTGCCGCATGCAAGGGGGAGGCAAACATTGCCCTCCACAAGGGGCAGACTGCCCTCTAGAAGGGCAACATAAAGGAACCAACCAAGGAAGGCAACTCTACCCTGCCCACTACAAGGGCAGAGCACAAAATGTGCCTTGGGACCAAGAGGAAGAGAACCTTGCCCTGCCCTCCACAAGGGCAGTATCGGGCCTTCATGGAAGAAAATCAAAGAAAAAAATGTCACCCATGCATGCCACAAGAATCGAACACGGAACAAGGAAGAAGCAAGGAACTAAGGTTGAGTGCCGTGCCAAGAAACCAAGGAAATTAATTGAGCGTGTGTCCCAGCCGTGTTTCGAACACGGGACAGCAAAGTGGAAACACTGCCCTGCCCTCCGCGAGTAAAGAGAGAACATTGCCCTGCCCTCTGCACGGGCAGGGCAGCATCTTGTGTGTGGCGCACCAAGAAGCAAATCTGGCGCACCATGGCACGTTCCTGGCAGCATCTGGCGCACCATGGCACGTTCCTGGCAGCATCTAGCGCACCAAGCTCGATCATGGCAGCACCAAAATTTCCTGCCCTGCCCTCCGCGAGGGCAGGGCAGCATCCTATGCACCAAGGAAATTTCTGGCGCACCAATTCTTGATTCTGGC
>NC_029777.3:33530480-33531501 GCF_000817695.3 Arachis duranensis
GCGCACCAACTTTTCCTGCCCTGCCCTTGGCGCGGGCAGGGCAGCATCTCACGCACCAAGGCCGCACCAGCTTGCACCACGTCCGCACCAGCTCGCACCACCATGCACCAATTTTCTGCCCTGCCCTCCACAAGGGCAGGGCAGCCTCCTGGGAGCAACTTTTCATGGGCCGAAAATTCAAATTAAAACCCCATTTTAATTCATTTCTTCACCAAATCAAAAGTCCATCCAAATCCCAAAATCCAAGAATAGAAAGTGTATAAATAGAAGCTAGTTTGATGTAATTAGGATCTTTTTGGACCACTTTTGATTTTTACCTTTTTGATTTACCTTTGGCTTTGCTTTTGAATTTTGCACTTTCTTTGAGCTTTGAATTTCTTGCAATTGTTCTTGAGAGACTTGACCGAGAGCTCAGAGGATTAAGGGAGAATTGACTGATCTCCTTCCTCATTCCTGGACATATTCAAGACACTTAGCATCAATATTCCTTTCTTGGAAGCACTTGAACAGATGCCACTATATGCCAAATTCATGAAGGAAGTGCTGACAAAGAAAAGATCCCTGAAGGAAGGACAGATTGTTGAGATGACAAAGGAATGTAGTGCTATCCTCCAAAGAGAGTTGCCAGAGAAGAAAGATGATCCTGGGAGTTTTTACATACCTTGCACCATAGGGGACATAACAATTGAGAAGTCATTCTGTGACCTTGGTGCAAGCATAAACTTGATGCCTTTGTCTCTAATGAGGAAACTCCGAATTTGTGAGCTGAAATCCACACGAATACTCCTGCAAATGGCTGACAAATCCATCCAGCAAGCACTTGGAGTTGTAGAGAATGTACTGGTAAAGGTGGGGAAATTCCTTCTCCCAGCTGATTTTATCATCCTGGATATGGAGGAGGACCCTAACACTCCCATCATTCTGGGGAGGCCTTTCCTAGCTACAGGCAGAGCATTGATAGATGTTGAAAAAGGGAAATTATTGCTGAGAGTGCATGATGAGCACCTAGCATTCCATGTTT
>NC_029777.3:33532886-33533607 GCF_000817695.3 Arachis duranensis
TGCATAACTTCTCTAAATCAAGCAACCACCATGAAATTAATGATAATCCATGAGGTTTAAGCTAATTTTAATTGAATTTTAATTGATTTATAAGCCTCTTGAATTTAGTGATACTTGGAGTGGTTGTTTTGGTTTATTATAGGTGAAGAAAAGAAAAGAAAAGGAAAAGCGTGGCCTAAGAAGTGTAGCCCAAGGAAAGGAAAGCGTGGCCAAAGTAATAGGAAGCGTGCCGCATGCAAGGGGGGGGCAAACATTGCCCTCCACAAGGGCACACTGCCCTCTAGGAGGGCAACATAAAGGAACCAACCAAGGAAGGCAACTCTGCCCTGCCCACTACAAGGGCAGAGCACAAAATGGTGCCTTGGAACCAAGAAGAAGAGAACCTTGCCCTGCCCTCCACAAGGGCAGTGTCGGGCTCTCCAAGGAAAGAAATCAAAGGAAAAATGCCTATGATGCATGCCACAAGGATCGAACAAGGAACCATGAGGAAGCTAGGACTTAAGGTTGATTGCCGTGCCAAGAAGCCAAGAAAAATGATGAGCGTGTGCTTCTGCCATGTTTCGAACACGGGACGTGAAAGAGAGAACATTGCCCTGCCCTCTGCGCGGGCAGGGCAGCATCTTGTGTGTGGCACACCAAGAAGCAAATCTGGCGCACCATGGCACGTTCCTGGCAGCATCTGGCGCACCATGGCACGTTCCTGGCAGCATCTGGCGCACCA
>NC_029777.3:33533833-33537270 GCF_000817695.3 Arachis duranensis
TCACGCACCAAGGCCGCACCAGCCTGCACCACGCCCGCACCAGCAACGCACCAAACATCAATTTTCTGCCCTGCCCTCCACAAGGGCAGGGCAGCCTCCTGGAGCAACATTTTGGGCCAAAAATTCAAATTAAAACCCCATTTTAATTCATTTCTTCACCAAATCAAAAGCCCATCCAAATCCCAAAATCCAAGAATAGAAAGTGTATGAATAGAAGCTAGTTTGATGTAATTAGGATCTTTTTGGACCACTTTTGATTTTTACCTTTTTGATTTACCTTTGGCTTTGCTTTTGAATTTTGCACTTTCTTTGAGCTTTGAATTTCTTGCAATTGTTCTTGAGAGATTTGACCGAGAGCTCAGAGGATTAAGGGAGAATGGACTGATCTCCTTCCTCATTCTTACTCGGGCAATTCTACTCTTCTGTTTCTGAGTTTTGGGTGTGTGAAATTGAGGAAATTCTGTCTCAATTCCCATCTAAAATCTCTTTAAACCCTTTTCTGCATAATTGAATTTGATTTCTGTTCTTCTACTGCTTCTTCTTAAATTTTCTGTCAATTGCTTTGATAACTTGGATCTGGGAAGGAAATTGGGTTTTAGGCTCTGCTACCTAAGCTCTTGAGTCCTGAGATCACAATTCACTTGGGTTCTTCTGTGAACCTTGTTGCATTTTACTTTAATTTTCTGTTTAAGCTTCCATTGCTTCCAATTTAATTCCTGCTATATTAACTGTGGCAATTCAATTTCTCTTTGTTTATATTCTGCAATCCCAGTCCTCAAACCCCTTTTATTTTCAAGCCATTTATCTTTCTTGTCATTTAAGTTACTGCAATTTACATTTCTTGCCCTTTAAGTTTCAGTCATTTACTTTCTTGTTCTTTAAGATTCTGCAAATTTACTTTCCTGTTCTTTACTTTACTGCACTTTTCCCTTCCCCCTTTACATTTACTGTCATTTACTTCCTGTTAAACACAAATCACTCAACCAAAACTTGATTCGCTTGACTAAATCAACCACTAAACTAAAATTGCTCAATCCTTCAATCCCTGTGCGATCGACCTCACTCATGTGAGTTATTATTACTTGATGCGACCCGGTACACTTGCCGGTGAGTTTTGTGTTGGATCGTTTTCCACACATCATCTTTGTTTAGATTCTGCAATCCCAGTCCTCAAACCCCTTTTATTTTCAAGCCATTTATCTTTCTTGCCATTTAAGTTACTGCAATTTACATTTCTTGCACTTTAAGTTTCAGTCATTTACTTTCTTGTTCTTTAAGATTCAGTCTATTTTACTTTCCTGTTCTTTAATTCACTGCAATTTTCCCTCTCCCTTTACATTTCAAGCAATTTATCTTCTGTTAAATACAACCCACTCAACCAAAATTTGATTCTCTTGACTAAATCAACCACTAAACTAAAATTGCTCAATCCTTCAATCCCTGTGGGATCGACCTCACTCATGTGAGTTATTATTACTTGATGCGACCCGGTACACTTGCCGGTGAGTTTTGTGTTGAATCGTTTTTCGCACATCAACCACATGTGAAAAGTCAAAAGAAGAGCAAAGCATGAAGGAGAAATTGTAAAATTTGGTGGAAAAGGAGGAGTCAAATTTTGTGTTAGAACAGTTGGAGGAGCCTATGATCATTGAAGAAAAGGAAGAAGTGGTTGAAGATTTAGGAGATATTGAAAGTCCATGGGAATGTAGCATCATGGAGAACTCTTCCAAGAAGCTTGATATTGATGTTGAAGAGGGTGCGCAACCTCCAAGGCATGTCATAGTTGAAGACTTCGAAGAGGCTTATCAAGAGATGGATTCAATCATGGATGAATTTCTCTCTATAATGGAATCATCTCCCATTGGACATGAAGTTGAAGTTATAAAAGAATGTGCACAACCTCCCTTACCCTTGGTAAGTAATGAGAAAGAGAGTGAATCAAAAGAGAGCTACCAAGAGGAAAAAGTTGGCATGGTGTATATCAAAATTGAAGAATATGAAGAGGTTGATCAAGAAATGGATTTATTCCTCAATGAATTCCTATCAAAAATTGAATTACCTCTGGTGCACGAAATTGCAATCACACTTTTGCAATTCCGCACAACTAACCAGCAAGTGCACTGGGTCATCCGAGTAATACCTTACGTGAGTAAGGGTCGATCCCACGGAGATTGTCGGCTTGAAGCAAGCTATAGTTATCTTGTAACTCTTAGTTAACCCTTAGCAAGGATACATGGTTTCAAATATGGTTGACTTGTTGCATCTGAGGCAGTGGCAAACAATTAAGTTTGGTGTACCTACACCAAAAATCAATCCTAGAACCACACTCAGTTTATACATACTAACCATATAATTAAGGGCTTGAGAAGCAAGCAACTTTGAGGATTATGCAGGACATGAGTCAACAATTGAAGACATTATGCATCTTAACTCAAAGAGAACACAACAGAAGGAAAAATCAAAGGGGTGCAACTTCAAAGGTTGTATCTAAACTTGATCCTTGCTGCTGTGAAATGTTTTGAATCTGGAAACCATTATATGTCTTGATAAAGTATTTATCTAGTTGCAAGTGAAATTGTTTGTTAAAAATGCTAAACCTGCATAATGCTTGTTATCCATCACTTAGCTTGAAAATTGTTTTGTTTCCCATATGCTTAAATAAAAGAGATTGGTTTGAATTGAAAAGTGAAATATCCAATGTTGCATAAGTATGAATGGAAGTTGGTGGTGGTATATATGTGTTTGATTAAATGCATAACTCATGAAATAATTGTTGCATAATATCATTATCATTCAATTGTGAATTAGCTTGCTGTTACAAAGACTCCTCTCAATAATGAAAAAGCCCTTGGTAACAAAAACAGAAAGAAAAGGGAAAGAAAAAGCCAAAATGGCAATAAAAACAAAGAATAAAGGTTGGACACCAATAGCTTGAACCTTAGGACATATGCCTGTGGTGTTCTTGTACTAAGATCTGCTTGGATGAGTAAATTCTAAGGGGTATTTTAAAACCCGGTCACTTAGATCAACTGATTTGGGATGGCCAATTGAAAATCCACAATAAAGAGCAACTTAGATACAGAACATTTAGTTATCCAAAGAGATGCTGGGCGTCAATGATCCTAGGAAGAATTAGTGAGCCAAGTATCTGTGGTGGAGAGATGTTGAGTAAAAGAAAGAAACAAATAAAGCCAAAGGCTATTACTGCAACATTTGACACCAAACCTCCAAAAAGAATAATAAGCTTGTTAAGCATTGTAAGCCAAGAAAAGTTAGCAAGGGAGGAATCAAAAAGTGAGTCTTATAACAGCAAGTTTAGCAAACCTCATGTAACAGCAACAATAATTGAGTTATCATTGTCTGCATAATGACCCCATAGATTAAGTTCTGCTATCTACATAATAAGGATATGTATTCTTTTCTTATTCATTTCAATT
>NC_029777.3:33540357-33544671 GCF_000817695.3 Arachis duranensis
CGTTCATAGGTGAGAATGGTGATGAGTGTCACGGATCATCACATTCATCAAGTTGAGGAGCAAGTGATATCTTAGAATGGAGGCAAGCATGATTGAATGAAAAACAGTAGTAATTGCATTAATTCATCAAGACACAGCAGAGCTCCTCACCCCCAACCATGGGGTTTAGAGACTCATGCCATAGAAGATACAACAAGAAACGTGTAAAATGTCATGAGGTTCAGATACAATAGCAAAAAGTCCTATTTATGGTGAACTACTGACCTATGGTTTACAAGAATGAGTAAATGACGTAAAAATCCACTTCCGGGGTCCACTTGGTGTGTGCTTGGGCTGAGCATTGAAGCTATCATGTGTAGAGACTTTTTCTGGAGTTAAACGCCAGCTTTTGTGCCAGTTTGGGCGTTTAACTCCAACTTTTGTGCCAGTTCCGGCGTTAAACGCCGGGAATTCTAAAGCTGATTTGGAACTCCGGTTTGGGCCATCAATTCTTGGGCAAAGTATGGAACTCAGTATTCAGATAGTGTTATTGATTCTCCTAGTTAAGTATGTTGATTCTTGAACACAGCTACTTTATGAGTCTTGGCCGTGGCCCAAAGCACTCTGATTTCCAGTATTACCACCGAATACATACATGCCACAAACACATAACTGGGTGAACCTTTTCAGATTGTGACTCAGCTTTGCTAGAGTCCCTAATTAGAGGTGTTCAGGGTTCTTAAGCACACTCTTTTTGCTCTGGATCACGACTTTAACTGCTCAGTCTCAAGTTTTCACTTGACACCTTCACGCCAAAAGCACATGGTTAGGGACAGCTTGGTTCAGCCGCTTAGGCCAGGATTTTATTCCTGTGGGCCCTCCTATCCACTGATGCTCAAAGCCTTGGATCCTTTTTATTTTACCCTTGCCTTTTGGTTTAAAGGGCTATTGGTTTTTCTGCTTGCTTTTTTTTCTTTTTTTTGTATTCACTGCTTTTTCTTGCTTCAAGAATCAATTTGATGATTTTTCAGATCCTCAATAACATTTCTCGTTTTCCATCACTCTTTCAAGAGCCAACAATTTTAACATTCTTAAAACAATATATTCAAAAGACATATGCACTGTTCAAGCATTCATTCAGAAAACAAAAAGTATTGTCACCACATCAAACTAATTCAGCTAGTTTCAAAGATGAATTCGAAATCCTGTACTTCTTGTTCTTTTGTGATAAAAAAAAATTTTCATCTAAGAAAGGTGATGGATTCATAGGGCATTTATAACTTTAAGACATAGACACTAAGACACTAATGATCGTGTAATAAAGACACAAACATAGATAAACATAAAGCATAAAAATTTGAAAAATAGAAAACAAAGAACAAGGAAATTAAAGAACGGGTCCACCTTAGTGATGGCGGCTTGTTCTTCCTCTTGAAGATCTTATGGAGTGCTTTTGAGCTCGTCTATGTCTCTTCATTGTCTTTGTTGCTCTTCCCTCATAGCTTTTTGATCTTTTCTAATCTCATGGTGGATGAGGGAATGCTCTTGGTGCTCCATCCTTAGTTGTCCCATGTTAGAGCTTAATTCTCCTAGGGAGGTGTTGATTTGCTCCCAATAGTTTAGTGGAGGGAAGTGCATCCCTTGAGGCATCTCAGGGATTTCATGATGAGGAATTTCCTTATGCTCTTGTTTGCTCCATCCTTTTCTTAGTGATGAGCTTTTGAGATGAATATCTCCATCTCCCAGACTCAGAGGTGGAAGCTTTTGCCTTCCCTTTCCTCTTTCTAGAGGTTTCTCTGGCCTTAAGTGTCATACATGGTTATGGAAAACAAAAAGCAACGCTTTTACCACACCAAACTTAGAAGGTTTGCTCGTCCTCGAGCAAAAGAAGAAAGAAGGGAGTAGAAGAAGAAGAAAATGGATGAGATGGAGGGGGCTTTGTGGGTGGGTTTGGGAGGGAAAGTGGTTTGAATTTGAATGGTGAGGTAGGTGGGGTTTTATAAAGGATGCATGTGAGTGGTGAAGAGAATGGTGGGATTTGATAGGTGAGGGGTTTTTTTTTTGGGAAGAGGTGTTGAGGTGATTGGTGAATGTGTGAAGAAGAGAGAGTGTGGTGGGGATCTTGTGGGGTCCACAGATCCAGAGGTGTCAAGGAAAATTCATTCCTGCACTAAGTGGCGAGCAAAAATGCTCTTTGTGCCAATTCTGGCGTTAAACGCCAGGCTGGTGCCCATTTCTAGCGTTTAACGCCAGCTTCTTGCCCCTTCCTGGCGTTTAACGCCAGTCTGGTGCCCCTTTCTGGCGTTAAACGCCCAGAATGGTGCCAAACTGGGCGTTAAACGCCCATTTGCTACCCTTACTGGCGTTTAAACGCCAGCAGGTTTTTCCTCCAGGGTGTGCTATTTTTTCTTTCTATTTTTCATTCTGTTTTTGCTTTTTCAATTGATTTTGTGACTTCACATGATCATCAACCTGCAGAAAACATAAAATAACAATGGAAAATAGATAAATATAACATTCGGTTGCCTCCCAACAAGCGCTTCTTTAATGTCAGTAGCTTGACAGTGGACTCTCTTGGAGCCTTACGGATACTCAGAGCAATGTTGGAACCTCCCAACACCAAACTTAGAGTTTGACTGTGGGGGTTCAACACCAAACTTAGAATTTGGTTGTGCCCTCCCAACACCAAACTTAGAGATTGACTGTGGGGCTCTGTTTGACTCTGTTTTGAGAAAAGCTTTTCATGCTTCTTCTCTTTCCTGTCTGCAAACCATGGTACTTCCTGAATGGCGAAGAGTTGCTCATCCGGAAAGGTTTCAGAGATCTCAGTAGGAGGGAGGGATGCTCCTGCTACTGGTTCTATCCAGGACAGGTGATCAGCTACTTGATTCTCTGTCCCTTTTCTATCTCTTATTTCTATATCAAACTCTTGCAGAAGCAACACCCATCTTATGAGCCTGGGTTTTGAATCTTGCTTTTTGAGTAGATATTTAAGAGTAGCATGGTCAGTGTACACAATCACTTTTGATCCTACTAAATAAGATCTGAACTTGTTAATGGCATAAACCACTGCAAGTAACTCCTTTTCTATGGTTGTGTATTTCTTCTGTGCATCATTTAGAATACGGCTGCCATAATAAATGATGTGCAGGAGCTTATCATGCCTTTGTCCCAATACTGCACCAATGGCATGGTCACTGGCATCACACATTAGTTCAAATGGTAATGTCCAGTCTGGTACAGAGATGACTGGTACTGTGACCAGCTTAGCTTTCAAAGTCTCAAACGCCTACAGACACTCCTTATCAAAGATAAATGGCGTGTCAGCAGCTAGGAGATTACTCAGAGGTTTTGCAATTTTTGAAAAATCCTTTATAAACCTTCTGTAGAATCCTGCATGCCCCAGAAAGCTTCTGATTGCCTTAACATTGGTAGGTGGTGGTAATTTTCCAATTACCTTAACATTAGCTTGATCCACCTCTATTCCCTTGTTTGAAATTTTATGCCCAAGGACAATCCCTTCAGTCACCATTAAGTGACATTTTTCCCAGTTTAGAACTAGGTTGGTCTCTTGGCATCTTTTCAGAACAAGTGCTAGATGGTGAAGGCAGAAGCTGAATAAGTCTCCAAATACTGAAAAGTCATCCATGAAGACTTCCAGAAATTTCTCTACCATATATGAGAAAATAGAGAGCATGCACCTCTGAAAGGTTACAGGTGCATTACACAGGCCAAAAGGCATCCTCTGTAGGCAAACACTCTAGAAGGACATGTGAATGCTGTTTTCTCTTGGTCCTGAGGATCTACTGCAATTTGGTTGTAACCTGAATAGCCATCCAAAAAGCAGTAGTATTCATGACCTGCTAGTGTCTCTAGCATCTGGTCTATAAATGGTAAAGGAAAATGATCCTTTCTGGTGGCTATATTGAGCCTTCTGTAGTCAATACACATACGCCACCCTGTAACTGTTCTTGTAGGAACCAGTTCATTCTTTTCATTATGAACCACTGTCATGCCTCCCTTTTTGGGGACAACGTGGACAGGGCTCACTCAGGGGCTATCAGAAATAGGATAAATAATCCCAGCCTCTAGTAACTTAGTGACCTCTTTCTGCACCACCTCTTTCATGGCTGGATTTAGCTGCCTCTGTGGTTGAACCACTGGCTTAGCATCATCTTCCAATAGGATCTTGTGCATGCATCTTGCTGGGCTAATGCCCTTAAGATCACTTATGGACCACCCAAGAGCTGTCTTGTGTGTCCTTAGCACTTGAATTAGTGCTTCCTCTTCCTTTGGATTTAAAGTAGAGCTTATGATCACTGGAAAAGTGTCACC
>NC_029777.3:33544760-33545058 GCF_000817695.3 Arachis duranensis
ATCCTCTTCCTGAGGAATTTTCAGAATTTCTTTTATTTCCTTTAGTTCCTCCAGATCAGGCTGAACATCTTTAAAGATGTCTGGTGGACGAAATTGTGATCACTGTTCTTTAGGTTGTATAAAATTATTATTGTGGCACCAGTTGTTATCACAACTCCGTTCAACTGACCAGCAAGTGTACTGGGTCGTCCAAGTAATAAACCTTACGTGAGTAAGGGTCGAATCCACAGAGATTGTTGGTATGAAGCAAGCTATGGTCACCTTGCAAATCTCAGTTAGGCAGATTAAAATAGTTTTA
>NC_029777.3:33551963-33552772 GCF_000817695.3 Arachis duranensis
TCAAGAACAACTTGAAGATCATGAAGAACACTATGAATGCATGGGATTTTCGAAAAATGCAAGAAAAAATTTTAAAGCATGCAATTGACACCAAACTTAAAAATTAACACAAGACTCAAACAAGAACACAAAATATTTTTGATTCTTATGATTTTCTGAATTTTTTTGTATTTTTATTAATTTTTTCGAAAAACATTTTTGAAAAAAAAAACGAAAAATAAAAGAAAAATTTTTGAAAAAGATTTTAGAAAAGAAAGTTACCTAATCTGAGCAACAAGATGAACCGTCAGTTGTCCATACTCGAACAATCCCCGGCAACGGCGCCAAAAACTTGGTGGACGAAATTGTGATCACTGTTCTTTAGGTTGTATAAAATTATTATTGTGGCACCAGTTGTTATCACAACTCCGTTCAACTAACCAGCAAGTGTACTGGGTCGTCCAAGTAATAAACCTTACGTGAGTAAGGGTCGATCCCACAGAGATTGTTGGTATGAAGCAAGCTATGGTCACCTTGTAAATCTCAGTCAGGCAGATTAAAATGGTTTATGGGTTTTTGAAAATAAAAATAAGAGAATAGATTATAAAAAGGATAGAAGACTTATGTAGATTCATTGGTGGGAATTTCAGATAAGCGTATGGAGATACTGTATGGCTCAGGGACGCCTACTTTCCCACTGCTTCAACTCAATCTTTCTTACTCTTTTCCATGGCAAGCTGTGTATAAGGGTTCACCATCAGCGGTGGCTACTTTCAATCCTCTCGGGAAAATGATCCTATCCGGTTGTCAGTCGCACGGCTAATCGTCTG
>NC_029777.3:33553219-33554750 GCF_000817695.3 Arachis duranensis
TATTGGAGTTGAACTCCAAGTTATAGTGTGTTTTGGGCGTTCAACTCCGGATTATGACGTTTTTCTGGCGTTTAACTCCAGACAGCAGCATGAACTTGGCGTTCAACGCCAAGTTACGTCATCAATCTTCGAATAAAGTATAGACTATTATATATTGCTGGAAAGCTCTGGATGTCTACTTTCCAACGCCGTTGAGAGCGCGCCAATTGGAGTTCTGTAGCTCCAGAAAATCCATTTTGAGTGCAGGGAGGTCAGATTCCAACAGCATCAGCAGTCCTTTTGTCAGCCTTCTTCAGAGTTTTGCTCAAGTCCCTCAATTTCAGCCAGAATTTACCTGAAATCACAGAAAAACACACAAACTCATAGTAAAGTCCAGAAATGTGAATTTAACATAAAAACTAATGAAAACATCCCTAAAAGTAGCTCAAACTTACTAAAAACTATATAAAAACAATGCCAAAAAGCGTATAAATTATCCGCTCATCAATGTCCTCTAGCTCTGATTCGAGACTTTCAGTCATATTGACCTCCTCTACCAAAGAGTCAATAATATCAGTGCTCATGCAGTCATTTGATGTGTCTCGATGCTGCATAGCTTTGACAACATTCAACTTGAACTCATCCTCATTGACTCTCAGGGTTAATTCCCCTTTTTGGACGTCAATGAGAGTTCGTCCAGTTGCTAGGAAGGGTCTTCCTAGGATGAGAGTTGCACTCTTGTGCTCCTCTATTTCCAGCACTACAAAGTCAGTTGGAAAGGCGAATGGCCCAACCTTGACAATCATGTCCTCAATTATGCCTGATGGGTATTTAATGGAGCCATCAGCAAGTTGGAGGCATATCCGGGTTGGTTTGACTTCTTCAGTCAACCCAAGCTTTCTGATAGTGGATGCAGGTATTAGATTGATACTTGCTCCAAGGTCACATAGTGCTGTCTTAGTACAAGCACCTTCTAATGTGCATGGTATCATAAAGCTTCCAGGATCTTTAAGCTTCTCTGGTAAGCTCTTCAGAATGACTGCACTGCATTCTTCAGTGAGAAACACTTTTTCAGTTTCTCTCCAATCCTTCGTATAACTTAAGATCTCTTTCATGAACTTAGCATAAGAGGGTATTTGCTCAAGTGCTTCTGCAAACGGAATCTTTATTTCAAGAGTCTTGAGATAGTCTGCAAAGCGGGCAAATTGCTTATCCTGTTCCGCTTGGTGGAGTTTCTGAGGATAAGGCAGCTTGGCTTTATACTCTTCAACCTTAGTTGCTGCAGGTTTATTTCCTACAGAAGTGGTTGGAGAAGCCTGCTTAAGGGGGTTGTTATCAGCACTTGCAAGTGTCTGACCCCTTTGTGGCATTTGAACGCCAGGATTGGGTGCTTTTTGGGCGTTTAACGCCAGATTGCAACCCTTTTCTGGCGTTTAAACGCCAGAATTGGCTACCCATTGGGCGTTTAACGCCACTTTCTTACCCTTTTCTGGCGTTTGAACGCCAGAATCATTCCTCTCTGGGCTCTTACTGTCCTCAGAGGGATTTTGGC
>NC_029777.3:33554851-33555173 GCF_000817695.3 Arachis duranensis
ACATTCAATGTCTTCCCACTCCTTAATTTAACAGCTTGGCATTCTTCTGTTATCTGTTTAGATAGTTGCTGTCTTGTCTGATTTAATTGTGCTTCCATGTTCTTATTAGCAATTTTAGTTTCTTGGAGCATCTCTCTAAATTCTGCTAACTGTTTTGTCATCATGAGTAATTGCTGATTAAGCTCAACCATCTGTTCTTGAGGGTTTGGATCAGTAGTTACTGCCGTAACTTCTTCTTTTATAGAGGACTCACTGCTTGAGTATAAATGTTGATTTCTAGCAACAGTATCTATAAGCTCTTGAGCCTCTTCAATTGTCTTCC
>NC_029777.3:33555357-33558350 GCF_000817695.3 Arachis duranensis
GCATTATAAAGGGATTCATTATCCTCTTATTTAAAGCCTTGGATGTCCAGCCTTAGCTGTGTCATCCTTTTTGGAGGGTAAAATTGATTCAGAAATTTGTCTGATAACTGTCTACATGTTTTTATGCTTGCTGTGGGTTGGTTATTCAACCACCTCTTAGCTTGATCTTTTACAGCAAATGGAAACAGTAATAATCTGTAGACATCCTAATCCACCTCTTTATCACGTACTGTGTCAGCAATTTGTAAGAACTGTGCCAGAAACTCAGTAGGTTCTTCCTGAGGAAGACCGGAATACTGGCAGTTTTGCTGCACCATGATAATGAGTTGAGGATTTAGCTCAAAGCTGCTTGCTTTAAAGGGAGGTATACAGATGCTACTCCCATATGCAGCTGTAATGGGGTTAGCATATGACCCCAGAGTCCTTCTGGACTGCTCAAGTCCACTTAGGTCCATGATGGAGAAAGGGAAATGATATGGATTCACAAGTAAAGTATAAAATATTTTTATTTTTATTTTTTTAAAAGAAACCAAAAATAATAACTAAAATGAATGAAAAATAAAATAAAAATTTGAAAACCAAAAGAGAATAAAATCAAAGCAAATTGAAAGCTAAATTAATTAGTTAATTGAAAAGATTTTGGAATTAGCAATTAAAAAGATATGATTGAAAATTATTTTGAAAAAGATATGATTGCAAATAAAAAAAATTATTGAAAAGATATGATTTTGAAAATCTTTGACTAAATTAATGCAAAATTTCGAAAATTATGAGTAAAATAAGGGAAAGAATCCAGCACGAAGGTAACTTAGGATTTCTTGAGTCACTAGTGTCCAATTGATTGATAGTTGATAGCCATTAACTCTAGCCTTCATTAATCCAATTAGTGAGAGTAGCCATTGACTCTAGCCTTCATTGATTCAATTAGTGGAAACTAGGATTTATGGACTTGGATCAATACAACTCACTTGACTTTCCTTTGCTATTAGTTAGAGGATGACTTAGTGGGATTGATCCTTGCAATTATCATAATTGTGGTTAGTGATAATGATAGAGGTCCTTGATCATCAAACCTTGCCAAGATTGTTTGTTAATAAGATTTCATTACCATTTACTTTTCATATTTCTCATCCAAAACCCCAAAATAAACAAGTCCATAACCAATAACAAGAACACTACCCTGCAAGTCCTTTGAGAGATGACCCGAGGTTTAAATACTTCGGTTTATAGATTTTAGGGGTTTGTACTTGTGACAAACAAAATTTTTGTATAAAAGGATTATTGTTGGTTTAGAGACTATACTTTACAACGAGATTTCATTAGTGAAATTCTAAACCATCAAAAATCCAATCATCAGGTCCATGAGTGGGCTTTCTTGATGTGCAGTCAAATGCTCTACTACTGAGCTATGGACCCTTGAGATGAATCTCTCTATCTCCCATGACTCGGAGGTGGAAGCTTTTGCCTTCCCTTTCCTCTTTCTAGAGGTTTCTCCGGCCTTAGATGCCATCAATGGTTATCGAAAAACAAAAAAGCTATGCTTTTACCACACCAAACTTAGAATGTTGCTCACCCTCGAGCAAAAGAAGAAAGAATAGAAGAAAAAGAAGAAGATATAGAGGAGAGGGAGAGAGGTGTGGGTTTCGGTCGTTTAGGGTGGATTTGGGTGGGAAAGAGATTTTGAATTTGAAGGTAGGTTGGGTTTATGGGGAAGAGTGATTGAGGTGATTGGTGAATGATGTTTGGGGAAGAGTGTTATGAAAAGGTGTGAGAGAGAGGGATAAGGTAGGTGGGGATCCTGTGGGGTCCACAGATCCTGAGGTGATCCTGTGGGGTCCACAGGATCCTGAGGTGTCAAGGATTTCTCATCCCTGCACCCTTTAGGCATGTAAAATGCCCTTTGTATGCAATCCTGGCGTTTAACGCTAGATTGATGCTTGTTTCTGGCGTTAAACGCCAGCTCTATGCTTGTTTCTGGCGTTAAACGCCACTTTGCTGCTTGTTTCTGGCATTTAACGCCAGCTTTCCTCAGGGTGCAATCCTGGCGTTTAAACGCCAGACTGCTACTTGTTTCTGGCGTTCAACACCAGCTTCATGTTCTGTTCTGTCGTTAAACGCCAGCCAGATGCTCCTTACTGGCGTTTAAACGCTAGTAAGCTCTTCCTCTAGGGTGTACTTTTTCTTCTGCTATTTTTGATTCTGTTTTTAATTTTTGTAATTGTTTTGTGACTCCACATGATCATAAACCTAATAAAACATAAAAGAACAATAGAGATATAGATAAATAAAAATTGGGTTGCCTCCCAATAAGCGCTTCTTTAATGTCAATAGCTTGACAGTGGGCTCTCATGGAGCCTTACAGGTGTTCAGAGCATTGTTGGGACCTCCCAACACCAAACTTAGAGTTTGAATGTGGGGGTTCAACACCAAACTTAGAGTTTGGTTGTGGCCTCCTGGTAGCGCGAAATTGTGATCAATACTTTTCACAACTCAAATAATCCCCGGTAGTGAATCCAAAAACTTGGTGTTCAATACCATGGCATAAACACAACTTCGCACAACTAACCAGCAAGTGTACTGGGTCGTCCAAGTAATAAACCTTACGTGAGTAAGGGTCGATCCCACAGAGATTGTTGGTATGAAGCAAGCTATGGTCACCTTGTAAATCTTAGTCAGGCAAACTCAAATGGGTATGGTGATAAACGCATAAAACATAAAGATAAAGATAGAGATACTTATGTAATTCATTGGTAGGAACTTCAGATAAGCGCATGAAGATGCCTTCCCTTCCGTCTCTCTGCTTTCCTACTGTCTTCATCCAATCCTTCTTACTCCTTTCCATGGCAAGCTTATGCAAGGGTTTCACCGTTGTCAGTGGCTACCTCCCATCCTCTCAGTGGAAATGTTCAACGCACCCTGTCACGGCACGGCTATTCAGCTGTCGGTTCTCGATCATGTCGGAATAGAATCCAGTGATTCTTTTGCGTCTGTCA
>NC_029777.3:33559190-33559664 GCF_000817695.3 Arachis duranensis
ATAATTAAACTGTTATAAAATTCAAAATTCATGCAATTCTTTTTCTTTTTCAATTAAGCACATTTTTATTCAAGAGAGGTGGTGGATTCATAGGACATTCATAACTTTAAGGCATAGACACTAAGACACTAATGATCACAAGACACAAACATAGATAAACATAAGCATAAAATTCGAAAAACAGAAGAATAAAGAACAAGGAAATCAAGGAACGGGTCCACCTTAGTGATGGCGGCTCTTTCTTCCTCTTGAAGATCCAATGGAGTGCTTTGGCTCCTCAATGTCTCTTCCTTGTCTTTGTTGCTCCTCTCTCATGATTCTTTGATCTTCTCTAATTTCATGGAGGATAATGGAGTGTTCTTGGTGCTCCACCCTTAGTTGTCCCATGTTGGAACTCAATTCTCCTAGGGAGGTATTTAGTTGCTCCCAATAGTTTTGTGGAGGAAAGTGCATCCCTTGAGGAATCTCAGGGAT
>NC_029777.3:33561442-33561746 GCF_000817695.3 Arachis duranensis
TCGTCCTCGAGCAAAAGAAGAAAGAAGAGAGTAGAAGAAGAAGAAATGAGGAAGAAGGGAATGGCTCTGTGTTCGGCCAAAGGGGAGAGAAATGGTGTTTAGGATGTGTGAAAATGAAGGAGTGAAGGAGGGTTTATATAGGAGAGGGGGATGGGAGGGTTCGGCCATTTGAGGGTGGGTTTGGGTAGGAAGGTGGTTTGAATTTGAATGGTGAGGTAGGTGGAGTTTTATGAAGGATGGATGTGAGTGGTGAAGAGAAAGATGGGATTTGATAGGTGAAGGGTTTTTTGGGGAAGAGGTGTTT
>NC_029777.3:33563170-33564580 GCF_000817695.3 Arachis duranensis
AACTTGCTCTTCAGTGACATACTCATCCTCTTCAGAGGAAGAATACTCATCAGAGCTCATGAATGGCAGAAGTAAGTCCAATGGATCTCTATGGTCTCAGTTTGAGCCTCAGATTCCCATGGTTCCTCATTGGGGAACTCATTGGAGGCCAGTGGACGCCCAGTGAGGCTTTCCTTAGTGGCGTTCACTGCCTCTCCTTCCTCCCAGAATTCGGCCATGTTGATGGCCTTACACTCTCCTTTTGGATTTTCTTCTGTATTGCTTAGGAGAGTACTGGGAGGGAGTTCAGTAATTTTCTTGCTCAGCTGACTCACTTGTGCCTCCAAATTTCTAATGGAGGATCTTGTTTCAGTCATGAAACTTTGAGTAGTTTTGATTAGATCAGAGACCATGCTTGCTAAGTCAGAGTTATTCTGCTTAGAACTCTCTGTCTGTTGCTGAGAAGATGATGGAAAAGGCTTGCTATTGCTAAACCTGCTTCTTCCACCATTATTATTGTTGAAACCTTGTTGAGGTTACTGTTGATCCTTCCATGAAAGATTTGGATGATTTCTCCATGAAGGATTATAGGTGTTTCCATAGGGTTCTCCCATGTAATTCACCTCTTCCATTGAAGGGTTCTCAGGATCATAAGCTTCTTCCTCAGATGAAGCTTCCTTAGTACTGCTTGGTGCATTTTGCATTCCAGACAGACTTTGAGAACTCATATTGACTTGTTGAGTTAATATTTTGTTCTGAGCCAATATGGCATTCAGAGTGTCAATTTCAAGAACTCCTTTCTTCTGACTAGTCCTATTGTTCACAGGATTTCTTTCAGAAGTGTACATGAATTGGTTATTTGAAACCATTTCAATCAGTTCTTGAGCTTCAGTAGGCGTCTTCTTCAGATGAAGAGATCCTCCTGCAGAGCTATCCAAAGACATCTTGGATAGTTCAGAGAGACCATCATAGAAAATACCTATGATGCTCCATTCAGAAAGCATATCAGAAGGACACTTTCTAATTAAATGTTTGTATCTTTCCCAAGCTTCATAGAGGGATTCTCCTTCCTTCTGTCTGAAGGTTTGGACTTCCACTCTAAGCTTACTCAATTTTTGAGGTGGAAAGAACTTTGCCAAGAAGGCATTGACTAGCTTTTCCCAAGAGTCCAGGCTTTCTTTAGGTTGTGAGTTCAACCATATCCTAGCTCTGTCTCTTACAGCAAAAAGGAATAGCATAAGTCTGTAGACCTCAGGGTCAACCCCATTAGTCTTAACAGTGTCACAAATTTGCAAGAACTCAGCTAAGAACTGATGAGGATCTTCCAATGGAAGTCCATGGAACTTGCAATTCTGTTGCATTAGAGAAACTAATTGAGGCTTAAGCTCAAAGTTGTTTGCTCCAATGGCAGGAATAGAGATGCTTCTCCCA
>NC_029777.3:33565001-33566709 GCF_000817695.3 Arachis duranensis
TGATTCAAACATTAAACCTTCCTCAACAGAAAAGGCAACATACTTGAAATGTTGAATCAAATCATTAATTGATAGTAAGTATCTTTGAAAATAGAAAGAAATTGATTTTGAAAAAGATTTGAAAAATTGATTTAAAAAAAGATTTGATTTTGAAAAACTTTGAAAACCTGAAAAAAAATTGCATTGAAAAACAGAATCTTCCCTCTTGTGCCATCCTGGCGTTAAACGCCCAGAATGGTGCACATTCTGGCGTTTAACGCCCAAACCTATACCCTTTTGGGCGTTAAACGCCCAATCAGGTACCCTGGCTGGCGTTTAAACGCCAGTCTGTCCTTCTTCACTGGGCGTTTTGAACGCCCAGCTTTTCTGTGTAATTCCTCTGCTGTATGTTCTGAATCTTTAATTTCTCTATAGTATTGACTTGAGAAGACACAAATAAAAAATATTTTTGGATTTTTAATAATAAGGAAAAATCAAAATGCAACAAGAATCAAATAACTATGCATGCAAGACACCAAACTTAGCAGTTTGTATACTACTGACACTAATGAGAATGCATATGAGACACATAAAACACTCAAGTCAAGAGAATTCAAAGATCAGAGTAAGAAATCATCAAGAATTATTTGAAGATCCTTAAGAACACATGAATGGATGCATGCAATTGACACCAAACTTAACATGAGACACTAGACTCAAACAAGAAATTTTTGGATGTTATGATTTTTTTTGATTTTTTTGTGTTTTTCGAAAATTAAGTGGAAAAAGATATCAAAATTCTTAATGAGAATCCCAGGAATCATGCAATGTTAGTCTAAAGCTTCAGTCTAAAGGAATTAGACATGGTTAGCCAAGCTTCAGCAGAACACTGCATTCAAGAGCAAAATTGATGAAGATCAATCAGCTTTGGTGATGATAAGAACATCACCTTGAAACACTAGAATTCATTCTTAAGAACTCTGAAGAAAAAATACCTAATCTAAGCAACAAGATGAACCGTCAGTTGTCCAAACTCAACAATCCCCGGCAACGGCGCCAAAAACTTGGTACTGTTGCCGGATCTTGGCACTGATGTTACTGGACCAAAAGCTTGCTCAAAACTTGAACAATCCCCGGCAACGGTGCCAAAAACTTGGTGCGCGAAATTGTGAACAATACTTTTCACAACTCTCATAATCCCCGGTCATGAACCCCAAAAACTTGGTGTTCAATACCATGGCATAAACACAACTCCGCACAACTAACCAGCAAGTGTACTGGGTCGTCCAAGTAATAAACCTTACGCGAGTAAGGGTCGATCCCACAGAGATTGTTAGTATGAAGCAAGCTATGGTCATCTTGTAAATCTTAGTCAGGCAAACTCAAATGGATATAGTGATAGACGCATAAAACACAAAGATAAAGATAGAGGTACTTATGTAATTCATTGGTAGGAACTTCAGATAAGCGCATGAAGATGCCTTCCCTTCCGTCTCTCTGCTTTCCTACTGTCTTCATCCAATCCTTCGTACTCCTTTCCATGGCAAGCTTATGTAGGGTTTCACCGTTGTCAATGGCTACCTCCCATCCTCTCAGTGAAAACGTTCAACGCACCCTGTCATGGCACGGCTAATCATCTGTCGGTTCTCAATCAGGTTGGAATAGAATCCAGTGATTCTTTTGCATTTGTCACTAACGCCTAGCCCTCAGGAGTTTGAAGCTCGTCACA
>NC_029777.3:33568490-33568939 GCF_000817695.3 Arachis duranensis
TTAATTGTGCTTAAGAGTGAAAACATGCTTTTTAGGTCTTAAAATGAATAAATTTAATTCACCTTGATTCCATTAGATGCCTTGATATGTTTGTTAAGTGATTTAAGGTTTAGGAGGCAAAGATTGGATCACGGGAATGAAGAAAGAAGCATGAAAAGTTGGAGAACTCATGAAGAAATGAAAGAACCGGAAAGCTGTCAAGCCGGCCTCTTCACACTTAAATGACCATAACTTGAGCTACAGAGGTCCAAATGATGCGGTTCCAGTTGGGTTAGAAAGCTAACATCCGGGGCTTCGAAACGATATAAGATTTGCCATAGTTGCTACAAGTATGGTGGCGCGCGCGCGCATAGTACGCGCACGCGCCGTTGCTGCCACCTAGTCCACTTGAAGCAAAACGTGGCCAGCGATTTTAGAAGCCTTGTGGGCCCAATCCAACTCATTTCTAA
>NC_029777.3:33569065-33574211 GCF_000817695.3 Arachis duranensis
CTCTCACTTCTCTCTAGGATTAGGATTAGGATTAGGTTTAGTTCTTAGATCTAGATTTAGATTCATCTTCTTCTACTTCTATCTTCTCAATTCCTTGTAGTTACATTCATTCTTCTCCTATTCTTTTGGTGTAACCTCTTTTATGTTGTTCTTATATTTTGTTGTAGATCTAGTATTGTTCCTTCTACTTTCTTTCAATTCAATTCAAGGTGATTCATAATAATTGTGTTTCTTTTGATTGTTGTTGTTAATTTCTTTCAATAATTGTTGTTAGATTCTCTTCTTGTTGTCAATTTGCTTTGCATTTCTTTTGTGCCTTCCAAGTGTTTGATGAAATGCTTGGTAGGATTTTAGTGTAGCTTTTGTTCCTCTTGGCTTTGGTTGAGTAATTAGTGACTCTTGAGTTATCTAATCCTTTTGTTGATTGATAATTAGAAGTTGCTAATTGATTTGAATACCTCTAAAGCTAGTCTTTCCTTTAGGAGTTGATTAGGACTTGAGGAATCAAATTGATTCATCCACTTGACTCTCCTCCATGGTTAAAGGTTAACTAAGTGGGAGCAATGGATAATTTGTTATCACAATTGAGGAGGATAACTAGGATAGGACTTCTAGAGTTCTCATATCTTGCCAAGAGCTTTATTAGTTGTTAGGTTATTTCCCTTGCCATTTATAATTCTTGTCTATAATCTCAAAAACCCCAAAATAACTCACAACCAATAACAAGACACTTTATTGTAAATCATAGGGAGAACGACCCGAGGTTTAAATACTTCGGTTATTAATTTTAGGGGTTTGTACTTGTGACAAACAAATTTTTGTATGAAATGATTATTGCTTGGTTTAGAAACTATACTTCGACGAGATTTTATTTGAGAAATTCTAAACCGTAAAAAATCCAATCGTCAGGCATGGATCAAAGGAAGCAAGGAAGAAAGCATACAAGTAGAGAGAAGCATAAAAGTCAAAGAAGCAAAGTCAGCCATGCACGCGCACGCGCACAAGGCGCTCGCGCGCACATTGCAAAACAGGCCAAGGGCACGCACGCGTACCGTGCGCGCACGCGCCGATGATGGCACATGACCTCACTAATGCAACACGTGCCTGGCGATTTGAGGGGGTTTCTGAACCCATTTTGGCACCAAATGCTAAGGGAGAGGAATATAAGGATGAAGGATTAAGGGGAAGGCATTAGAGAATGAACTAGGCAATAATACATACTCACTAGGATTAGTTTAGAGTTAGTTTCTAGAGAGAGAAGCTCTCACTTCTCTCTAGAATTAGGATTAGGTTTAGGTTAATCTCTCTTCTTAGATCTAGGTTTAATTCATGCTTTGATTCAATTTTCCTTTATCAATTCTCAATCTTCTCATCTCTCTCTTTCTAGTTATGTGCTTTCATAATTGTAATTCTTCATTTTGTTTTGGATAGATTGTTGTTCCTTTGTTTCCTTTCAATAATGCAATTTGAGGTAATTCATGATAGTTGTGATCTCCTTGATTGTTGTTGTTAATTCTTTGCAGTAATTGTTGTTAGATTCTATTCTTGTTATCAATTTACTATGCTTTTCTTTTGTGCCTTCCAAGTGTTTGATGAAATAGTGGTAGCAATAAACAATTCTCATCACAATTGAGAAGGATAACTAGGATAGGACTTCTAATTCTCATATCTTGCCAAGAGCCTTTTATAGTTGTTAGTTTATTTTCATTGCCATTTATTTTTCATGCTTCTTATCCAAAACCCCAAAACACATTTCTAACCAATAACAAGACACTTTATTACAATTCCTAGGGAGAACGACCCGAGGTTTGAATACTTCGGTTTATAAATTTTAGGGGTTTGTTTTAGTGACAAACAATCTTTTGTATGAGAGGATTATTATTGGTTTAGAAACTATACTTGCAACGAGAATTCAATTGTGAAATTCTAAACCGTCAAAAATCCGTTCATCAAAATGGTGCCGTTGCCGGGGATTTGCAATGGTGTTATGTTATTGGTTATTGTACATATGTGAATAGTGTAAATATCTTGCTTTTTGCTTCATTTGCTAGTGTAGAATTTTATTTTCTTTTTCCACCATGAATTCTCACTTTGGCTATGAGTTTGGTTCTAATTATGTTGTAGGTAATGAGAGCTTCAATGAGGATGTGTATCAAGGATGGAACAATCAAAGGTGGGAGGAGCCATATGCATATGATCAATCTCCATGGCAACAACCTCCACCAATGCACCATGAAGAAGAGCCATTCTATGATGCATATCAACCCAATAGCTATGGTGAATCACCTTGTGACTTTCAAGAACCACCACCATATGCCTATGAATCATATCCTCAACATGAACCCCAACCATTCTCACAAGCCCCTCCACACCAAGCACCTTCCTATGACCCATACCCATCGTACAACCAATCATCCATCCCATGTTTTTATGACAACTATGAGCAAGAACCCTTCGAACCACCACAACCCTATCAAGATTACTTCCAAGAACCACCTCAATACATACAATCTCCACAACTTTACCAAAAAGAACCATCTTCCTATTATGAACCCACGCTCCAAAATGATGAACCTTCCTACCCACCACGAACCTCAATGGACGATTCTCTCATTTTGTTACTTCAAGGACAAGAGGCCATGAAGCGGGATACACTTGAGTTTGTGACCAATTTGACGAAGGTGGTGCACACCTTAGCCAAACCAATGTTTGAATGTTCAAGGTACTTCCGTGACCAAATGTGAAAAGTTAGAAGAAGAGCAGAGCATGCAGGAGAAAGTGGAGAATCCGGTAGAGAAGGAGGAGTCCAATTTTGTGTTGGAACAATTGGAGGAGCCTATGCTCATTAAAAAAAAAGAAGAAGTGGTTGAAGATTTAGGAGATGTTGAAAGTCCATGAGAATGTAGCAGCATGGAGCACTCTTTCAAGAAGCTTGAAGTTGATGTTGACGAGGGTGCGCAACCTCCAAGGCATATCATCGTTGGAGACTTGAAAGAGGCTTATCAAAAGATGGATTCAATCATGGATGAATTTCTCTCTATAATGGAATCCTCCCCCATTGGACATGAAGTTGAAACTATAAAAGAGTGTACACAACCTTCCAAGGAAAGCGAAAATGGCATGGTGTATATTGAAATTGAAGAATATGAAAAGGTTGATCAAGAGATGAACTCATCCATCAATGAATTTCTATCCAAAATTGAATCACCTCTCATTAGACAAGATGAAGTTCTTGAAGACAACGCCAAGCCAAGTGGAAAAAGGGAAAAGGTTGAAACTGAAGAAGCTTGTGAAGAGGTGGAAACAATAAAAGAGAAGCACAAGGAAGTGGACCTTGCATTGTCTAAGTGCGGGGAAGCCCCCCCTTCCCAAGTTGCCATCCAACACAACATTCAAGTGGAAAAAATCTCTATCTCTAAGCTTTAATTTCTCACTTGAATGTGGGTTGATTGAAAATGATGGTCAACTTAGAACTCTTTGTGGAATTAAAAGTAAGAATGAGTTGTGTAGTGGTTGGAAAGTTGGTGTTAAGCTTATCAAGGTCAAGGCCCCAAGGTATAGGGATGATGTTGGGACAAGAATCGCTTTGTATGGGTCTAGAAGGAAGCATTGGTGGAGTAAAGAGAATTCCATGTGTCAATCACCCGTAGGTCAACCATCCATCCGCCAGAATCGTGAAACTCAACTAACGGTTGGATGCGAAGATAAGATATGGGGTCCCGGTTCGCTATGTGCAAATCAACTATGGGAACTCATATCTTGGGTGGAACTTTGCCCAAGCTTAATAAAAATGGTTGGAAATTCTGTCAACCAAGTGAGGAGCAACGATCCTTGGATATTCAAGGATGAGTACAAACATAAGCCACCATGACAACAAGCATCTCAAAATGTCCAACTTAAGGACTTAAACTAAAAGTGCTAGGTGGGAGACACCCCACCATGGTAAACTCTTTCCACTCTCTTTTAAATTTGTTCAATAAGTGATTTGAGTTACCATTGTAGGTAGATGTTTCATACAAATTTGTTTGTACAACTTAATTGTTAGCTTAGTCACATGCATGTTGTGTTTAGTAGTAGATGAATAATATCAAAATTGCATTTTTGTGAATTGTATGATGGATGAGTGAATAAGAGTTGTGAACACTATGGGGAACACCCAGCATCATTTTTCATGTGAAAAAAAAAGGGGATGGATGCGCGCGCACAAAGTACGCGTACGCGTCCCTGTGCAGATGCACCATCGCCCACATACCCGAGAGTTGGGCCTCTCTTGGGCAAACATTATGCCCTGAACACAACCTAACCCACGCGGACGCGCACTTGACGCGTCCGCGCCGATCTGCTACTGCAAATTGTTGAGCCAATCCCCAGAGAGTTGGGCCAGCTCTGAGCCAAACTTAGGCCCCTAGCCCAACTCGATCTGCGCGGACGCGCACCTGCCGCGTGCGCGCCTGTATGTCAATAATGGACAAGACGCGCACGCGCACGCATCGCGCTAGTGCGCACCTTATCCCATATCGTCACCGTACGCGGACGCGTACATGCCGTGCGCACGTCCTTACGTGCTGCCACCAATCTAGGCTTCTAACCCGAGAGTTGGGCGTGCCTCATGCCCACTCTAAGCTTCAGGCCCAATCTCACGTACGCGTGCGCGCACTGTACGCGCACGCGCACGTTACCTAAATTGCCAACCCACGCTATAGCGCACTGCACGCCCACGCGTGGATCTCCATTCTCCCCAATGCGCGCGGACGCGTACATGCCGCGTGTGCGCCGGTCTGGTAGCGCGACCTCCAGGCCATTCTCTAGAGAGTTAGGCCTGAGTTGGGCCAACTCTAAGCCCCTAGCCCAACTCCATGCACGCATGCGCGCACGGTACGCGCACGCGTCCCTTCCTATTTAGCTCATCCACGCTTCAGCGCGTTGTACGCGCATGCGTAGGCACCCAGTTTCCTAAATCGACGCGAACGCACAAGGTGCGCGCGCGCGCCGATTCAAAAATAGGGATAACCCTAATACGCGATGCACACTGCGCAGTCGTGCATTTCCCCCCCAACCTCCATTTCCGTTTCTTCTTCTTCTTCCCCCCATAACCACCACCTCCGCTCCGCCGACCACCACCACACGGCCGCCCCTTCTCTCACCG
>NC_029777.3:33574400-33608402 GCF_000817695.3 Arachis duranensis
TTAATTACTGTAATTGCATGTTAGTTAGTTAGACTTAGAACTTTGTATGTTAGGTTAGATAGAAATAATTGCGGTTAGGTAGCTAGGGCTGGATAGAGGATTCTAGGCCTGATAAGTGCTCCGTTCGTGCATATGTTGCTGTCTGCTTATCTGGATGTTGCATGCTGATTTTGGACTGTTTTTATGCATTTTTTGTTGCCTGAATACTATACCACTGCTGCTGTGCCTAATTGATGTTGTTTTCTGTGCTATTTGTGCTAAATTGCTATCCGGGAACGTCCAATTTTAAGTCGGAATGCTGCCCGATTTTCAAGGAAATTAGTTTCATTTTGATCTTTATTTCAGTTTTGGGCAAATTTCCATTTCCTTTTGACTTCCCGAATTTGCACAATCATTGTGAACATGGACCACAACTTCTCTCTTAATTGCACATAAATATCATCATATCACTAACCTACTTTTCTTACTCACTAATTTCTTTAACCATCTAACTTCCACTCACCTTTAACCCTCTTTAACAATTCTTTTACAATATGATGATAATATTGCCTTTTGAATGGGAGTGTTGCCTTTAATGTAAGATGCTTATTCCTTGCAACATCATGATTGTTTTTGTCAATTGTATCCTGAACATGCCTTCTTTGTTACATGCTAAATGTCTTATATATTCAATCATATTTTTCAGGATGGCGGATAGAGGCAAAGCCATAGCCACTGCTTCTAAGAAGAGAAAACACTCTACCCCCTCCATTCCTTCCATCTACAAGCACTATGCTAAGAATCCATTAAATGATGAGGAAAAAGAAAATCAGCAGTTGCCTTCTACCAATCCAGACAAATTCCCCAATCTCTACTGTGAGCTTTGGTTTTCTAGATATCGAACAACGAAGCTGAATACTGAGAAGAAGTTGCTCCTACCTAATGATGTGAGACGGTCCATTACCGGTCGGATCCTTGAGTTAGGCATTGACTTTGTTGACCGGGATTTGGGTGATATAAATATATCTTGGGTGAAGGAATTCTACTGCAACTTCTTCCGTCCGACCTTGGATTCGGTTCAGGTGCGGGGTAGAGAGGTTATGATTACTGAGACTGCTATTGAGGAGGCGCTACAGTGCCGGCATGTACCTGATGAGCTGTGTGCCCATCAGCAGGCTGAGTTGGCCATACACAGCATGACTTTTGATTATGAGGCACTTAGGAGTGTTATTGGGTTACCAGATGCCACATGGGTTATGGATGCAAATAATACTAAGCCGAAAGGGATGCTCTTTACTCATCTAACTCGTGAGGCCAAGACTTGGCAGATGATATTCGCATGCTATGTCCTACCCACCACCCACTTTTCTGAGATCCCTATGGAGATGCTTCTACTGATTGGGTGTGTCATGGAGGGGAAGGATGTCTCTTTTCCTAGGCTTATCCGACAGTGTATGTGGCGGGCGCATATTCGTGGCCTACTCCTATTTCCTACATTGGTCACGAGTATGGTGGCCCTAGCTGAGGTCCCATGGCTGGACGATGATGTGCGACCACCGCCCCCTGATGCTGATGACAGGGAGGTTACTATTCCCTGGGGTGGTTGGGTGCATGAGAGACCACTTGCTAGATGCCGATCTCGGGCTAGAGCTGTCATGGGGACACCTTCACCGTCAGCCCCTACAGCTGCCCCTTCATCCTCTACAGCAGCACCTGAGCCTACCTATCTCCTGGTCCAGCGTCTGTTCCGGTTCTTAGAGCGCGAGAGACGCCATGTCAGACGCCGTTTAGACAGGATGGACCAGGCACTTATTTCTTTGGATGCCTTGAGCTACCTCCGCTTCCCGATTCTCCGGCCTCCGATGAGCAGGATCATCAGGAGGAGGAGGCGGAGGCACCAGTTCAGCAGGATGCCCCTGACACTACAGAGCCACCACAGACTCATGAGGATCCGGTCCCACAGCCAGAGCCTATCGTTGTACCTCCCACTGATCCTCCGGTTTAGCATCGAGGACGATGCTTGATTTTAAGTGTGGGGACGGCACCGGTAGCATTATTTGGGAACCGATGAACTTTTCGGCCTAGTTATCTTATTTTGCACATCTTTGTATATATTTTGATGCACTTCTAGTTTGCTTTGGATACTTTTATTGCTTATTTTGGATTTTAGATATTTTGATGCTTATGGATATTTTTAGATGTTTTGGATGATAGATTCCGTACTTTTAGTTGAATTTGTCTTTATACATTTTTGTTTATCTTTATTTTTAGTTGTGGTTGTGATTAGAAATCATACTTTGAATTGCAAATACTTAGTCACCCTTTTTGCATAAGAAATTGGTTTTAAGTGAAAAAGGAAAGGGTGAACTAAGAAAAAAAAATTTTGAATTTTTCAATCACAACAATGCTTAGTCAAACATTGAAATTTTCCAAGGAGTTTGAATATAGGGCATTAACCCAATGGATTGAAAGAAAAATTTTTGGTGAAACTTGCTTGAATTTCATACTTTGTGAAGCATGTATTGAACTAAGAACACAAGCTTGTGAGACTTGAGCCTATTGATGTGGTTACATTTTATAACCACTTATCTTCCATTCTTGTGTGGAATTGTTCTCTTTCTATGATTGTGATCCTTGATTTGCTTGATTCTATATGTCCATTTATCTCTTGTATTTATGCATTTATATGATTGAGGCCATTACTTCATTAGCCCACTTACCCAAATAGCCAACCTTTTATTCTCCATTGTTAGCCAATTTTGAGCCTATGCTTAACCAACTTATTCTCAATTTAGCACATTACAAGCACATGGCGGAAAACCAATAAAAGTCCTTGTTTGGATCTTTGATTAGCCTAGGCTAGTGAGAGTGTTTATTATTCAAAGTTGGTGAGGCTTGGGAACATTGGATGGGATAAAAGGGGTGGTACACTTTCATGTTTAGGAATTGGGTACATACTCATGTATTAATTAAATGAATAGACCTTATGCATTGATGTTCTTGTATATAGTTTGACAAAAGAAAAAGAAACGAAAAGAAAAAAAAAGAGAAATAAAAGTGAAAATGAGAAAAACAAAAGAAAAGAAAAGAAAAAAAAGAAAAAATTGTATATGGAAAAAAGAAGGAAAAATAATAAAGAGGGGACAAAATGTCCCAAAGTGAAGTCAATAAAAAGGAATCAATGCATAGGTGTTATGAATCAAATAAGGATGCATGAATATGTAAGAAAAAGTGAAGAATGGGTAGTTAGAATAGTTTGAACTTGTACAGGTCATTATAGAGTTAGGTGGGGAAGTCTATGCTAATCAAAGATCCAAATCTTAGTCCACTTAACCATAAATGATCCTACCTTGACCTTAACCCCATTACAACCTAAATGAAAGACCTCATGATGAATGTATGCATGCATTGAATAAATGTTGATTGTTAGAAGAAAATCAAATTTTGGAAAGCTTGATTAGAAGAGAATTGAGTGGATTAACCCCTAAATACTTGAGTGAATAGAGCGGATACACATCCGGTGAGGGTTCAAAAGTTCAATTACATGTGTTCACCCATATTATTTATATTCTTGCAAGTCTAAATTCTTTTTGATAATTCAATACAATTGTGGTTTGGAATTAATTCCTCTTGCCTAGCCCTTGTGCTTACACATGCTCTCTTGGAAATTTGATATGTTTGAATTAAGCATTTGCATTTACTTTAGGTAGTTGCATTTAGATAGGATTCATATAGTTTAGTTGCATTCAATAAATGTTATAACCTTTAGTTCCTTCTTATTTTAGCATGAGGACATGCTAAGGTTTAAGTGTGGGGAGGTTGACAAACCCCAATTTGACGGTTTGTTTTGCATTGAATTTAGAATATTTTGATAACCTTTCGTCACATTTAGCCTAGGAATTAGCATGGTTTTGTTATCTCTCCCATATTCGTGCTTAAGTGTAAAACATGCTTTTTAAGCCTTATTTTGATGAATTCTAGTTTCTCTTTGATTCCATAAGATGCCTTGATGTGTCTGCTAGTAATTCCAGGATTGAAATAGGCTAGGCATGGATCAAAGGAAGCAAGGAAGGAAGCATACAAGTAGAGAGAAGCATAAAATTCAAAGAAGCAAAGTCAGCCATGCACGCACACGCGCACAAGGCGCTCGCGCGCACATTGCGAAACAGGCCAAGGGCACGCATGCGTACCGTGCGCGCACGCGCCGATGATGGCACATGACCTCACTAATGCAACACGTGCCTGGCGATTTGAGGGGGTTTCTGAACCCATTTTGGCGCCAATGCTAAGGGAGAGGAATATAAGGATGAAGGATTAAGGGGAAGGCATTAGAGAATGAACTAGGCAATAATACATACTCACTAGGATTAGTTTAGAGTTAGTTTCTAGAGAGAGAAGCTCTCACTTCTCTCTAGAATTAGGATTAGGTTTAGGCTAATCTCTCTTCTTAGATCTAGGTTTAATTCATGCTTTGATTCAATTTTCCTTTATCAATTCTCAATCTTCTTATCTCTCTCTTTCTAGTTATGTGCTTTCATAATTGTAATTCTTCATTTTGTTTTGGATAGATTGTTGTTCCTTTGTTAGATTCTATTCTTGTTATCAATTTACTATGCTTTTCTTGTATGCCTTCCAAGTGTTTGATGAAATGCTTGGTTGGGTTTTAGTGTAGGTTTTGTTCCTCTTGGCCTAGGTAGAGTAATTAGTGACTCTTGAGTTATCTAATTCCTTTGTTGATTGATAATTAGAAGTTGCTAATTGATTTGAATGCCTCTAAAGCTAGTCTTTCCTTTAGGAGTTGATTAGGACTTGAGGAATCAAATTGATTCATCCACTTGACTTTCCTTCATGGTTAGAGGTTAACTAAGTGGTAGTAATAAACAATTCTCATCACAATTGAAAAGGATAACTAGGATAGGAATTCTAGTTTTCATACCTTGCCAAGAGTCTTTTATAGTTGTTAGTTTACTTTCATTGCCATTTACTTTCATGCCTCTTATCAAAACCCCAAAAATAACTCAACCAATAACAAGACACTTCATTACAATTCCTAGGGAGAACGACCCGAGGTTTGAATACTTCGGTTTATAAATTTTAGGAGTTTGTTTTAGTGACAAACAATCTTTTGTATGAGAGGATTATTGTTGGTTTAGAAACTATACTTGCAACGAGAATTCAATTGTGAAATTCTAAACCGTCAAAAATCCGTTCATCAATGGAAAGGCCTTTAACCTTCACTAACACGTCCTCTACCAATCCATAAGCTTGTTTTATTAACTTGTCTGCCATCTCTACTGAGATTCTTACAGTTTGTACCTCAAAGATCCCCAGTTTCTCCATTACAGAGAGTGGCATAAGATTTATACCTGACCCCAAGTCACACAGAGCCTTCTCAAAGATCATGGTGCCTATAGTACAGGGTATTAAGAATTTACCAGGATCTTCTTTATTTTGATGTAAAGTTTGCTGAACCCATGTATTTAGTTCACGAATGAGCAAGGGAGGTTCATCTTCCCAAGTCTCATTACCAAACAACTTGGCATTCAGCTTCATGATGGCTCCTAGATATTGAGCAACTTGCTCTTCAGTTACATCTTCATCCTCTTCAGAGGAAGAATAGTCCTCAGAGCTCATGAATGGTAGAAAGAGGTTTAATGGAATCTCTATAGTCTCTATATGAGCCTCAGATTCCTTTAGGTCCTCAATAGGGAACTCCTTTCTGTTTGGAAGATGTCCCATGAGGTCTTCCTCATTGGGATTCACGTTCTCCCCTTCCTCTTTGGATTTGGCCATGATGATTATATCAATGGCCTTGCACTCTCTTTTTGGATTCTCTTCTGTATTGCTTGGGAGAGTACTATGAGGAGTTTCAGTGATTTTCTTACTCAGCTGACCCACTTGTGCCTCCAAATTTCTAATGGAGGACCTTGTTTCATTCATCAAACTCAAAGTGGCCTTAGATAGATCAGAGACTATGTTTGCTAAGCTAGAGGGGCTCTGCTCAGAATTCTCTGTCTGTTGCTGAGAGGATGATGAAAAAGGCTTGCTATTGCTAAACCTGTTTCTTCCACCATTGTTATTATTGAAGCCTTGCTTTTGTGGATCCTTCCATGAAAATTTGGATGATTTCTCCATGATGGGTTATAGGTGTTGCCAAAGGCTTCACCCATGTAATTTACCTCTGCCATTGCAGGGTTCTCAGGATCATAAGCTTCTTCTTCAAAAGATGCTTCTTTAGTACTGTTGGATGTATTTTGCAATCCATTCAGACTCTGAAAAATCATGTTGACTTACTGAGTCAACATTTTGTTCTGAGCCAATATGGCATTCAGAGCATCAATTTCAAGAACTCCCTTCCTTTGAGGCGTCCCATTACTCACAAGATTCCTTTCAGAAGTGTACATAAACTGGTTATTTACAACCATGTCAATGAGTTCCTGAGCTTCTGTAGGTGTTTTCTTTAGGTGAATAGATCCACCTACAGAATGGTCCAATGACATCTTAGATAATTCAGACAGACCATCATAGATTATATCCAGGATGGTCCATTCTGAAAGCATGTCAGAAGGACACTTTTTGGTCAGTTGCTTGTATCTTTTCCAAGCTTCATAGAGGGATTCACCTTCTTTTTGTTTGAAGGTTTGAACATCCACTCTAAGCTTGCTCAGCTTTTAAGGAGGAAAGAACTTGGTTAAGAATGTCGTGACCAGCTTATCCCAAGAGTTCAGGCTATCTTTAGGTTGAGAGTCCAACCATACTCTAGCTCTGTCTCTTACAGCAAAAGGGAAAAGCATAAGCCTATAGACCTCGGGATCAACCCCATTGGTCTTAACAGTATCACAGACCTGCAAGAATTCAGTTAAGAACTAAAAAGGATCTTCTGATGGAAGTCCATAAAACTTGCAATTCTGTTGCATAAGAGAAACTAATTGAGGCTTTAGCTCAAAATTGTTTGCTCCAATGGCAGGAATTGGGATGCTTCTTCCATGTAAGTTGGAATTTAGTGCAGTAAAGTCACCAAGCATATTCTTTGCATTGTTGGCATTGTTGTTATTTTTGGCTGCCATGTCTCATTCTTTTTTGAATGTTTCTGTCAAGTCCTCTCTAGAGGGTTGTGCTTTAGCTTCCCTTAGCTTCCTCCTTAGAGTCCTTTCAGGTTCAGGATCTACTTCAACAAGAATGTCCTTGTCCTTGCTCCTGCTCATATGAAAAAGAAGAGAACAAAAAAGAAGAGGAATCCTCTATGTCACAGTATAAAGATTCCTTTATGTGAGTAGAGGAAGAAAAGAATAGAAGAAGGAGAAGAGAAAAATTCGAACACAGAGGAGAAGAGAGGGTTCGAATTTTTAGATGAAGAGAAGTGTTAGTAAATAAATAAATAAATAAAAGGAGATGAGAGAGAGGAGTTTTCGAAAATTGTTTTTCAGAAATGGTTAGTGATTTTCGAAAATTAGAGATAGAAAAGTAGTTAGGTGGTTTTGAAAAAGATAAGAAACAAACAAAAAGTCAAGTAGTTAGTTGAAAAAGATTTGAAATTCAATTTTTAAAAAGATAAGAAGTTAGAAAAAGATTTTTGAAATCAAATTTTTGAAAAAGATATGATTTGAAAAAATTATGATTAAAAAGATATAGTTGAAAAAGATATTTTAAAAAAAGATTTGAAAAGGAAATTAAAAAGATTTGATTTTTAAAATTAAAATTGATTACTTGACTAACAAGAAACTAAAAGATATGATTCTAGAATTTAAAGATTGAACCTTTCTTAACAAGAAAGTAACAAACTTCAAATTTTTGAATGAATCACATTAATTGTTAGCAAAGTTTTCGAAAATTTGAAATGAAATTAAGAAAAAGATTTTGAAAAATATTTTTAAATTTTCGAAAATCATAAAAGAAAAATGAAAAATATTTGATTTTTGAAAAAGTTTTGAAAAGATAGGATTTTTAGAATTGAAAATTTGACTTGACTTATAAGAAATAGCTAAGTTTTAAAAATTTTTGACTAAGTCAACTCAAATTTTTAAAATTTATGAGAGAAAAAAGGAGAAGATTTTTTTATTTTTGATTTTTTTAATGAGGAGAGAGGAAAACACAGAAATGACTCAAAACATGAAAATGCAAGATCAAAACACATAATTCATGCAAGAACACTTTGAATGTCAAGATGAACACCAAGAACACATTGATGATCATGATGAACATCAAGAACTTATTTTTGAAAAATTTTCAAGAAAAGAAAACATGCAAGACACCAAACTTAGAAATTTTTAATGCTTAGACACTAACAAACGAAAAATGTATATGAAAAACAACAAAAGACACAAAACAAGAAAATATGAAGATCAAACAAAGAAAATCCTCAAGAACAACTTGAAGATCATGAAGAACACATGCATGAGTTTTCGAAAAATGAAAGAAAAATAAAAACATGCAATTGACACCAAACTTAAAATTTGACTCTAGACACAAACAAGAAACACAAAATATTTTTTGTTTTTATGATTTTATTAATTTTTTTGTATTTTTCGAAAATTATCTTAGAAAAAAACGAAAACAAAGAAAAAATATTTGAAAGATTTTTGAAAAGTTTTTTAAAAGAAAATTACCTAATCTGAGCAACAAGATTGAAGAACTGAAGATTGATGGTTTAGAAGTTATAGTAAACTCTCGTTGTAAGTATAGTTACTAAACCAAGCAATCAACCTTTCTTACAAACGTTTTGGTTGTCACAAGTAACAAACCCTTTTAAAATTGATAACCGAGTATTCAAACCTCGGGTCGTCTTCTCAAGGAATTGCAGGGAGGTATGTTTTTATTATTGGTTATAGGTTTTGTAAATTGGGGTTTTGAAAGTGAGGAACAAGCAAATTAAATTACAAATAAAATAAATGGTTAACTATAAAATAAACTCTTGGCAAGATATGAAAATTCGGAAGTCCTATCCTAGTTAATCCTATAAGAATGGAGGTTAATCCCACTTAGTTAACCTTTGCGTAAGCAAGAGAAAGTCAAGTGAACCAATTGGTTAGATTTTCCAAGTCCTAGCCAAATCCTAAGAAAAGACTAGAGTTAGTGGAATACCTCAAGAGCTTCCAGTTAATCAATTAAAGCCAATAATATAAAAAGCTAAATAAGAATCATAAATATCTGGAATACCTCAAATAATATTCATTCAAAGCAGTCAAATCTAACATGGAAAATATTCATAAGCCAATTGGGCAACATAAATCAAACATAAATAAAAGCATTAAAGTATCTCCAAGTAGAAGAGAAGTCAAAATAAAGGAATATTGAACCTGATGAAGAGTTGAAATCCTAAATCCTTTAAGAGGAATCCTAATCCTAAAACCTAAGAGAGAGGAGAGAACCTCTCTCTCTAAAAACTACATCTAAAACCTAAAATTGAATTATGAAAAAAGTCTCCCCATGAATGGATGTATTCCCCCACTTTATAGCTTCTAATCTGTGTTTTCTGGGCCGAGAACTGGGTCAAAAACAGCCCAGAAATCGCTGTTTACGAATTTAGCCACGCTGATTTTCGCAGATGCAATGCGTCCGCGTGGATCACGAGTTCGGGTCACCTAGCGATATGGCCACTATAGCAGATTATATATCAAATTGAAGTCCCAGATGTTAGCTTTCCAACGCAAGTGGAACCGCATCATTTGGACCTCTGTAGCTCAAGTTATGATCGTTTTAGTGCGAGAGGGTCAGGCTGACAGCTTTTCAGTTCCTTCAACTTCTTATATTCCTTCCACTTTTGCATGCTTCATTTCCATCCTCTAAGCCATTCCTGCCCTGTAATCTCTGAAATCACTTAACACACATATCAAGGCATCTAATGGTAATAAGAGAGAATTAAATAAAAGAACATAAAAGCCAAAGAAGCATGTTTTCAATCATAGCACACAATCCGAAGAAAAATGTAAAACCATGCAAATCATATGAATAAGTGGGCAAAGGCTTGATAAAAATCACTCAATTGAGCACAAAATAAACCATAAAATAGTGGTTTATCAAAGATGAACCGTCAATTGTCGCGGGACACGTGAGATAGCTTGTGCTTGTGGCGTGAGGGCAGCCTTGCGGTCGCGCAACTCTCGTTTGAAACTCATATTGCCAAATTTTAGGGGGATGCTGTCGCGTGAGTGACGCGATCACGTGGATGGCCTATTTTGAAAAACGACGCGAACGCATGGGGCACGCGTTCGCGTGGTAGGGCTTGTGCTTCTAGCACGGCACCAGCCCAGGTTCAGTGCAACTTTTGGCCATACACCCTTTTTACGTCGATTTTGAGGCACGCGTTCGCGTGAGTGACGCGGATGCGTGGGAGGCGTTTTTCCCACATGACGCGGTCGCGTCATCGACACGATTGCATGGACCGATTTGTGCCAAAGGCACGCCTCCAGCCATGCTTTCGTGTGACTCTCTGTTCATGTTATTTTCTTCCCAACGCACTTGTGACGCGGACGCGTCAGCGACGCTTACGCGTCGGGTGCGTAAAAATTTTTTTTTGGTATATGCAGTATGCAAAATGCAATGAATGTCATGCAAAAAGTTTAGGTTCAAATAAAATTCAAAAATAGAGTAAAATAGAGAGGGAACGATCATACCATGGTGGGTTGTCTCCCACCTAGCACTTTTAGTTAAAGTCCTTAAGTTAGACATTTGATGAGCTTCCTGTCATGGTGGCTTGTGCTTGTACTGATCCAGGAATCTCCACCAATGTTTGGAATGCCAGCATCCTCCGGGGTCCCGGGGTATTGAATGTTAGAATAGATTCCAGGATTTACATTTTTCCAGTCGGGTGACAAGTAGTTTGAATTCTCACTACAGTGACCAAACAGCTTCCGAGATCCTTTCAATTGAGCTTGATACCAATCCTTGCACCTCAAATTGAAGTGTGAAACCTCATTGAATCTTGCATACCATCTCTGAGTGCGAGTCATTTCCCTTTTACTCTTAAAGCCGTAGAGAACTCTAAGCTGGCCATCTGTTTCAAGTAAACCGTATTCAAGTGGAAAAATAAAGATAAGAGTCAGGGATTTTACCCACTTGAAGTCTGTATTGGGTGGTAATGGCCTTGGGATAGGTGTTTCTAGTGGCTTTGCAAGCTCTACTCCCTTGTGGTCTTCTGTGAATTTCTCCACTTCTTTGCAAATTTCTTCAACTTTAACCATGTCTTGATCAAAGTCATTGATATCTTCCTCATCACTTGAGTCATAAATAGGAGGTTGAGAGAAGTCGACCTCAGCATCAGCTTCATATTCACTTGGGGAAGATTCTTCTGTCTCAAAAAATTCACTTGCGGATGCAAGTTCGTTACTAAGAGGACTCGACTTGTGATCATCATCATCAAGGAAACATGTGTCTTGGGTAATTCCGTCTAGTTCCTCATAAGCTACCTGCCTTGAGGGTTGTGCACCATCATCCTTAGCATCAATTGTAGCGTTCTTGACGGAATTCTCCACAACTCTAGATTCAGGTGGCGGTTCGGCATCTCCTAAATCTTCAACCAACTCTTCTTCTTCTACAATGACAGCGTCCTCTACTTGTTCTAGCACAAAGTTATGCTCTATGCTGTCCACTAGAGTTTCTAGTGTCTTCTTTGTGCTGCGTTCTTCATTAGATTCTCCACATGAAGCCATGGGAGTCTGTTAAGGGGCTGAACGTCTGGAAGATAATTGATTTATTGCTTGCTCCAGTTGATGAAGGGTTGCATTAAATTGTTTTACCGATTCTTCGAGGCGAACCACTGATTCTTGGCTTGATGGATATGGACATGGTGTGTAGGGGAGTGGTAGTTCTTGGGAGTAATTGGATTGGCGTTGGGGTGGATAAGGATCATGTGGTAGTGAATGGTGAAAGGAAGCTTGTGAGTGTGGTGGGTTGAGGTTGTGTTGAAAGGATGGTCTCTGAGCATAGGGTGGGGCTTGTAGAATGGTCTTTGTCCATGATATCTAGGAGGTTGTTGTTGCCTAAAGGGGTGATCAGATCCTTGTGGCTCCATCCATCTTTGATTACTTAGACCTTGATGCATAGTCCTATTATAGCTTCCATTCCTTGCAACAAAATTAGAAACAAACTCAAAGCGATAGGGGTGAGAATTCATAGTAGTTATCAGAAATAAGAGAGAAGAGAAAAAACAAATAAACAAGTAAAAGAAAAATATTTTTTTTTAGAAAAATATTTACAATAACCAATAATAAGGCACACGTTTGCAATTCTCCAGCAACGGCGCCATTTTAAAGAACTGAATATTGATGGTTTAGAAGTTATAGTAAACTCTCGTTGTAAGTAGAGTTACTAAACCAAGCAATCAACCTTTCTTCCAAACGTTTTGGTTGTCACAAGTAACAAACCCTTTTAAAATTGATAACCGAGTATTCAAACCTGGGGTCGTCTTCTCAAGGAATTGCAGGGAGGTATGTTCTTATTATTGGTTATGGGTTTTGTAAATTGGGGTTTTGAAAGTGAGGAACAAGTAAATTAAATGACAAATAAAATAAATAGTTAACTATAAAATAAACTCTTAGTAAGATATGAAAATTTGGAAGTCCTATCCTAGTTACTCCTATAAGAATGGAGGTTAATCCCACTTAGTTAACCTTTGCGTAAGCAAGGGAAAGTCAAGTGAACCAATTGGTTAGATTTCCCAAGTCCTAGCCAAATCCTAAGGAAAGACTAGAGTTAGTGGAATTCCAGTTAATTAGCTGACACAACAATCAATCCTGAATAGTTGATAACTCAAGAGCTTCCAGTTAATCAATTAAAACCAATAATATAAAAAAGCTAAATAAGAATCATAAATATCTGGAATACCTCAAATAACATTCATTCAAAGCAGTCAAATCTAACATGGAAAATATTCATAAGCCAATTGGGCAACATAAATCAAACATAAATAAAAGTATTAAAGTATCTCAAAGTAGAAGAGAAGTCAAAATAAAGGAATATTGAACCTGATGAAGAGTTGAAATCCTAAATCCTTTAAAGGGAATCCTAGCCTAAAACTTAAGAGAGAGGAGAGAACCTCTCTCTCTAAAAACTACATCTAAAACCTAAAATTGAATTATGAAAAAGCCTCCCCATGAATGGATGTATTCCCCCCACTTTATAGCTTCTAATCTGTGTTTTCTGGGCCGAGAACTGGGTCAAAAATAGCCCAGAAATCGCTGTTTACGAATTTAGCCACGCTGATTTTCGCAGATGCGACGCATCCACGTGGATCACACTTTCGCGTCATCTAGAGGTACGGCCAGTATAGCAAATTAAATATCAAATCGAAGCCCCGGACGTTAGCTTTCCAACGCAAGTGGAACCGCATCATTTGGACCTCTGTAGCTCATGTTATGATCGTTTTAGTGCAAGAGGGTCAGGCTGACAGCTTTTCAGTTCCTTCAACTTCTTGTATTCCTTCCACTTTTGCATGCTTCATTTCCATCCTCTAAGCCATTCCTGCCCTGTAATCTCTGAAATCACTTAACACACATATCAAGGCATCTAATGGTAATAAGAGAGAATTAAATAAAAGAAAAAAAGCCAAAGAAGCATGTTTTCAATCATAGCACACAATCCGGAAGGAAAATGTAAAACCATGCAAATCATATGAATAAGTGGGCAAAGGCTTGATAAAAACCACTCAATTGAACACAAGATAAACCATAAAATAGTGGTTTATCAAAGATGAACCGTCAATTGTCCAAACTCAACAATCCCCGGCAACGGCGTCAAAAACTTGGTGAACAAAATTGTGATCTCTAACAATGGCGCTCAACTTGGTACGCGCGTTTATAAACTCTGCACTTTCTGCACAACTTCGCATCACTAACCAGCAAGTGCACTGGGTCATCCAAGTAATAAACCTTACATGAGTAAAGGTCGATCCCACGGAGACTGTTGGTATGAAGTAAACTATGGTCACCTTGTAAATCTCAGTCAGGCGGATCATAATAGTTATAATGGTTTTTGAAAATAAAGATAAATAAAGCATAAAATAAAGATAAAGATACTTATGTAATTCATTGGTGGGAATTTCATATAAACGCATGAAGATGCTGTGTTTCTTCTGAATATCTGCTTTCCTACTGCTTTCATCCAATCATTCTTACTCCTTTCCATAGCAAGCTGTATGTTGGATTTCACCATTGTCAATGGCTACCTCCCGTCCTCTCAGTGAAAATGGTCCAAATGCACTGTCACAGCACAGCTAATCATCTGTCGGTTCTCAATCATGTCGGAATAGAATCCAGTGATTCTTTTGCGTCTGTCACTACGCCCAACACTTGCGAGTTTAAAGCTCATCACAGTCATCCCATCTCAGATTCTACTCGAAATACCACAAACAAGGTTTAGACTTTCCGGATCTTAGGAATGGCTGCCAATAATTCTAGCTTATACCACGAAGACTCTAATTAAGGAATCCAAGAGATACACACTCTAGCTCTCGCTTGTAGAACGGAGGTGGTTGTCAGGCACGTGTTCATAAAGACGGATGATGATGAGTGTCACGGATCATCACATCCATCAGGTTGAAGTATAAGTGATATCTTAGAACAAGAATAAGCTTGAATTGAATAGAAAAGAGTAGTAATTGCATTAATTCTCGAGGTACAGCAGAGCTCCACACCTTAATCTATGGTGTGTAGAAACTCCACCGTTGAAAATACATAAGAACAAGGTCCAGGCATGGCCGAGAGGCCAGCCCCCAATGTCTAAGATCACATAAACTTATCAAAGATATGGTCAAAGACGTCTAATACAATAGTAAAAAGTTCTATTTATACGAAACCAGCTACTAGGGTTTACAGAAATAAGTCTAACTGCAGAAATCCACTTCCGGGGCCCACTTTAATGTGTGCTTGGGCTGAGCTTGAGCTTTACATGTGCAGAGGCTTCTCTTGGAGTTAAACGCCAAGTTGTAACGTGTTTTTGGCGTTTAACTCTGGTTTGTGACGTGTTTCTGGTGTTTTACTCCAGAATGCAGCATGGAACTGGCGTTGAACGCCAGTTTGCATCGTCTAAACTTGAATGAAGTATGGATTAATATATACTGCTAGAAAGCCATGGATGTCTACTTTCAAACGCAGTTGAGGGCGCGCCATTTGGAGTTGTGTAGCTCCAAAAAATCCATTTCGAGTGCAGGGAGGTCAGAATCCAATTGCATCAGCAGTCCTTTGTCAGCCTCCTATCAGATTTTTGCTCAGGTCCCTCAATTTCGGCCAGAAAATACCTGAAATCACAGAAAAAAACACACAAACTCATAGTAAAGTCCAGAAATGTGAATTTTGCATAAAAACTAATAAAAACATCCCTAAAAGTAGCTAGATCCTACTAAAAACTACCTAAAAATAATGCCAAAAAGCATATAAATTATCCGCTCATCAACGCCTAAAGGTTGGCGTGCCATGCCCATGATCTTGTCTCACTCCAGTACGTGGCGTGCCACGCCTTGGCCTTTAAGTGGCACGCCAAAGTGACTTTTTGGAACTGGCGTGCCACGCCTTCGACACCAAGTGGCACGCCCAAGTGAGGTTAAGAGGTTGGCGTGCCACGTCTTCGACTTCAAGTGGCACGCCCAATCTTCAATTGCCTTCAGCTCCTTCTCTGGATCATTGTACCAGCGTGCCATGCCATGCTGCTCAAGTGGCACGCTTATGTATTTGCGCACTCTTCAAGCTTGGCGTGCCACGCCTGGGTCTTCTAGTGGCACACTAAAGTGACTTTTTGGAGCTGGCATGCCACGCCTTCGACACCAAGTGGCACGCCATAGTGGAGGTTCTCCTTGAGGTAGTGAGTTGGCATGCCATGCCTTTGACTTCAAGTGGCACGCCCATAGTAATTAATGGGTCATGTGTGCCATGCCCCTTTCGTTTCCTTCGTTTTGCTCTCTGAAATTTTGTACTAACGTGCCACGCCTAGTCCCTGGCGTGCCATGCCCACATGCATGCTTGAATCTCCCTTCTAGAATTTAGTACTGGCGTGGCACGCCAGTGCATTTTTGTGGCATTTGCCCCCAAGTGACACGTCAGTCTCACACGCCTAGCTTCTTGTTTGTCTTCTTCCCATTTTTGATAACTTTTTCACCTGCAATTCAGCACAACTCATCTGAAAGTAGTGTACCATAATATTCATCAAATAATACATGAATTATACTGATCAAATGAGATTTGTGCTCTTTTATGGTCTTCTTTATGCAAGAAATAAGGGTAGATGATGCAAGTCATCAGTGATGCTTCGAGAAGAGGAGTTGCTCAAAGAATTTGAGAGTTTGAAGATTGGTGTTCAAGAAGTGTCTGGGACTATTTGTTTAAGTCGATTACAAATCTCAAGTGATTTTAAATCCGAACTCCTAAAGGCTAATGAAGATGATGATGCATTATGGAAGGTGCTACCAGCCATTGAGTAAGGGAAACAGTGGAGAGTGCCGGAGGATAAAGATGGGATATGTAGATATAAGGGTAGGATCATTGTGCCAAATGTTGGCACTTTACGGCAAGATATCTTAAAGGAAGCACACAAAATCGGATTCTCTATTCACCCAGGAAGTACTAAGATGTATCATGATCTAAAGGCGATGTTTTGGTGGCTGGGTATGAAGAATGATGTGGCGGAATATGTTTCAAAGTGTTTAACCTGTCAGAAGGTGAAGATTGAACACCAGAGACCTGCCGGAACGTTGCAACCTTTAGAGGTTCCACAATGGAATGGAAACGCATTGCGATGGACATTGTTCGGGATTGCCAAGGGCTAGGGCCGGTTTTGATGCTATCTAGGTGATTGTGGACTGACTGACGAAGTTAGCTCACTTTTTACCTATTCGGATGACTTACACCCTTGAGGAGCTAGCACGGTTATACATAAAGGAGATTGTTAGACTTCATGGTGTACCTGCCACTATAATCTCTGATAGAGATCCTCGTTTCACTTTGAGGTTTTGGGGTGCATTTCAGAAAGTTTTCGGAACCCGATTAAGCTTGAACAAAGCTTATCATCCTCAAACAGATGGTCAATCTGAGAGGACGATCCAAACCTTGGAGGATATGTTGAGGGCTTGTGTTTTAGATCAGCCGGCGAGCTGGGATTGCTATATGCCGCTAGTGGAGTTTGCATACAATAATAGCTACAATGCGAGCATCGGAATGGACCCGTATGGGGCTATATATGAAAGGAAATGTCAATCGCCGCTATGTTTGTATGAAGCTGGGGAAAAAGGCTTGTTGAGACCGGAGATGATAGCTGAGACCACTGAACAAGTCAAGAAAATCTGAGATAGGATGCTTACTGCACAGAGTCATCAAAAGAGTTACGCCGATCAGAGGTGGAAGCCCTTGGACTTTGAGGAAGGAGACCATGTTTTCCTTAAAGTTACTCTAACCACCGAAGTAGGTAGGGCAATTAAGGCAAAGAAGTTGAATCCTCGGTACATTGGTACGTTTCAGATCCTGGAGAGGGTTGGATCGGTGGCATATCGGATGGCTCCACCACCTCATCTTTTGAACCTGCACGATAAATTCCACGTGTCGCAGCTTTGGAAGTATACTCCTAATGCTAGCCATGTGTTAGAACCTGAATCTGTTCAGTTGAAAGAAGATTTGACGCTTCTGGTGGCTCTAGTCAGAATTGATGATACTAGTATCAAACGGTTGCGTGGAAAAAAGATTTCGTTAGTCAAAGTGGCATGGAGTCGAGGTGGTGTTGAGGAACACTTGGGAACTCGAGTCAGAGATGCGAACTGACTACCCGCACTTATTCTCAGGTAATTGAATTTGAATTTTGTGGGCAAAATTTCCAATTAGGTGGGTAGAATGTAAAATCCACTTAATTAATGGCTAATTAACCCATAAATACGAATTTATTCTAGAGAGCTAAAATGTGAATTTTATGGCTTAATATGATAGAGGTGATTGAGACGAGAATTTTGATACCAATTTTATAGAAATCGGACCAAGATTGGATTGGACGGGCCAAACCCTTTCACGCTGAAATGGAGTAGGAGTAGGGGAAGAACATCCTCTCATGTTCTAACCCTTGTTTGATCTTCAAACCACCATAACTTTTGATCTAGAGATCCGATTGCCGCACCGTTTGCAGCCACGCATTCACCGCGAAGAGCTCTACAAAATCCACTACTTTTTTTTTAGGTAAGCCACGAAATCATTTCAGTTATTCATCCCTAAATTTCGAATTTTAGGGAGAAAGTGTTGAGATTTTGGGCTCTTTGATGTTATAGGACCCAACTCTCTTGAAAGAGAAGAGTAATCTTGTCTCCTTGAACCTTAGATGTGGTAAGATTCTCAATCCTAGTGTAATTTGTTGTTTTATGATGCTTGGGTATTGAGTTGTGGTGTTTGGGTATGATAATTGTGGCTTAGGTAGTGTGTATGTGAATATTGAAGCTTGATTAAGATTTTGGAAAGTTTGGAAGAGGGCTTTGGTGTGCAAAAATCTGTTCTTGGAGGTGTTAAGACCTTGAGAGCTTGTGGAAAAGTGGTTTGGAAGTACTCCGGTTGAGCGTGGAAAATCGGCTAAGGTATGGTCTCGATTTCCTGTATCTAAAATGTAATGTGGTGTGAAAACTTAGGCTAGAGGCCCTAAGATAGGCATTGAATTATTGATGTTGTTGAATGGTTGAGATATATGATGTGATCATATATGTGATTATGAATATTGATGCCTTGATGGTGTGATATATGAGAAAAATACATGTTGTGATATATGCTTGATGAATGGTTGAGGTTGAATTGTGCGTGAAACCATGTTGATGGTGAGTATGGTAATGATTATGTATAATGATGGTTGATTGGAAATGGTATTGTTAGAAATTGGGATGAGAAAGGATGTATGACATGTTAATGTGTTTGTAATTTAGCCATTTGGTTGAAATGGGTAAAATGGTTGGATGGTGGTTTTGTGAGTTGAGGAGGCTTGATGTTGATTTTTGGTATATTTTGATTGATTTCAAAAAGGGATGAAATTGGTATGTTTTGGTTGATTTTGAAAAGGGTTGAAATTGGTTTGTTTTGAAAATGGCACATTGTGGTTTTGTATAAAAATATGGTTTTTAGGCAGAATTTGACGAAGTATAACTTGGGCTCCAGATCCCTGTTTTGTGCCAAACTTGTTTAGAAATGAAATTTGATCCGGGATATTCGTGCCATTCAAAGAACGGGCAAAAATGATTTAAAATTCCCACGCGTGCGCGTAGCCGACACATATGCGTCGGTGAGCTGCATCAGATGCCCAGCCATTTTCCTGAGAGTTGTGAGAGAATTGTGCCAAGTTTTGTGCGTGAGGGTACAAACGCACCCACGCGTACGCGTGGCTGACGCGTATGATTCACTTGACTGTTTTTCCATCAACGCGTGCGCGTGGGCAATGCATACGCGTCAATGAACTTTTTGCCCATCCACGCGTGTGTGTGAACGACGCGTACGCGTGACCCTGTTTTCATCCCAAAGTTGATTTTTGAGTTTTAAAAGCCAAATTTCATACTTCTAAGCCTCCGATCTCACCCCTTGTGTCTTAAATTATTATGATATGCCTAGCGATGAGAAAGGATCTAGGAGATGTGATAACTTGTGAATGAAGAAAGGGAAAAATTTATGATCAATGATGATCACAGATGACTATATGAGATAAGGAAGATGGCGGTGGAGTGCTTGTGTGCCATGAGCCGATAGGCTATAGTTATTGATAAATTGGCTAGTTCAAGATTGAACTATGAGCTGAATGGTTGAGTTATTGCCGAGTTACGGCAAAGCCATTATTGATTTATGGTTGGATATGATTGCATGTATGCTTATTGAATGAAATGTGAATGTTGCACTTCCACTATCTGAGATACGAGTTTCCCTGGGTGAAAGAAGTGGCTAGCCACCATGTGCTCCAGGTGGAGACTCGATACTCTACTGACCCTATGTCGTAAGTATGGCCAGACACTGTGAAAGTTCCGGATGAGCTCGCCCCCATGAATATACACCAGTGAGGGTGTTGGATATGGATTATGATTATGATCATGATGATGATCGAGGATAACTCGAGTTGGGGATGCACGACAGAGGGACAGTCCAATAATTAGCTACCAAGACTTGTCGGGTTGGCTACATAACCAACAGATGATATCATCAGCCATTAGGACAGGCATACATCATATGCATACTATGTGAATTGTTTGAGATTGCCTATTTGACTGCATATTACTTGTTAATTGTCTAAATGCCTTATCTATTCCTATTTATATATCTCTTATTTGATATAACTATGTTTGCCATATTATACTTCTGCTGGTGGTTGAGAGGTCTGAAGGAATTGGAAATGGAAGTATTAGTTAGATTGAAGAATCCTTAGTCAGTTGCCATTTATGGTTTAACCTATTTATAAGCTTTGAATTATCTGTTGGAAGTTCTAGGATTGCCTTTGGCTTTCCCAAGACATTACATATTAGATATGTGGGCACTGTTACCATACTGAAAACCTCTGGTTCTCACCCATGTGGATTTTGTGGTTTTTAGATGTAGGCCGTGAGGCTTCTCGCTAAAGCATGCTGGAGACTTCTGGATTAGCGAAGATCCTTTGTTCTTGGGACTCTATTTTGGTTTATTTGTTTTGTTTAGATACTTTTATCTCCACTAAATAATACAAACTGTGATGACTCCTCTTATAGGAGATTTTGGAGAATAGGTTTTCTGTATTTATGTCCCTTTGGGTTTCCTTGGAGTTTCTTATTTTATTTACATGTATATACTGCTAAGCTCGGACCGGTTATCTTCGCAGTCGAATTTTGAGTTTTGATATTCCTGTTTTTGACACTCTTTTGTATATATATATATAATCTCGCTTTAGCTTATTCCTTTATTCATTACGTTTTCGATCGGAGTATTGCGTGTTCGAGTTACAAATTTGTTTTACCCCTTTTTTTCAAAGGCTCTTAGTTGTAATCATTTTTTTTACTACTATATGTACTAATTTTTTTATTTTAGAGGTCATAATACCTTGCCATCTCTGAATTATGACTTAAGCATAACACTCTGTATGGTAGGGTGTTACAAAATTGCTAAGGAATTAGGGTTTAGTCAGATATAGTTTTTCATGAATTAAATCTTGCATGATTAAAATAATTGGTAAGAAATAAAAATCTGGAAGATAAACAACTCTGAAATCTTAACTGTTTTCTCATACATTCTTCATATCAATTTACTGTTTGATTTTAATTCTCTGAATTTACTGTTTAATCCAATTAAAACCATAAAACACTCTTTTTTGCATATCTAACTAAGTAAATCACCCAATTTTTGTTTCTTAGTCCATCAATCCTCGTGGGATCGACCCTCACTCACGTGAGGCATTACTTGGTATGACCCGGTGCGCTTACCGGTTAGTTTGTGGACTTTAAATTCCGCACCAAATTTTTGACGCCATTGCCAGGGATTAACTATAATTGACAACTACCAATTGTTTGATTGCCTAGATCAGATAATTTTTATTTTTTTTATTTTTCAATTTATTTTCTTTTATCAATAAATTTCTATTTTTATTTTTTTGTTTTCTTTTCCTATTTATTACTTACTTTCGTTCCCCCTTCCCCTGTTTCATTTTTTTACTTATTTTCAATTTTAATTCTTCTTTAAAAATAAAACAAAAAAAGAAACTTTCATTCTTTTTCTTTTATTTATTTTTCTTTTAATATTTTGCCTTTTTATTTTTTTTCAATAGGCATTTTTGATTTAGTTTTAGTTATACTTGTCCCTAATTTTCAAAAATTACAGTATTTATTTTTCTGTAATTTTTGAAAGTAATTTTGGTGTCCCCTAGTTATTTTATTTAATTTTTCTATTTATTTTTTTTAATGTTTGAAAATTTGTCCCAATTTTTGTTTAGTGATTTTTGCTTTTTTCTGCTTTAGTTGTTCACTTTATTTCATCTTGTTTCTTTTACTCAGGTTAACTCATCGGGAATTCTCTTCACTCTGACGTAGAAATTCTCACTTTTTCTTGTCTTCTGTTTGTTTATGAACAGGAACAAGAACAAGGAACCTCTGCTAGATTTTGATCCTGAACCTGAGAAGACTTTGAGAAGGCATTTACAACAAGCCAGAGCTTACAAATCCAGTGAAAATCTCAAAGATAATTTTGAAAGGAAAAATGAGGAGCTCACAATGGATCCTAACCACAATAATGCTGCCAATGCTAATGTGGTAAATCAGAATGAGAATGAACAACCTATAAGGATGCTTGGCTTATACACTCCTCCCAGTCCAAATTTCTAAGGGAACAGTATTGTGGTGCCTCTTATAGGTGCAAACAACTTTGAGTTGAAGTCTTAGTTAGTCACTCTGATGCAGCAAAACTGTCAGTATCATGGACTCCCGCAGGAAGATCCAAATTAATTCATTTCTAACTTCCTGCAGAATTATGATACTGTGAAGTCAAATGGAGTGAATTCTGAGGTTTACAAGCTCATGCTCTTTCCATTTGCTATGAGAGATAGAGCAAAGAAGTGGCTTGATTCTTAGCCCAAGGAGAGCCTGAACACTTGGGACAAGGTGGTCAATGGATTTCTGTCCAAATTCTTCCCACCACAGAAGCTGACTAAGCTAAAGGTGGATGTTTAGACCTTCAGGCAGATAGATGGTGAGTCCTTTTATAAAGCTTGGGAAAGGTACAAGCTAATGATCAGGAGATGCCCTCTTGACATGTTTTCTGAATGGACCAAGTTGGAGATCTTTTATGATGGCCTCTTTGAAATGGCCAAAATGTGTTTAGACAACTCTGCAGGTAGTTCATTGCACATGAAAAAGATGCCTAAAGAGGCTGCTGAGCTTATTAAGATGACTGCTAACAACCAATATCTTTACTCATCTGATAGGAATCTTGTGAACTCTAGGGCTCCTCAGAAAAAAAGAGTCTTGGAAGTAGATACCTTGGATGCTATTCTGCCTCAGAACAAGGTCATGTCTCAACAGATCAATATGCTTACTCAACACTTGAGTGGGATGCAGGTTTTGGCTATTAGTGCTCAAAATGCCCCTCAAGAGACTCCATATGACATGAATGGTGGTTTCATCCAAGGTGAGAATTATGAATATGCTCCATTTTCTCCTGAATAGGTCAACTTTATGGGGAATGCTTCTAGAAACCCCAACAATGATCCATATGCCAAGACCTTTAATCAGGGATAGAGAAATTATCCAAATTTTGGGTGGAGAGATCAACTTCAGAGACAGCAGAATTTCAATAATTCTCTGGACGGTTTTAATCAAAACAACTTCAATAACCGCCAGTTCCAACCCTTTCAGCCTCAGCAAGCAACTTCTCAGCCTCATAAGACCAATGACTTGGAATCGCTGGTTGTAAGTTTTGTACAGGAAACCAGAGCATCACTCAAGAACTTGAAGGTTCAGATGGGATAAATATCCACAAAAGTTGCTGAAATTGATCAAAGGACCACTAATAGCCTTCCTGGTCACACAATTCCAAATTTAAGAGAGGAGTGCATGTCTATAACCTTGATAAGTGGACAAGTGGCAAGTATGGAAGCACAAGTTACTGAGGAGCCAGTTGAGAAAAGAGCTCCAGAGGAGAAAAATGAGGAGGTTGAACACGCCCCACCTAGACGTGCAGATAATCCTTTTCCAGTAACTCTTGACACACATATGACATTACCTAAAGCTCCTGAATACAACCATAAGATGACTTAGAGACTTCAAAAGGAGACCAAGGACAAGCAATTTTCAAGGTTCTTGGAAGTTTTTGAAAAGTTTCAAATTAATATTCTTTTTGCTAAGGTTTTGGACCAAATGCCTCTCTATGTCAAGTTCATAAAAGAGTTGTTGTCAAAGAAGAAGCCTTTAAAGGGAGATGAGATAGTGGTCTTAACCAAGGAATGTAGTGCCATAATTCAGAATAACTTGCCAAGAAAGATGCCAGATCTAGGGAGCTTTCAAATTCCATTTACCATTGGGAGCACTACCTTTGAGAAAACCCTATGAGATTTGGGTGGACGCATAAATTTAATTCCCTTGTCTGTGATGAAGAAGCTACAAATCAAAGAAGAACAACCAACAAGGATAACATTACAAATGGCAGACAAATCTCTGAAACATGCACATGGAATAGTGGAGAACGTCTTGGTCAAAGTGGGTAAGTTCTTCCTTCTAGCTGATTTTGTAATTCTTGACATGGGGGAGGATGAAAATGCCTCTATAATCCTAGGAAGACCATTCTTAGCCATTGGAAGAGCTTTGATTGTTGTGGAAGAAGGTGAATTAGTGCTTAGCGTGCATAATGAGCAATTGGTCTTTCATGTCTTCAAAAAGATGCATTCATCAGGTGAAGAGGAGAAGTGCACGCAAACTGAACTTATTGATCCAAACCTTCAAGAACCCATTGATGATGCACAACAGAATCTGTAGCCTAAACCTTCTTTAGTAACAATCAACAAAATTCCCCCTAACATCAAACCTAAGTTTGGTGTTGGGAATGCATCATCCACCTAGGAGGAGGTCCCCAAGAAGAAAGTACCCAGAGGATGGAGAAACAAAAAGATCACTACTAAAGGTTTCTCCCCAGGAATGACGGTGGTGTTGACTAGTAATCTAGTGTTCACTTATACAGTAAATAGAATCCTCTCTCCTGAGCATATTGATCTACTTCATGGGAACACATATAGGAAGACGATTCACAGTGAGAGGGAAGGAGTTGAAGCACTATGATCAACCTCCACCTTAGCAGAACTGACCGTCAAGCAAATGACGGTAAAGAAGTGTTTGTTGGGAGGCAACCAAACTACTAGTATCCTTGGTTTTGCAATTATTTTTCTTTTAATTTTATAGTTATTTTCATTTTAGAGTTATGGTTATTTTAGTTTTGGTTTTAATTATTTTATCTCAAATTTTTAGAGTTTTCTTTGTTTTACATGTGTTTTGATGATGCAGAATGTTAAAAATAGGAACAGGTACACTTAGAAGGAATTTTAATCACCCTGGAAGAATTGGTTTCAGATTGGGTGGTGCCAAACTTGGAAAGTCCAAGTTTGGTGCCACATGATGCATACAAATTAAGGGAATCTCTTTGGAGGGGTGGCGCAAAACTTGGGAATCCCAATTTTGGCGCCCCAATCAGTGTAACTTAGAAGAAACTATGGAAGGGGTGGCGCCAAACTTGGCTCTTTGGAGTTTGGTGCTACCATCAATGTTACTTTCTGTTAGGGGGCACCAAACTTAGCCCCCTTGAAGTTTGACTTAAAAAAAAAGAAAGAAAATTAATTTTAACCTCTTCCTCTTTTATCATTTTCTTCTTCTTCTACAATAATTTTTGTTTTTACTCATCCGTATACTTTTTATGTCCCTCATTGTTTTCAGTTTTTCTTTACTTGAGGACAAGCAAACTTCTAAGTTTGGTATTGTAGATTGCGTTCTCTGTTTATCTTATCATCAATGGCACCAAAGGGAGGTGAATCATCTTCATGGAGGAGCACAACCTGAGGAATGACATGACCACCAGGATAACTGAGGTGGTTAAATTCCTTTCATTCTATCCCCCTTCCACTCTTATTATGTTATATTCCTATGTTCTGCTATTTTGTTTGAGTGTCTGAATGATCTTTAGTAATTTCAATTCCTAGGTTCTAGTTTAATTTTGTTATTTTTAATTATGTTGTTAGTTTTTAGTTTGAAAAAAAAGATGTCTCATGTACCCTCACTGAGCTTGAAAAACAAAAGAAAAAGAAAAAGAAGTGATGTATTGCATGAGAAATTGAGTTATATTTAAGAGTAGTCTTATTTACTTAAATGATGTGGTATTACCTATGATTCAGAATGCATGATATGAACAATGCATATTTGAATTTGAATCAAAGGATGTTGGTGCATATGAGGAATAGGAATTTAGAGAACAATTATAAATTCTCTGAATTAAACAAAAGTCTGATCCTTGAAGCAAAAGAAACAGCAAAAAGAAAATAAATAAAAGCACAGTCCAAGGCTCTAAGCATCATTGGATAGGAAGGTCAAGTATGATTACAAGCTCAAAGAGTTATTTTCCTAGCCATATGCTTGTGGTGTGAATGTGTCAAGTAACCCTTGAGACATAACACTAAGAGTCGAGATCACATGTAACTAAGAGAGTATGCCAAAGGCTTTGAGCATCACTGTCTGGGAGTTACTAAAAGAAAAATCAGAACTCAAAGAGAGTTCCCCAGTTAAGTGCTTGTGGTGTTTTTGTGTTAAGTAAAGCTTAAGACAAAGCATTTAAAGTCACGGCTAGACTCAAGGTGCAAAGCACCAAAGGAAAGAAAATAAATAGAGATTGCTGTGTTCAAGGATTAATCCAAGGTAAAAAGGCTAGAGAATTCATAATAATATCCGGATTCTAATTACAAATGACATTAACATTCCTAAGATTCAAAGGATAGTGAACTGCCGAAACTATTCAAGATTTCAATGTTGTTAACCCCACTTTGAGGCAAACAGGAGCGTAATTAAGTACTCAATTCTCATGAAAATTCACATCCTAATTTTATATTGGTTTTGGTTGCTTGAGGACAAGCAACAATTCAAGTTTGGTGTTGTGATGCGTGAGCATCTTTCCTATCTTTTCCTAGTGAATTTGCATTTGAATTCGTTAACTTTAATCAAGATTTAAAGACTTTTTAGTCACTATGAATGTTGCTTTGAGTTGTGTGCAATTTGGTTTTAATTCAAGTAGCATTTGGACAGATTTGATAGGGTTTGTGTAGAAGAAACGGAAGAAAGTAGATGATGCTGTCAACCCTGACCTCCTTGCACTCCAACGGACATAACTTGAGCTTCCGAGATCAAATTGACACGGTTCTAACGGTATTGAAATCTAACTTCTAGAGATTTTCAGCGATATATAATAGTCTATACTTGTCTTCTAGAATCACTGCCTTGGTGGCGCCAAACATGGGATTTTACAAGTTTGGCGCCACACTCACCCACCTCCAGGAATTGAATAGCGTTAAAGTGAAACTAAACTTGAGAGGTTTCACGTTTGGTGCAAATGATGAAGAACCTTGAAGATTGCATATGGGCATGGTGGCGCCAAACTTGGCCCAGCCCAAGTTTGGCGCCACCCTTAGTGAATTTTGTGGTCACCATTCGTCCAATGAGCAGCACGATATGAATTTATTTATTTTGATTGAAACTTTTATTCTATTTACAAATAGGAAAAGATATTATTTAGTTTTAGAAAATATATTTTACATTAATTAGGATTAGATATAAAAGGGAAAAGATTCAGCCCTTCGGGCTTCCTCTCTTTTACAGACCTCATTCTGCACTTTCACACTTTCTCGCTGCTAGGGTTTATTTTCTCCATGAGCAACTAAACCTCCACTTTTAAGGTTAGGAGCTCTGTTTATTCTATGGATTAATACTATTACTCTTTTATTTTAATTTGTTTTGATTTCAATTTCAAGATTTTATTTTTGTTCTTCATCTTACAAATTTGGGTAGATCGAAAGAATAACCCTTATTCTATTTGAATATTTGCGAACCTTGGAAAAGCAATTTACTTGAACAACAACTTGAAAATAATTTTTCCTAAATCACTAATTAGCTGGACTTAACGGGATACGTGACATATAATCCTCTTATATTTGTATAATTAGGGTTTTTGTGGCTCATAAACTAGAATTGGGCCTAAACCTCTAATTGAAATTAAGTGACCAAGGAATTGGCAGTTAACTAGGTTAGAGGAGACTAAATTGCTAAGAAATTAGGGTTTAGTCACATTTAGTTTCCCATAAATTAAATCTTGCATGATTAAAATAGTTGGTAAAAAATAGAAATCCGAAAATAAACAACTCTGAAACCTTAACTGTTTTCTCATACATTCTTCACATTAATTTACTGTTTGCTTTTAAATCTCTGAATTTACGTTTAATGCAATTAAAACCACAAAACACTCTTTTCTGCTTATCTAACTAAGTAAATTACTCAATTATTGTTGCTTAGTCCATCAATCTTCGTGGGATTGACCGTCACTCACCTGATGTATTACTTGGTACGACCCGGTGCACTTGTCAATTTGTGGACTTTAAATTCCGCACGAATGACACACAAAGCAACAGTGTTAACTTATGTTAATGCTATTTCATTTATGTTATTTTGTGGCTAGTAATGCTATTCCATTTAAGTTAATATTTTACATAATACTAATTAATTTGTTAATTGCTATCTTTTTTTATTTTTTCAGATTTAAATCTTGACTTTTAAATTTTTAATGATGATGAAGATGTGAAAAGTGATAAAAAATAAAGATTAAATTTTTCTTTATATCTATATTGCAATTTTTTTATTTTAGTATTAAATTTGTAGTGACCAGACATTAGCTTTTTTTAATTTCAAGTTATTTGATATTGTATAGATTTTATGTTTATATTTAAATTTATGTATGAGCTTTAAGTTTTTATCTTAATTTATATATCAATATGTAAAAATTAAGGTATTATTTAATTTTTATAAGGGCTGGATGGGTATCCACGAGGGGCGGGTTAAGGTACAGTAGTTTACTATCCACGAGTAGGGGTGAAGTGGGTAGTAGAGAAGTGTAAGGAGGGTGGAATAGGGTCGAGTAGGACAAAAACCCGCCCTATATGACCCGCTGTCAATCCTACCTGCATAGCAGCATAGGATGATCATTATTTCATGCTACCACCACTTGAGGCAAATAGAAACTCTACTAGGAGCAATGAGACGGAGGAGGGGCATCTAGCCGACAAGGCAGTTACGAGTGGACGTGGACCACGTGGGGCGGTGGGGGCCGGAAATAAAGCTAGATGCGTCCAACAAGAGAGAAGGGGATGGAGAGGTTGGAGGCGGCTGAGGCAGCGGCGGCACCAGCAATGCCAAGGCAAAGGTGCGTGATGAGGATGTAGTTGAAGGATTGCTGGAGGAGGGTGTCAGTAAGAAGGGCTTGCGTGAGAGGATAGGTGATGCCCTGCGCACGAAAATGAATGCGAATTGGGTGGAGGAGGAATGAGTTTTTTACGAGGAATGGGAGGAAAAACAAGAGGTAGGTGAATGCCACGGTGGCAATGTCTAGGCACTGGTCGATGGAGGGAGCAAAGGATGGCGGAAATTTTGAGTCAGAAGAGGGAGATTAGTAGGGAAAAAAGGAGAAGGAAGATGATATGCAGCGATGGAGTAGTGTGAGGGAGACTAGCTTTGGGTAGAAGACGGTATTTTATTGGAGGCAAAATCGTTATGTAATTAATATTTCATATGAAAATGATGATTTTAAAATGACGGTGACGATTTTGATTTTAACATAAGATATTAATTAAGGGCGAAAAAAATACTTAACCATTAATTTTAATAACTGAATTTAGTATACACATAATAATTTTATGTTCAAAATCTGGAATAATTTTATGTCCAAATTCGGGTGTGGTTTTGTTGTTTGGTGTTCGGAAAATCACTTGAGATATATTTTCGTGCCATCATAGCGAAAACAAATAAAAAATGAACATTTACAATTCAACATGTGAGAATGCTGATTATGAACTCAGGCGAGTGATGAGTTGAAAAATAAATAACTAACGTGGCTTCATTGTTGAAACATATATAATAATAAACGTATATTATTTATTTCAATAATTCTTCTCTCCCTCCGAAAGAATATCCTCCATTATTGCTTTCAACCGTATGCTTTGACAATAGTGGATATAAGATGTAGCAAGTCATCAACATTTCACCATCATGAGAATGACAGGTAACAAAGACTTTTATTTAATTTTTTTTTTCAATCAAAGATCCCATATTACCATGGCCAGAGTGACATTATATTGATTCAACCCTATCTTAGTGTTTCTTTTTTTTTTAAATCTTTTTACTCTTTTCTGTCCATCGATGTCCACTTCTATGTAGGGGTGGATATGGTTTGAATTTTTAAAAATCTAAACTGGATTGACTTTAGAACCAGTTTTATGGTTTAAAAAACTAAACCAGAATTAAATTGAAGAACAAAATTAGTTCTAAACCAATTTGAAAAAATAAAAATTAGTTCTACATTAATTTTAAAATTTAAATTTGGTTTTATTTATAAAGTGGTTTTAAATTCAGTTTTTGAAAATCCAGTTTTAAAACCAGTTTCTTCAACCAAAAATCCAATTTTAAAACTAGTTTTTAAAAATTCAATTTTTAAACCAGATATTTTAACAAAAAATCTACTTTTAAAACCAGTTTTTAGAAATTTAATTTTTAAACCATAATTTTTTTTTAAAAGTAAAATTAATACTAAAGTCATTTTAAAGTGTATAGGTTCATTACAATTAGAATTTGGTTCTTTATAAATCTAATGACAATAGCTAATCTATATAACATTTAATCATTCTCATGACATCAAAAGAATACCACCAAAAAATCTCTCTAACAAAATATCAAAAGATGCCAAGTTGCCAACAAAATCATCAAACAACCACAACCTTTGAGATAAATATATCTGCAAATAATAAAATATACCTTTGTCATTTTAAAACAAATCTTTGAATGAAAGTATTAAACCAAATGAGAATATTAAGCATACCTAGTCATCATCAAGATTATCAATTGATGCCGCCATAGAACAAACACCATCATTAGAGGAAAATATATCTGCCAAGAAAATCAAATTAATTATTAAGTCTATATTCAACAACTTTTAATTGGTAACTAATACCTAAATTCTAAAATAGAAAGATGATAAAAACAAAAATAAAATAAAATGAGAAGAAATATGAAACAAATTTTATACCTTGATCAACTTGTTGAAGAACTTCACCATCATCATCTAAAGCAGAGAAAAGATCTTCCTTAAGCCAATCTCCTGTGCAGACTAAGGCTTCTACCATTCTAGGTGTTAAGGAACTGCGGTATGGATCAAGGACTCTTTCTCCAGTACTAAATGCAGACTCCGAAACTACCGTAGAAACAGGTATAGCCAATACCTCACGAGCCATATTTCCAAGAATTGGAAATCGGGTTGAGTTGACCTTCCACCAGTTTAGTATATCGAACTTATGGGAGTATGGCTCGCATTCTTCTTGTAAATATCTATCAAGTTCAGATCTTGTATTTGTTCTACGACCGGTTGCTTGTAGAAAAAGGCCATGCCATGAAGATCGGTATTAATGTTGTTGGCTTGAACATCTTGCATATCAGCTTCACTTGCTTCCTCAGAACTTTGGTGTTGCTGATAAAGTAACTTTATGCACTTGGACAACTTTGACTTCAATTTGCCTCCTTTTTCTTCTCCAGAGAAGTAATCCAAGAAATAATTGACAAACTCAATCTTTTGCATTAGATTAAGTACGATAGCAATCAATAACAACATATTCACTGAATCAGGATTGTCCCAATACTTCTCATACTTAACCCTCATCCTTTCTGTCATTGACATAGTACTAAAATCGACAGAATCACAAGAATGACGAATAAATCGTCCAATTGCAAATTCATCATTCATCCCTGCAACTTCAACTACTAGTCTATCTAATTCTAATTCCTATAAGAGATTAGGAGATTGGTTGTTGGTTACATATATATAACCAAGTAGCACAATACATATAGCACAATATATAAAGATTAGGAGATTGGTTGTTAGCTTAAATCAGCAAGTAGATTTTTTATGAAATCAAGTTTTAGGGGGGTTCAATTTGAAAATTCATACACCGTATATAAACAACTAGCGCTACATATATAATGTATATATTATCGTACATGCATGAACCAAAAAAATAATAAATGAGCATGGCAATCAATTGAAGAGAAAAGTGTCTCCTTGAGTAATGTAGCCAAGATTGATGAAAGCACTCTAAGACAGATGGGAAGAGATCGGGATGCCCAAGAACCTCAGATCCAAGGACAACCACAAAACCCTGAGGTGCAAGCACAATCATAGGAACCCCCATCACCACCCCCTCCTTCGCCATCAATGCGAGATTTGATGGATGAATTGTGAAGCATGAGAGTATATATGGAGGAGCAATTTGCTGATATGAGACAACGTCAAGACAGGCAAACTGAAGCTATCAATCGTCAAGGAGAAGCAATTGATCTTCTATACACTAATCTAGGCATCACAAACCCAAGGGGCATCATTCCAAGGCCTGGACCATGAAGAATTTATGTCGAAGAATGAAGAGATTCTTTTAAATCAAGGTTGCGAGAACCGGACCGGTTAATAAACCGGTAAGGTAACTGGTTCACTAGTTTAATGATTCGACCGAAATTTAACCAGGGTTCAATCGGTTTAATTAAATATTAAATAAAATTATTAAAAATTTAATATATAATTTTAAATATTTAAATTTCAATAAAATTTAACCTCATAAAATTTAAAATTTAAAATTTTAGTTTATAACCTAATAATAAAAAATAACAAACAAATCAGTAATACTAATAACCACTAACTATTGAATTTGCAAACATAATCATAATTTAAATTTGGAACAAACATAATCATAATTTGGAACAAGCAAACAGAATTACAAAAATATATGAAATCAAATTATAGTAACAAATTAAAAACAGAACGAAAACATAATTTAAAACTTATAAAAACAGAATTACAAGAACCTGATTAATTCTACAAAAATAGAATCACAAGAACCTGATTAATTTATTTAATTAACAAAATAAAAAAGCTAAAAAGCAGAAGACAAGGCATCATCAACAGCAGCGAAGGCTTTTTCATCATCATCATCACAATGGCTAAGGTTGAAGGATCCAAGAATTGTTAGGATATCAAGTGCATTTGGAGGAAAAAAATAAAAAATAAATAAAAAGCAGAAGACAGCAGCACTCAACAGAAATCAAATGCAGAAGACAGCAATGAAAAAACAACAATTAACCCAGACAAACAAACAACAATCAACATAATCAAGTCCAAAAAACAGCAATTAACTCCCAAACATGAAAACTGAAGCAAGGTAGGGATCTGCTTACAAACTCAGAAATTCAGAAACTCAAACTAAGCAGAAATTAGCAAACTCAGAATTAGAAATCAGAAACCAAATAAGAGTACAAAAGAAAGCAAAAGTAAAATGAAGATCAGTGGCGAAGGAGGAATCCAAGTGACGGCGATGAAAGAGGGTAAGTGAGCTCGGTCACAGAGGGATTGAAGACAGGCTTGACGCACGAGAGAGAGGGATCGATGATGAGGATGGACTACGGAGACACGATTTCAAGGTGGCCAACGACGACGAGACAGAGGTGGTGACATCAACAGCAAGCATACCTGGCGACGCGAGGTGAAGCGATCCAGGAGAAGAGAATCGCGACGGCAGAGCTCGACGCTAGCTGAGGAGAAGAGAAGAGTTCATCGGTGACGGCAGTGCTGGTCATTGGCTGCTGTTGCTGGCGGTCTAGGAGAAAGAGAGCGGCTAGGATTTCGTGTGGAGATCAGAGACAGAGAGAGAGGGGCTGGGTGGTGAGTGGTGACTGAGTTAGTGGGTTGTGGGTGTGTGCGAGAGAGAAGGGAGGAGGGTTATATATATATTTTTTATTTTTTTTAACTAAAAACTGGTAAAAATCTGTCCGGTTCAAGCGGTTCACTAATTAACCGTCGATTTAACCAATTTTTCACCGATTTTTTGGTAAACGATTTTTCACTTCAACCGAATCGGCTAAAGAACCAATTCCCAATTAACCCGGTTGAACTGACCGATCCAGTTCAGTTTTCAGAACCATGATATAGTATATAGGTCTGTCTTAGTTTAATTACCCCCTCCCTGCAATCTTATACGAAGAGGAAGTATATATATAAATTTTACAGTGGTGTTAGGTAGTTAATTAAGAAAATTCAGCCATAAACATGTAACAATAGTTTAATTTCAAAGCTAAGTGTTTTGTTTGAGAAGGTAGTCACTATATCAACTACTGAATATTTGTATATAAATATAGATTATATTATTTAATTCATTTTTATGTTTATTTGTATTGTTTATATTATGATATTATTTTTCTTAAGTTTATGTTGATAGAATAAAACAATATAAATATAAATGATTAAATATCTAATG
>NC_029777.3:33608443-33608722 GCF_000817695.3 Arachis duranensis
TTCAAATAAGAGTTTTTTTTTTTTGAGTTTATTTGATTTATTTATAAAGACTTTTTTTATGATTTATTTTATGTTTTTTTTAGAGTTCCCCAAAAATTGAACTTTAAAATTTTTAGACATAAAATTTTAATATCATGCTATGATACCGCTTCTCTCAAAAACTTAAATTGATAAAAAAAAATAACATAAATATTTATATCTTTAACAATTAAAAATACATGTATACCCTAAATCCAATAATCTATCATTAGCTCTAGCTAGTGTAAGTGAGAAATTGTT
>NC_029777.3:33609012-33644369 GCF_000817695.3 Arachis duranensis
TATATATTTGTAAATAAGATATTTTCATAATAAACATAATATTAGAATTTTTCTTTCACATGCGACTATTATGGTAATTAATAAAGTATTTATTATATTTTAATTTTGGAGACATAATGTTCTAAAGTGCTAGTTAAAAGAATATTGGATAAGATTTAAATATTAGTAGAATTAATAATTAGTTAATAAAAAATCCATTAGCTATGATAAATTGGTAATGAGTTCGAGTTCTATGATTATAATGAAGAAATTAAACAAAAATTTGGTCAAAGAGTTTGAATGAATAACAAGATGAGTTTCTTAGGTCATTTATAATTCATTATAGTAATAATAACAAATTAGAGTTTAACAATCAAATCGTACTCTAAAGGTTAACTAAGAATTAGAAAGATGTAAAAAATTATATTTTTGTTCTTCTCGAATTCTTAGTAAAAATACAATTATCTCAAATTGTTAGATTATCAAAAAGTGTTGTTAGATGTCAACCTTAATTAATAAATTTAGTATGACTAATTCACTTTCTGCTTGGTATTGAACATGTCGGATCATACACTAACAATACAAGTATTCTAATCTTTACTAAAAATTATTTAATTATTGTTTTGATTCGATCAAATAATTAATTATTTAATTAAAATAGGATATTATTATATTCTTCACTTACACAAAAGATATAACAATAATATGATAATTAAAATATTAGATAACGAATAAGAATAATTATTTATTCTATGATAAATTTTAAATATAGATAAAATTTTAAATGAATTTGTCTTAAATTGAATTGGATTTTATTTATAAGATTTTAATTTAATTAAGATGAAATTTAAATTTAAAATAAGATTTAAATATAAAACCAATAACAGATCTCATACTTGTAAATATATATTAATAATAAAAACAAAAAATAAAAAAACACAATTTTATTTTTTTATTTTTACGTATATCTTATATTATTAACTAATTTAATCACTTATTTTTAATATAAAGCTATCATGGATAATTTTACTTATTTCTTAATCTCAAACACATATACACACTTTTCTCTTCTGTAAACGACTGTTATTTCAAAATGCAATCAAAACAAACTCTCTATTTTACTCCTCCACTTAATTTAAATTATATTCAAATCTTTTATATTTTCATTCGTTTAAAACATAACTAAATCCAAACTAAGAAATAGGTTCAAAGAAAATAACGCTAGAATTGTGGCAGTGGTTTGAGGACTCTTTGAAGTTAGATCTACTTCCTGGTTGTTAACTGGTTATTTTTTTTTTTCATTTTTTCAACTTTCAAATGTGTAAGTGGGTTTCTTTGGGAATTTTGCTATTGTGTCCAAAGTTTGAAGTCTATTCTTCTTGTTAGTTTGTAATTTGGAAAATATGATAGGAAAACAAAAAATCATTAGAGGAGCTTTCTAATCAGTCGCATATTCGCAAATTTTTTTCATAGACAAATTTATTAGAGAAAAATTACTTTTGTAATTGTTAATTTTTTTTTAGCAAAAATAGTTACTTTATTGATTTGTAAAAAAATAAATAGTTGATGTACACTTGGACAACAATAGAAATGGTTTCACCAAAACATACATAGTCATCATCCATGACCAATTAAAGTAGAAACTAAGAAAAGAAAAACTGAGAGAGAATAAAGCTAATCTCAATAACAGGACATAGTCTTTCTTTAGCGATAAAACTCCTCCGAGACCTTTCCTGCACTGGCAATGATTTTAAGGCTTAGTTTGCTAAAACTTTTTGAAGAGGTGTTTATACTTTTTAAAAGTTCAAGTTCTTTATTTTCTGTTTGGTAAATAAAAAAGATCATGTGCTTATACTTGCGGCTTTTAAAAGATCGGGGTACTTTTGTAAACACTTAAGATAGAGCTTTTCAAAGTTGACTTGTACTTTTCAAAATTTAAAAGTCTAATATAACCCCATATGTTAACTAATTTTCAAATTTAATGCTTGCATTTATGTCTATTACAGTATTTTTAAATTTTAAAAGCTATTTTACCAAATGCAATTATTGTTGCTTGTGTTTATTAAAAGCTATTTTTAATTTAATTTACAAAACATAAATGTTACAGCTTTTAAAAAAGCCATCTTTTAAAAGTTAGCTTTTATAAGATACTTTTGAAAAGTAAAAGTTTTACCAAACTAAGTTTAAGCCGATTAGTAGGCTTATGCTTAAATATCAGTGCATTTCGAGCTGACCATATTTTTCAAACAATTATGCAATAAGGCTCCCGCGATGCTTATTGTGGCTGCCACCTCCATGCTTGCACGCTATCTCCTTTCACCATTTTCGAAGAACAAAATTTACTCCAGGTATATCCAGAATATCAATTTTCTTCCATATTTGAACTGACTGAGGATCAACATTAGGGATTTGAGCTTGGAGTTTCAATTTGATTAGGAGACCTACATGCATCATCTTCCAAATAAACACTTTTACCTTCACTGGACATGCATGAAGCGAACAAATTGATCTCCACACTTCTTTTTGCTTAAACACTTCTGGTTAGAACTCATATGGAGAGTAAAAAAAATGAAAAGCAACTCTGTAACCAAAGTTTATCGTGTATGTTCTTTTCTTTTCCTTTTCCCAAATGATCTTATCTTGATTCTACGTTTATTGAGTCTGCATTATTATCTGAGTTGTGTCTGTGGAAAAGGCATCATTGATTAATTGAGAATTCCAGTCACCATTAGGTAGTAAGTAGGAATTGGTTGACCTAGTGAAGATTGTTAACCTCATTAAGCATCTTTTGTCTATAAATCATCTCTTTATTAGCACCCATAACTCTCCAAAAATAGGCAACATATTCCCACCTGCCACTTGACCCTCTTTTTCAGTAATTTTCATCCTTCTAATATACTTCTCCAGCCCCATGAAGGGTTATTACTAATCTGTGCCTTCATGAAATTAGAGCAAGGGAAGTATTTGCTCTTCATCACCTTTGTATAGCAGTGAATTAGTTTTGGAGATTAGTCGCCAGCCTTGTTTTACTAACATAGCCAAATTGAATGATTTCAAGACTTTAAAACTAAGTCCTCCCTGGTCTTTGTCTCTGCATAATGTGTCCCATTCAATCCATTGCATCTTCCTTTCATTACCCTTTTGTCCCCACCAAAATAACATCATCTTTTTTCAATCAATGTCTTTGAAAGTTTAAAACAACTTAGCGTATAAATTGGAACTACTGTGCCAGCCATTTTGATAAGTACTTCTCGACCACTTGCTAAAAGTAAGGATATTGTTCACAAGTTTAGCTTCTTGGTAGTCTTGTCTTTGATATATTTGAACATTTCTTGCTTTGATCTAGTGAAAATTGTAGGGAAGCCCAGATATTTATCCTGAGAACCAATGTGTGGAACCTGGAGCAGCTAGGCAAGTTCAACTCTGAGGTGCTGAAGAGTGTTGTAAGTGAAGAAGACTGAAGATTTAGTCTAGTTAACCACTTGACTACTTACTTGACTAAATTCTTGTAGAATTTGAAGTAGGTTTTGGTATGTTTGTGTGTTTGCTTTGTTAAATAAGATAAGTCATCTGCAAAGAATAAATGACTGATCGTAGGACATCTTCTATTTAATAGTAAACCACTAAACTACTGCCTCTGTCATCCTCTGTGGAAAAGATGGGATAATCCCTCTATGCTAGGTAAGGAATAGATAGGAGAAAGGAGATCCCCTTGTCGGAGTCCCCTTGATGGTTTAAAAAAATCATGTGAATGACCTTCCAAGGTAATAAAGTAGGATACCATAATTACACACTCTTTTAGCCAATCTATCCATTTATCCCAAAAACCCAATCTCTTCAAAACTTTCCATACAAAACTTAATTCCATCTGGTCATAGCCTTTACTTGTAATGACCCAATTTCTGGTACGTCGAACATACTAGAAACTGAGCACTACCAACTTGTCTTCCTAATTATTATCTAACATTTACTATATGAGCCTGATTCGTTCTTAAAAGCATAGTTATTCTGTGAGGTACTTTTTTTTTGAAAACGTTTGGATTAATAAACAGAATCATTCATAATCAATTCACAAATGATAAAAGATAAAATAGTTATAAACAACCACACATAAATACATCACAAGCAGTTGACAACATTTAGTGATTCAACCTTTATTAGAGTATAGACTTTTAGTTAGAACACCTCTAGATATAGCTAGATAATAACCATATACATATATATACATATAACATCCCAGGCCCTGACCTGTTCAAGAAGTCCCTAAGCTGACGCCCAGGCTAGGCTAGCTTAGACTCTATACTCACCTAGTCCATCTAAACTACTAAAGCGAGGGAAAGTACGTTCTAAGTCTTCAAAACTCAAGTCAGGTGGAACGCATCAAAAGGTGGAACATTATCATCTACTACTCCTCTGCACGATTAGACATTGCCATATGACGTCTCTCTGGTACCTCATCAAGTACACATATAACAAAAGTCTCGTACACATGATTTAGGTTAAAGTTCACATACAAACGGGTTGCAGATGTTGGCTGGTCTCATAGTATATACATATTAATAGATAACAGAGTTCACTCTAGACGCAGAAGACTACCTAGAGTGGAATCCTCTTTGCAGAACGATCATCAATGAACTACGAAAGGGTACTCTTGCTTCTATCTGAAGGGGGAAGGGAGAGAGAAGAGGTAAGAACTGGAAAGTTCTTAATAGGGCCAGGGTTATTAGTTACGTTCATTAAGTCAGTTTTGTTTAGCAGACAAATAGCAGAATACAGAGAAGTAGTAAACAGAAAAAATAGATAAATAGAGAAAATAGAGAAAACAAAAAGGAAAACACACGCAAAAGAATACAAAAAAATAAAAAACAGACACAGAGAATAAAAAACAAACAAAGCATACATTCATTCAATAATCATAATAGAGGAAATGCACAACCAAGTATTATGCTTGTCTAGCCCTACTGTAGGTAATGAGCTCATTTGTCGGTTACATACCCGCTCCCGACGTTACCCGGAGTCCTCTAACCAGGTAAGGCTTCCCTGGTGGCAATACCTATCGCAAGAGTCCTTTGACTTGCGGGGCCAACCATTGCAAGAGTCCTTTGGCTTGCAGAGCAGCACTAGCAACCCACTACAATAGTCCTTTGACTTGTAGGGCGGAGCTAGTTAATTTATGTTTGCCTAATACACTCACTGTAAGAGTCCTTTGACTTACAGGAGCACACAAACACACTCACTATAAGAGTCCTTCGACTTACAGAAGCATATAGCATTATATAAGAGTTAATTTATGTGTTATCTCGAAACCTCTGTAAGAGTCCTTTGACTTACAGAATACCATTATAGCTAAGCATCCCAGGGAAGCGCTCTCGGTAGTCACACCACCATCTATCTGACTGCATCAATGTAGTAGATGAACACACAAATATCTCTAGAGATGCCTTAATGCAACAAACGACCTTTCAATAGGCCATCTACTTGTTCTCTATTCTCTTTATCATATTATTCTTTTCTCCTTTGTCTTTTTACTTTACTCTGATTACTCTTTTCTTTGTATCTCTTTACTCTGTTCTGGTTACTCTTTTCTTTTTATCTCTTTACTCTACTCTGGTTATTCTGTTCTCTGTATCTCTTTACTCTACTCTGGTTACTTTTTTCTCTTTATATCTTTAATGTACTCTAGTTACTCTGTTCTCTGCTTTGGTTACGCTTTTCTTTGTTTAACGTATGTATTTAAAGCTTATGTAAATTTTAGTATGAATAGTTAGTTTGTCCCAAGTATAGGTTCATTAACTCTATACTGAAATAATTTAACTTTTCATATAATATCTGACCCTAGGCGCAACTCAAGAACTAACTATGTTGCCCTAGTTCGTTCACTAGTATCTGTTAGTTTCTGTCATTAAAACTTTACAGACTTTTTCTTTGATTTTCATTTCTTTTTTAATTTTTTATCTTTCCTTTGTCTTTACCTCATTAATATTTTATTGGAAGATGTTCAGGTGTTCTGTTGTACTTGATCAGAACATTTGATTCCACTATTTTAAGCCTTTCAGATATACTTTAAAAAATGTAAATGGCTTAGATTGATTGAAAATCTTTTATGTGGACAGCACCTGCAAGAATCCATGCTGAGCATGCAACTGGTTCATACTTTGGTCAGTTTATAATGGTTCAAAATTTCGTTGCTTGCCCAAGCAGGTTGGAGAAGTAGGTCTGTTTTGTGTATCAAAGATGTTTTACTGGCTTGTATAGTTGTATGTAAGCCTAGCTGATATAGTGTTGGGCCTTTTAGTTATATTTTTGTTGCTTTCACTTGAAATTGACTCCAAAATTTGTGTGATGCCATGAAATAAAAAATTTTGGTGGGAAAATATTAGCTACACACAGTGATGGACCCAGAAATATTTAGCAGTGGGGGCAAAAATATAATAAAATTTAGGTATAGAAATTTTTTTTGGCTTTCCATAGTACCCAACAAGTTAAGAACTAATCCATCGTGAATTTAATTTCCTTTTAAGAGTCTGCAATTGGCCAGCAATGAGTTGTTATACATATGAGAAGGAATTTAAACCCCCAATACTTATTTAAACAGATGATTAAACTGATCACTTGACCAATTTGTTTAGATATATTTAAAATTTTAAATTAGAACTATCTATACAAATTGATAAGAACGAGAAATATACACACACTCACTTATTATAGTATTTAAAATAATAAAAATATAATTTCACACAGTATAATATTCAAAATAATAAAAAAAATAATTTATAATGACTTTCTTTTTATTTTTAACATGACTAAATATTATTTTTTATATATGTTCTTAAACAATTATTTTACTTTTTATTATCTCATATTTAATTGTCAAATCTACTTATTATAGTTTTTATGATATAAATAAATTTTTTAACCAAAACAATTACAATATATTAATATATAGATAATATATTTTTTTATTTAAATAATTTTTAAAAAATCACTACTAATTTAAGTTGTATTTAATTAGAAAACTAAATTTTAATTTAATTATCAATTAATTAACTAATATAATGTAGTTAATTATCACTATTTTTTGTGTTTATTTATTTATTTTTTTATATCAAATCAAATTTAATAATATAATTATTGTTATGTGTTAAATTTAAAAAAATATTTTTTTAATATAAAACACAAAAAATTATTTATATTTTATTTTGGAACAAATATAATATAACAAGTGATATATATAGTATTATTTTTTTTGAAAAATTTTGTCGGCCAAATGTTACCTCTTCATTAACTGTGGGTCTGTTCCTAGTTACACAAATAAGTGATGAAATAGCTCAACATTTTGATTTTCATGTAAACTTAGAAATAATTATTTTACATCTTAATATTATTAGAGGGAAGTAATTGAATATATTAAAAAATTAATATTGATAAAGTTAAATAAATTTTTAATAAAGACAAAATTAAGTACACTACAAGAGACACGCCGAATAGCGGCGGTTCTTTTAGGGATTTGCGTTGGTTAAAAATCGCCGCAAAACAGAATTCCAGCGGTTCATTAAGCGTCGCCTATTAGGGGGTGGTAATATGATTTTGCGGCGGTTCTAACTAACCGCTGGCACAACCGCCGCAAATCAAATAATTAATTTTGCGGCGGTTGCAAAACCGCTGCTATTTCAGTAGTGGATTTAAAAAAAAATCTGCGACGATTTTGAAACCGCCGCAGATTTATGTGGGGTTTTTTAAAAAAATGTGACAGTTTTAAACAGCCGCAAGTTCATACAAGAGTTTTAAAAAAAAGCTAATTAACTACTCAAATGGATTATACCATTTCTCTTTACTATAACATATTTTCTTTACATCATATTTATTATACTTGAGATATTAATATAAAGAAACACTAAATAAACAACAGATAGATTGCACCAGCCCAATCCCATCCCCTTCCCTTGATTCCTTCAAAGCTCCAGTTAGCATATACTGCAAGAGCAATTGTCACCTGCCAATTACATAAAAAATTTTAGTTACAATAGAAGAAAATCAAGCCAACACATATCATTAATTTCAGAAACATGAATTTGGTTACTATTTATCATCACTCCCCACAAATATTAATTCAAAATAACATCAATTTATGTTTTCAAGTCTTCCTAAAATTATCCTAGTTCCCTATTAAACAAGAAAAGTAAGAAACTTGTAGTAAAATAACAACATACCCTTAACTGAGCCACATTTTAATAAAGCATCAATTATTGCAGTGTAAGGAGTTCTGAAGCCATATCCTTTGCCTCTCCAAAACCCTATATTTTACATAGAGAAACTGAAAAAGTTGCTGCTAGAGAACCATCTAAAACCAATAGAAAAATTTAAGATAGTGTTGTAAATATTTTTGTTCTGTTATGACTAATATTTGCAATTCCTATAACTGCTAAACAATTATCACAATGAAACTGTCGGTCAGGATCATGGGTCAGAGCAAAACCTTCATTAGTAAGTTATATAATGAGACAAATGTATATATTTTAAAGATAGAAATTTCCCCAAACTAAATAAAACATAAAATGCAATGGCAAACTGCAGAAATTGATATGTAGTTACTTAATAAACAATTCCAGCAGGTACTAAACTTAAATAGAATAAAATTAATACCACTGAAAGCAAAAGAAATCTTCTTGAAAAACTGATTTATAAGCATACACAAATTTATGATTCCAATCGAACACCATTTTAGAAAAATCAAGCACTACATTAATGGTTCCTGAGTTATTCAACATTAAAATTATGGATTAACAGCTATAGATACTTTCATGGTACGTATAGCTGGGGATGTGGGAGATTCACAATAGGCATATAGTTTCATGGTACCTAATAATGGCTTTTTTAAACACTCTTGAACACTTCTGCATTAAATGGATTTCACTTTGCAATAAAAAAGAAAAAAAATATCCATACCTGAAGATTAATGACAAGGATAAATGGAAGCTTTTTTCCCAGCTTCCGACTGCAATTCAAAAGGAGGAACATATGAGAACAAGTTACTTCTTTCCCTTGATCATAAATCCTTTTCCACTAGGAGAAGTCCAACAATTTGTGTCATTGTCATCCTTTCCTTTGTGAAAAGAACCACGCAAATCACTTGGGTTAATAGTGACAGGTGTAACATGGGGTCCAATTCTTCACTCAAAACAGGAGCTGCATGCCATAAGCAATTACATAAGAATGAAATTCTGAATGCAGAGAAGAAAATTAAAAACTTAGAGTTTGCATAAAGGTTAACTAATTGCTTATGCCAAATTGCCTACAAAAAGGACCTAGCAAATAACAAAAAACAAAGGAAAAGCTAACCTGCAGTTCGCTTCAAAGCTAAGGTTGTGATGGCCCATGATACATTCTTTAGTTTGACTCTTGGCCCCTGACAAATTGAATACAGTGTCAAAATATATAAAAGTTAACAAAATACTTTCTGTTCTATTACCTGCAATAGCCCCACTTATCAACCTCCTCAAAGATGGATTCCCAATCTTAAATTTCAGCTTAAACCCCTTCTTCCTTTTCTTATTCATCATAAGGACTTCCTCATCAAATTTGTTCATTTAAATTTGGATAATGTACAAAATATTATAACTATTTAAATTATTAAATATATATATAAATATGCTAAATTATCTGTTATAACTTTAGCTATTTATACTTCTAATTTTATGTAAAATTTCGATTTTCAATTTATAGAGTATGATAGCGTTGACAATCAAATTTTTTAAACAATGTTTAAGAAAACAAATTAAAAAGAAATTAGGAAAACTGGTAGTTCATTATATTTTAGTTAAGTTTATCTTAGGCCACAGGACTCGGATAAATCTATTATACTTCACAGGAAAAAAAAGGAGATAAAACCCAACAGACGTGACAACAAAATAACTAAAAGACAGAGTAGCAGTGTCCAAACAAAGAAAAATTAAAAAAACTCCTTTTGGTAAGATACTAGTTGTCCATGATAATATGATCAGCTTGAATTATTGTTGATTTCATTTGTTTCATATAGCAACCATAATATATACTTTGGTTACCTCAACATCTCTCTTCTCAAGACTTCTATGTAACTCTTCAAGGGCATGGATGACACTGGTGTCTATGTCAGTAACGCCTGCACAAAGAACATAAATTATAAGTTAGTTAATGCTTATAGAAAACTAACAAACCAGAACAGTATGTTCTTGCTAGACATAAAAATCAGACAAAAACCAAGGTAGAATGGAGACACTCACGAGACATTTCAACAATCAAAAACTGGATTTTTGTTTGGTAGTCTCCTTTATCTTGTTCTTCTTCATCCATCAACCATCTTAGTATCCTGGAAGAGTGAGATCACATCAATTTCAAATGCCACCTGAAAAATATTAGAAGAGATTAGTAAGCAGAAACTCAAGCAAGTACAAGAGTTTTGTGAAGTAAATGAACTTATAAGAGGAAATTACTCGGAAGTCACATTAGGACAAAGGGCGAGAAGGAGTCTTGATTAAAACTTCTATGTGAACAAAATTTGTTAATCACAGTCGGAAAATGGAGTTCAAGATCACTAATAGCACCGAAAAAAAAAGGTGAAGGTTAACAGCGCAGGGATATTTATTTAAAAAAAATAACCCAACTATGAAATCTCATTAACCCAACTTCATATATTCTCTCATTAACAAGTTCTATACACATGTAAACTATCACTTTATCACAATCCAATATTTTTGGAAAGTAGCACCAGCTGTAAGGCAAGGCAAGTTGCAGATTAAAGCTTGGAAATTTGGGACACATATATGTGATGTTCATGTTTTTATGATCCTTATTGCAGTGATGTCTTATCTCCAAAAGTGATTAAAATCATATTCTTAAAATTCTCGTATTTTTGCCAATCATAACTTTAATATGAAAAATTATAAGTTAAGGAAATAGACCTTAGTGAGACAAATGAAATACCTTAGAGACACACCCCAAATAATTTTTTTCAAATCTCTGAGATATCCGCGCGTTACAGAACCTGTTTGAAGGCAAACAAAAAGAATACATAGATAAACTTAAGTTAAGACAAATTCAAAATGTTACTCCAAGAGATGTCTAGAGCCAAATTGAAACCATTAAGTAGCCTTGTAATGAACTAAGGACGAAATAGAAACAAGAATGTGCCTAATGTAAATTATCTAAATGAGATCACAAGTGGGAGGGTGGAAACGAGTATTTCATGATATGAGGAACAATTGATCCTAAGTAATATCTCAGGATTGCAAGCCATTCACAACAATAGCAGTTAAAACATGGAGTATCATTTATTAAGTGAAAATAAATAAGATTGTTAACAACCATATTCACTTTTTTTTTATCTAAATAAACTAATTATATGAATAAGATTCCTCATCCAAGTAAACTATACTTACGGTAATCATATATATATATAAAAGTAGTTTCACTTTCCTTAACCATGAATTCATCACACCAGGCCTACTTCATCCTATTACATGCTTGTTTTATTTTTCAAAGTAACATGATTCCCTCAATTAGAATAATCCACTCTCTTGGTTCCTTTCTTCTATTATTCATTTATTCCGCCACAGCAAAAATCTCATTCAGACCAAAAGCACTTGTTCTACCTGTAACCAAAGACATATCATTGTCCACACCCCAATGTAACCCAAATCAAGCTAAGAGCACCACTCGTGACGGTGAACCTAACCGTGGATCTTAGTGGCAGATATGTTTGAGTGAACTGCCAGCATGGCTGTGTCATCAACATCGAAACCAGTGGCTTGTGAATCTGCTCAATGCTCACTCTTAAACCACTTCTTATTCCCACAAATGTGTGTTATACTTTTTGTTTTTTTTTGCAGTGAATTAATTAATTAATCATGCACCATCAAACTAACACAAATTGGTCAAATTCATGCCAAATGCTATGGTGTAACAAAATTTACATACACGTCTACATCAAGAAATGGTTAATACAAATGCTCTATCTCTTCACTTAGGATTGCAAAGAAGCTAATTTTCAGAAGCTTAGACCATACTGTTACATCAAACATTATGATTGCTTCGGATTTCTATATGATTCTAAAAGCAATAAACACTAAGTAATCAAGACTCAGGGGTTCAAAAATTAGGGGAAAATTAAATCAGAATGTTAAATTGGGTAAAGAAAATTTAGGCAAAGTAAGTCGATCAACGTTGTTCGAACCAAAATTCAGAAGGCACAGAGATGAAATTGATGCAAAATTAATTTATCAACAGCCACTCAAATTAAATTGGGGCAAGGGAGAAGAACGAACCAGAGAGAGGGGAGAGGGGGCAATCGGCAACGCACAACAGGGCAAGGGCAAGGGGGAAGGCTGCCGACGACGACACTGGGACGGATGGTTGGGGCGACCGCCGACGACGTCACGGACGTGCACAGAGGAAGGAGAAGACTTGGACGACCCCTTTTAGTTTACCTTCGCGCGCGGGAGCTACACGGTGGAGGGAGGAGATCAGTGACGGGGAATAACGACGACACGGACGTGGTGGCTGGAATTGATGGAGGGAAGAGTCACGACAGCGAGGGAAGGAGACCAGTGATTGGCGCCTTTGCTCTGCTGGGTTCACATGAAAAGGGTGAAGGTTAATGGTGCTGTAATATTTTGGTTGGGGGTATTTTAATGAAACAAAGCCCCATCCCCTAAGGTTATTGGCTGCGGTTGGGCCGTAAACAGCCACCAAATCCAATCAATTGGAGCGGAGTCTGATTACGCAACAAGAACGGCAGCAATCCAGTGAATTTGCGGCGTTTTGGAAAAAACGCTGGCAATTCTCCGTTGCTAAGTCCCGTCTCTTTTGTAGTGGTATAATTAGGATAGATATTCATGCTATGTACAAAAAAAATCTATCCAATTCAAATTTTTAAAATTTTTTAATTTTATTATTTATTAATTTATTTAATTTGTATTAATTTATTTTATTATAAAAATATTCTTGAATAATTATCGGGGATAAATTTGAAAGAAGATAAAATAGAAAAGTATAGTTAAAAGAGAGTGGTGTTATTACCTATTAATTTTGAGAGTGGTATTATCATTTCTCATATATATGTATATGATGTTTTTAAGAATTGAAAATTTTTAACCGTTTAATCAAAATAAAATAATAAATTAATTGTTCGGAATAAGTTTGAAAATTTAGACATCCTAATTTAAAAGGTTAAAGGTGAGATTTGAATTTAGTGAATTTTTTCAAATAGGAAAATGTAATTTTCTGCGAAAAATTGCGTAAAAATGTGTAATCGGTAAAAATAGCTGGCAGTATTGACTTAAGTCTGTTCGGTATTGCGAGTGAGAAAATAAAACTATAAAAATCCTTAGAAAAATATTTACAATTGAAAATTTGGCGCTAATTCTAAAAGTTTTGACCTAAAATCAAACCAAACGGATCAAAAATACTAAGCGGTTAGATCAGGTCCAAGTTGGACCCAAGCGTAAACTATATATATAGACCTTATTCATGAGCCATTCAGTTTATTCACCACCTAAAACACAAACAACAAGCCAACTAGTTATGGCTCAAATGGCATAGTCTCTCGAGACTCACCTAAGAAGTTGTGGAAAAAATAAAACAACAACAACAACATAGATGGTGAAATAAAAGAGAAGAGAAGAGGGTTACTATTCACCATCCTTTTCTTTGGTTCATAACTTGAGTTACGGTGCTCTGATTCGCATATTGTTTGTGACCACGTGCTCATTTCTAACCAAACAATAAGGTAAGAAACTCACACTTTCTTACCCAGTTATCTGCCCTAACAATTTTGGTAATTTTGGGTTTAGTTATTGAGTAAATTCTTTGATTTTGATTGTTTACGGGTGATCTAACATTTGGTTATCGTTGGATTTTGCTCCTAATACCGTCGAATAAGGTAAGTCACTTCAAAACCCTTGTGAATTAGTGATTTTGTGAACCCTATGATTAATTTATGGTACACTAAATGTTTATAGCTTGAATTTGGTGAATATTGGAGTTGGTTTTGGCAATTGGATTGACTTTGGTGGCTGAAGCTTTGTGGAAGCTTATTTTGAATCATTTTTGGTATTTTGTGCGTCTTGAAATTCGGCCAATGCATGATTTCGATTTCCTTTAGTTAATATGTAATGATTTATGCTTAAGTTCATAAATAAAAAATGGTGAAATATTACGACCTATAAAAATAATTTTACATACATAGATATATATGAAAAGAAATTTAATTAGGAGTCTTAAAGAAAAAGTTAAACAAAACAATAAGAACTCGCGTCGCACACTAATTGTAAGAAAGCGAAACACACATAAAAAAGAAGCAAACACAACTTTAGTTGTGTGAAGACTAAACTGGTAGTTAATTCCGTTTTAAACAAATGACCAAATATATGTACATAAAACGACAATGTTAAAAAAATTTAAAAATGTCATTTGTAATAATTTAAATTTAATTATGTATTGAAAAAAATAAAATTTATTAGTATGTGATGGTAAAAAAATTATTGAAATTCTTGATGGACATGAATCATGTTTAGTGACAATTGTGTTAGCAAATCATGTTTAGTGAGTTTTACGTACAGTTTTAAAAATTTACTATCCTGTCATTATTTATGTGTTAAAGAATATTATTGAATTTATAAGTAAATAGTAATAAGATATCGTGTGATTTGTGCTTTTGTGAAACAATTACCCTAGCACAATCACAAAATTACCCTACCACAATTTATGTATTAAAACATAGTATAATATTCTTAATAAATCATGGTAGAATAATAAGATTTATGAATAATAATATTATTATTTATATATAAATCATAAAAGAGAACGTATATATAATTACTTTTGATTTATGATAATTTGGTAATTATAATATTTTTAATATTAAAACAGTCAAACGTATTTTATTTGGATACATAAGACAACAGAATAAGAAAAATTTAATATTATTAGATACTAAATTTAAATCTTTATATTACGAACTAAATTTTTTTTAGTAAAAACTAAAATTAAAAATATATTGATTGAAATCAATTCAAAATCTATGGATTAGACTCGGTGAAACCATTAAAAAAATAAATATTCTTTCTTTGTCAATAAATCTATTAGATGTATATTTTTCGTCCGAATTTTTGTTTTTAAAAATTTAGATGTCGAATAAGTATTTTAAAAGATTTGAATGAAAATATTGTCAGAGTTGTATTTTTAAGCTTTTCAAAGGACAAATTAAAAGTAAAAGAATTGATTTTGAAAAAAAAAATTAGCAAGAAGAGCTAAAAAATTTTAATTGTAATGTTAATATTTGAAAAATAAATTTCATTTTGATATATATTATTTGTTTATTTTATATAATATTATTTTTACCAAGGTAGCTGGGGAATATGTTTATAATTTTTTACTAAAAAGCTGAATGATTTGTTAATAAATATAAAACTAAATATGTTAGGATATATTACTAATGTCGTGTATTTTAAGAAGGGTATAAAGATTTAATTTTCAGTGGAACAAATAGTGGCTCACGCCTAGAGGTGGAAAAAGGTTAGGCAGCTTATTAGGGATCTGTAGCTTGGTCTAACTTGGCCTGGGCTGTAATAATATAGGCACAAGCTCAGGCTTTTATAAAAGTTTTATTATGTTAATAGGCCAAGTCCAAGCTCATTAATTAGCCTTATTGACCTATCAGGTCTGTATGGGCCTGTTAATACATAATTACATATATAAATAATTTTTTTGTTATTAACAAAATTATGAGATATTTTAAATTTTTTATAAATACTAAATATGACATATTAAATATAAATATGTTTATTAAAAAATAATTTTTTTAAATAATATTTTTATTTTTGTAAAATAAAATTATCAAGTTTTTTAACAGGCTTCAGACCAGGTCAGGCTGAATAACAGACCATGCTTAGTACTTTAAAAAAACCTATAACAAGTTGCAGGCCAAGCTCAGGCCAATTGATTACATGACAGGCCAAGCCTGTTAAGAGCTTGACAAATGGGTCATTTTAGTTTTGCTTCGAGGGATAAAATTGTCTTTAAATTCTTCACTACAAGACAAATACATAATGAAAATCGGATAGTACAAAAGAACATGATGTTCCATGCTAGTACAACAGAATATGTGATAATTTTTCTATGTTATTACCGCTCTTTAGTTGTTTTATGAAGATAATTATGAGATTCTACGCTTAAAATTGTCTTTCTAAAGCTTTTACAGAAAATTGCCTTTTTTGTATTATTTTTATTATTTTTAATAAAATATTATTTTTAATTAAATAATATTATTTAATATTTTATTATTATTTATTATTTTATTATTAAATTTTCAAAATTTATCCTTTCTTACCTTAAAAGTTATATAAATTCAATTTTTACCGCCCGTAACTTTTAATATTTTTACTTTAACCACCCTAACTTTTAGAAATTACAAAATAACCCCCAAACACCAAAATATTTACTTTCTTTTCCTTTTTAAGATCTAAAGCCTGCTCTTCATTGTTCCTCACCACACTCAAAATGTTCTTCGTAAATTTTTCATTAATTCGGTATTGTTTAGTAGACAAATATCAGAATATAAAGAAGTAATAAACAGAAAAAAGCAGATAAATAGATAAAATAGAGAAAATAGAAAAGAAAATACACACAAAAGAATACAAAAAAAATAAAACACAGACACAGAGAATAGAAAACAGACAAAGCATACATTCATTCAACAATCATAACAGAGAAAATGCACAACCAAGTATGATGCATGTCTAGTCCTATTGCAGGTAATGAGCTCATTTGTCGGTTACATACCCGCTCCCGACGTTACTCGGAGTCCTCTAACCAAGTAAGTCTTCCCTGTTGGCAATACCCATCGCAAGAGTCCTTTGACTTGCAGAGCCAACCACTGTAAGAGTCCTTTGACTTACAGGGGGGAGCTAGTTAATTTATGTATGCCCAATACACTCATTGTAAGAGTGCTTTGACTTACAAAAGCACAAACACACACTCACTATAAGAGTCCTTCGACTTACAAGAGCATATGCTAGTTATGTGTTTTCTCAATAGCTTTATAAGAGTCATCTGACTTACAGAATAACATCATAGCTAAGTATTCCAGGGAAGCACTCTCGGTGGTCGCATCACCATCTATCTGACTGCCTCTATGTAGCAGATGAACACACAAATATCTCTGGAGTTGCCTTAATGCAACAAACGACCCTTCAACAGGCCCTCTGATTATTCTCTATTCTCTTTATCATATTACTCCTTTCTCTGTCTTTTTACTTTGCTCTTATTACTCTTGTCTCTGTATCTCTTTACTCTGCTCTGGTTACTCTTTTTTCTTTATGTCTTTACGCTACTCTGGTTACTTTGTTCTCAATATCTCTTTACTCTACTCTGGTTATTCTTTTGTCTTTATCTCTTTACTCTACTCTGGTTACTCTGTTCTCTGTATCTCTTTACTCTGTTCTGGTTACTCTTTTCTCTGTTTAACGTATGTATTAAAGCTTATGTAAATTTCGGTAGGAATAGTTAGCCTGTCCCAAGTATAGGTTCATTAAGTCTATCCTAAAATAGTTTAGCTTTTCATATGATACCTAACCCTAGGCACAACTCAAGAACTAACTATGTTGCTCTAGTTCGTTCACTAGTCTCTGTTAGTTTCTGTCATTCAAACTTTACAGACTTTTCATTCGATTTTCATTTCTTCTTTAACTTTTTATCTTTTCTTTGTCTTTACCTCACTAATATGTTATTACAACTCCCTAAGTGTTTTATGAAGGTAATTATGAGATTATGTGCTTAAAGTTGTCATCTAAACCTTTTACGAAAAATTGCATTTTCTGCATTATTTTATTATTTTTAATTAAATAATATTATTTAATATTTTACTATTATTTATTATTTTATTATTAAATTTTTGAAATTTACCCTTTCTTACCTTAAAAGTTATATAAATTCACTTTTTACCACCTGTAACTTTTAATATTTTTACTTTAACCATCCTAACTTTTAGAAATTACAAAAATAACCCCCAAACACCAAAATATTTACCTCCTTGCCATTTTTAAGATCTATAGCCTGTTCTTCAATTTTCTTCACCATACTCAAAGTGTTCTTCATAAGTTTTTCAGATTCTTTCTTTGTTTTCACCCGTTTTTCAATCTTTTTAGTAACCGATTTTTACCATAATTCATAATAAATTGGCAGCCACTAAAGTCCCATCTTTTAACTTGATTTCAACACAAAATCAATCCCAATTTAAAGGTTAGTGTTCGAAATTCCAGCAGCCATAAGAACATGCATTCATAGCTTGAATATTATCAAATTTCATCAAATTTTCACCAAAATTTCAACAAGAATCACTCATATAAACAATCAATTTCAAGCATAACCAAATCATATTATAATCATACAACTCAAACATAATTAATCAAGATTAATTTTACCAAACTCTACCTTGATTTGCTGCCTCAAATCCGGTTATGATTTTAGGTGTTCTTTTTGCACTTTTTCCTACTAAAACACATCAAGAACAACTTTGAATCCATAAAACCTCAATTGACCAAACCTTAATCAACATGTTAGGAAGGGATTTATCACCTTAAACATGCTGGGAATATAAGATTCTTGGCTCATAAGTCAGGCTAAGCAAGAGATCTAAGGAAGAACATCCAGAAAATACATGTTTAGCTTGGTTTTCCTTGAAAACCGAATTGAAGAGGGAGGGAGACAGCCATATCACCTTATTTCCAGCCTTGATATATTATATGGTTATGTAGAGGAAGAAGAGATGATCATTTATGTATAATCGGAGTTTTGATTTGAGTTTTAGTTCAGAAGAAATCAAGCTTTGAAGATTAAGAACCAAGAACTTTTCTCTCTTTTTTCTTTCTCTCTTATTTTCGGCCATTCAAGGTGAAAATGAGCAGCTTGGAGTGTCTTGCGGGGTGAGGAAAAAATGTTCTGGATGATTATTGGTTAGTTTGGGAGGTGGTTGAAAAATATCTCAGGTATATAATTACTAAAACTAGATGTATTAGAACATACACTTAACAACACTTCTAGAGATTGATATCTGAGCTACTAGTATAAATGACACTAGTAACATGATTAACATGAGAATAGAAGGTATATGATGAGACATTAGTGTTGCTAAAGTCATTAGAGAGTGCTGGTGTTAACCTGCACCAGTAGACTCTGAACCCGATCTCCTATTTTTAACTAAACAGATCAATTAATATTATAATATTATTCAAGCATCTCTAATATGAATATAATAATAGTATCATATTACTATTTCTCTTCTCTCATGAATCGAGTCTGGTTTGTCAAACTAAGACTAATTACAGAAACCAGAATAAAAAACTCCTAACCGATACGGTTCAAAAACTAGGTTCTCCGCAACTGTGTCGTCAAACTTATCTCAAAAGAGGTTCTTGCTTATTGATGACATAAGGATGATATAGATTGAGGTGCTTGATAATATGTCAGAGATGTTCCCTTCACTGATCTTTCAGGAAAACTCCATATCTTCAAAAAAGATCTTGTGTACCCGAAAACTAGGTTGTTACATTACTTATGTCTAGATTAAGTGCGAAGTCGTAGTCTCCAGTTTTCTTATTTTTCAAGTAGTGCATAAACTCGTGAGCTATAAGGACATTATCACTGATTAAACGACCCTTAATAAAAGCACTCTGGTTTCCACTAATGATTCTATCTATTACTCTTTGCATCCTATGGACCTGAATCTTTGAGATGATTTTGTAACAAACTGTGCTTAAACACATTGAATATGCCCCTTGAATCTTAAGAATCAAACAAATCTGGGTATGATTTAGGGATCTTAGCATTTTTCCCTTGAAAAGAAACTCCTACCAACCGCATTAACATCCTGTTTGATGATATCCCAATAGAACTGGAAGAACTTAGCTGTGAAACCATCATTCTTCAGAGCTGAGTATGGATTAATAGAAAACACAGCCTTTTTAATTTCTGTATCACAGACCGGTCTTGTTAACACCCTATTATCACTATTCTTTATCTTTGTAGTCATACCTTCCAAGGCCGCTATAGGATCAATAGGTACGGATATAGTAGATAAGGTCTCAAAAAACTCCTAAGCCACTTTTCTAATGCCCTCTACTTTAGAGTGGAGTTGACCATTTTCATCTCTAAGTTGTTCAATCTTATTGTGTATATTTCTAGATCTGAACTTAGAGTGAAAATATTTTGTATTTTGGCCCCACTGTAGCCATTTAACCCGGGACTTCTCTTTCCAGTACCTCTCCTCCTTTTCATAGGCCTCCTGAAGCTCTGCCTCTAAAGAACAAATTTTGATTTGTTTGCCTCCACTGCCTTCAGTTTTTCTTCCTCTAGTGCCTATTTAGTTTCTTCAATAATTCTATGCCAATTCCTATTTTTCTTCTTTTGCCACTCAACAATACTGTATCTGCATTAGTGCTTTAATGTGTTAAATAATATAAACATATGAGACCCAGCATACTTCAACCTCCATGCATCTTTGACTATGTTGGTAACTTCTTCCTCTTCACACTACCTTTCTTGGAAACAAAACTGTCTGTTTGTTTTTCTATTGCACACTTGTGATTCTAGTAACAAAAGGCAGTGGTCTAATCCTTGATCGTTTAGGTGTAACACCTTTGTTATTGGGTAAAGTATATTCCAAACCATTTAGATTAAGCACAGATCAAGTCGTTCTCTGATGAAGTTTTCTCCAAACAGCCTATTATTCTAAGTGAACTTGCTGCCTTCATACCCTATATCATACCGCCCTCCACCATTTAGAAAATTGTTAAAACTTTCAATAGAACTAGCCGACTTAGTTCTTTCTCCTTCTTTTTCATGGTGAGCTAGAATAAAGTTAAAATCACCCACAACTAGAAAAAATTCATCCCCTGACTTCATATTCTGCAAAATTTTCTCAAATTGAGGATTTCTGAAATCTTCTTCACTGTGTAAATACACTCCTATAATATTCCAGCACTTATTTTAGGCTATATTCATCTGTTCCGATGGTTACCTGAAACTGTAGGTCGATCTCAGACGAGATCTTCTGTGCTGGTTGGAGCTAACATGTTTGACTTGTTGGAGATGTCATGTCCGACCTGTTGGACTTGGTGGAGGTGCTGAACCTTCGTCACCAGAGGGTGGTGGTACCTGCAAGGGACTCCGATGCTTAAGTTAGCAAGGGTATTAAGCAGGTTTTTAGTAGAATCAGAGTATGAGTTATATCTGGGTACTCCAATGTATTTATAATGGTGTAGAGCGACCTTCTTAGATAAGATAAGTTAGTTATCTTTATTTTTATCTTATCTTATCTTTGAGTGATGTCATCTTATCTTCAAGGGAACCGCCCTTATCTCCATAGGCTTTGGACTGCCTTTGGATTTGGGTCATGTTCCTCTATGTGGGCCTTGCTTAGGCTTTTCTGGTGATTTGACTGAGCTCTTTGAGGAGAGGTCGGATTGTCCTGACCTGAAGAGATCAGTCGTCTTATCAGTAGAACATCCCGGATCAGAAAGCTCGACCCAGGGTATGAACAGTGCCCCTGCTCGAGCTTAGTCTTTCTTTTGAGGTCGAGTCTTTGTTTTTAGGACTTTGATCCTTCTGTGGTGAAGCCGAACTCGAGCATTTTATCGACTTCTTCTTTGTAGAGTTTGTCCTTTGAATGCGTAACGTTTCCTTTTGAATTTTCATTCTTTCGTAAACACGCGTCTCCTTGCTTTGGAAATGCGCGAAGGTTTAATAACCTCATTAATTCTTTTAATGCTTCGTTTCTTTGTTCATTTTGATCTTTTTCACCAAAATGGTTTCTCTTCTCTGTTTCTTTACTGTAACTTCCCCCTTTTCTTTCTCACTTTCTGTTTTGCCTGGAATTTACATTTTTGCATTTCCCCCTGGGACACCGTTTGGTGTCTTGTTGGTGTTTTCTCTTGCTCTGAAAGGCGATTTTGGATTCCTTCTTTCCGTCTTCAGTTTCTTCGAAGCTTCCCCTTTTTTCCAGGTTGGTTCTTCTTTCTACTTCTTTATTTATTTTGTCGCTTTGCATTCGATTCTTGGTGAAGTTTTGATTTTGCTTGAGTTTATGTTGGAAAGCTTGAATCTTTTCATATTACCATGCTTGGTTATCACTGTGATGCATGTTTTCTGGTTTTCTTTTGACCTTATGTATGCTTTTGGGTTGATTTCCTGGTAGTTTGGTGCTTTTAGGGCTTCGTATGTTGCCGCTGCTTTCTGAACTGCTGGTAGTTTGCCAAATTTTTTGTTGAGGTTTTATGAACTGCTATTTTGAAAAAGGTTGCTCCTTTGATTTCTTTTGTCCTATTGATAGTTTTCTTTGTTGATAGAGACAACGATTTTTTGATGACTTTCCTTTGATTTTCGTCTTTTTCTTCTCAGGACGTTGCTTGTTGGGAGAGGGTTATTTTCTTTGCTGAGAGTTTTATTAGGATGTTAGCCTTTTAGATTTTTTCTGAGCCTTTACTCTGTCACTGCCTCCAAAGGATGCCCCTGGACCTCGGTGTGCATCTTGGGATCTTCCTTTTACTGTTTGTATGCTCGAAGTCATGTTTGTCTGAGATGTTTTCATGTCACCCGAGCTGTTTTGGTTAGTAATCCATTTTCTTTTTTCTTACTGTAGGACTAGTTAGCTATGTCTTCTCGCAAAAATATTATCGATACGTCTTCCAAGATTCCTGAGGGTATGTCCGACTTGCTGGACTCCCTCGTGTTGATGTGTGTCTCCGTGGTAGATGCTGAGTTCTGTGTAAAGCTGAGAAAACGTCATAGGATTTGTAGTAATTATGCATAGGAGAAGGATTATGAGCTTGTAGTACCTGATTCTGACGAGAGGGTTTGTTTCCTGACCTCAGTTTAGGGGGAGCGTCCCTTCTTTTATGCCTATGACTATTTTTTTAGCCAGCTGAACATTACTTTCCCTTTTACTTCCTTTGAGACTGACTTGTTGTGGTCATGTAACGTTGCTCCATCCCAGCTCCATCCGAACTCTTGGGATTTTATCAAGATCTTTCAGTTGCTCTGCCAAGAATTAGATGTTACACCTTCTCAAACTCTCTTTCTATACCTCTTTGTTCTGACTAAGCCTGGGACTACCAAAAAGAAAGCTTCTTGGGTTTCTTTCAGGTTTGCCCAAGGGCACAAAATTTTTTCCATGTAAGATGAGTCCTTTAGGGACTTTAAGAACTACTTTTTCAAGGTTCGAGCTGTTGAGGGAGCTCGACCTTTTTTCCTAGAAGCGAATGGTGAACCTGCCTTCCCTTTGTGTTGGCAGAAGAATGTTGTAGTGTCTCGATACTCGTGGAAGATGCTTGATGAGGTCGAGCAGGCCTTTATAACTGTGTTGGAGGATATTTGGGGGGAACCTCCCCATCTTGACACAAAGAGATTCTTGGGGGACCCTTCTCTTGTCCGAGCCGAACTGGGTAAAGACCGACTTCTTTTGTTATATTTTGTTTTTACTTCTTTTCCTCCAGTTTTGTAACTTGTTTTGATTTGTTTTTTCAGAGATGGCCAAGACCAATGATTCCATGAAAGCCTTTAAAAAGGCGAGAAAAGCTACTACGGGACAGAATATCTCGGCCAAGGCTCCAGGGGAGGGATCTTCTCAAGTTCCTCCTAAGAGACCAATCTCGAGTTCTATTGGGCCGAGGAGGGTGATCCCAACACCTCTGGTCTATTTAGTTAATCCTCCCCTGACCTCTGCTGCTATTTATTCTGCTACTACCATTCTTCCTCCAAAAAGACCCCGGACTGTCGAGCCTTTTAATCTGGATGCTTCTGACTTTGATGCTGTCGAGTTTATTGATCAACAGATTGCTCCTTATGGTGTCATGCCTACTGATGATGTATCCATTCTTCATCATTTGGATTTTATCACTCGGAGTGGCATTAAATTGGCACACATGGGAGCAGTTTTATACCGGACCGCTCAAGATCTTCCTATCCATGCTACAAAGGCCTTTATGGAGGCCAAGTCAGAGTTTGACCAGATTAAGGGTTTAAAAGAGGAGCTTGAGGTGAAAGTGACCAAGTGAAGAAGGAGTTGGAGGGGGAGAAGACTCGGGCTATTGGTTTGGCGACCTCTGTGAGATTAGCTGAGGACACAGCGTTGAAACATAAGGAGAGCTATGTTACCACCTATAGAGAGAGAATGGATCTCAGGAACAGCTTGGAATCTGTCTGGGCTGATTATACCGAACTCCAAGGTCACCTTATAGGTAGTGTTAATGCTGCTTATGAGAATCTGAAGGAGCAAGTTTGAGTTCTTGCGCCAGAGCTTGACCTTTCTCTTTTTAGCCTGGAAAACATTGTTAGGGATGGTAAGATTGTTCCTGATGATCCTGATGATGATGATGATGTCGGTCCTCCTATTGTTTCTTCTGCAAAAACCTCTAATATTCCGCCCTCCTCTACTTCGGCTAAATTCGCTCAACCGGAGTCCGATCCCGATGTTCAAATTCTGAATCGAGATGATGGAACAGTAGATGCAGTGCCCCTTCAGACTCGGCCTCCTTCGCCCCTAGATGCTACCGCTGGAGAATCTCTGAACCCTATGTAGTTTTTATGAATTTTATTGGATGTGTATAGCCCGATCTGTGGGTCTTTAAACTCTTTTTGTTTTGTGGTTTCGTTATTTTTTTCTCTAAACACTTTTATTTGCTTTGCTGTTAGTAACTTTATTTTGGGAAAAACAAAGTATTTTTTAGGCTTCTTTGAGGTCGACTTTGGGTGGTCTCTTTGAGCCTTGTTAATATTATAACTTCGTTTCCTTTCATAACATGTTTGTCTGTATCTGTCTGATACCTTTTTGGGATGTCAGAGCCCTATTGTCCGACCTTTTGTGATTGCCTCTGTATTTTCATACTTGTGACTTGATTTTGAGGTTGTGGATGTTTGGGTCCAACTTGTATGTCGACTTCCCTACTTCGGTCTGAAGTTATTTTTAGTAATCTATTTGGTTTGTGTTCATACTCTGGGTCGAGCTGTCCGAGCCGGGATGTTCAGTAGCAAAGCGACCGACCTCTTTAGGTCAAGCAGACCGACTTCTTCGTAAAGAACTCGGCCAAATCGATAGGAAAGCCCAAAGGAGGGACCAACTCAAGAAATACGACCCCGATCCAAAGGCAGCCCAAGCCTATAGAGATAAGGGCGGTTCCATGGAAGATAAGCTGACCTCGACAAAAGATAAGATAAGATAAATAACTTATCTTATCCAAAGAAGGTCACATCTCACCATTATAAATACATTGGAGCACCCAGGTATAACTCGTACTCTGATTCTATTCAATATCTGCTTAATACCCTTGCTAACTTACGCATCGGTGTCCCTTGCAAGTACCCCCCACCCTCCGGGGATGAACGATCAGCACTACCACCAAGTCCAACAAGTCGGACACAACCGCTCCGACCAGCACAGAAGATCTCGTCCGAGATCGACCTCCAGTTTCAGGTAACCCCCGGAACATTGGCGCCTTTGCCGGGGAACCTGGAAGTCAACCCATCACCATGGCGGACGACCATGACAATGACGACGACTCAGATCTAGAGGATAGAACGCCGCACAAAAATGTGGACACTACACCAAAGGATACTCCTCAACTTAACAACGAAAAGGATTCTCCAAACGCAGGAGCCATAGAGGCGCTTCAAGATCGACTACAGCAACTCGAGAAAGAAGCCCAACATCAACGCAAAAAAGAAGAGGATCTACATCGGGAGATAAGACGACGCCGGGAATTAGAAGATAAGCTTCTAAAACTCGAAGCCGATCTCGAAACCAAAGCTACTCGATCCACTCCAGAGGATAGCTCTCGCAAGGATCAAGATCCATTCACCAGGGAAATCATGAAGACCAAAATCCCAAAGGACTTCAAACTTCCGGATATGACTCTGTACGACGGTACTTCAGACCCCAACCATCACCTCAGCAATTTCAGAAGTAGAATGTACCTCACTGACGCCCCGGATGCAGTTCGCTGCAAAGCCTTTCCAACAACTCTTACCAAGACAGCCATTAGATGGTTCGACAGCCAACCTCCAAAGTCCATCTCGAGCTTCGACGACCTGGCCAAAAAATTCCTGGCCAGATTTTCCATACAAAAAGATAAGGCTAAACACACCCTAACCTACTAGGGATCAAGCAAGGAGATCGGGAAAGTCTTCGTAACTACATGGAAAGATTCAACAAAACATGCATTGACATACAAAGTCTACTAACAGAAGCTGCCATTATGGGCCTCATAAATGGCCTACGAGAAGGACCTTTTAGCCAATCTATATCTAAGAAATATCCTGCATCCCTGGACAAAGTACAAGAACGGGCGCAGAAGTATGTCAACGTGGAGGAGAATTCACGACTTGGGGAAGCCTCGAGGTTCGATTCTGCCTACCGAGACAAAGATAAAGAATCCAAGAAAAAAGAAGATCGCTCTGGGGAGAAACTCAAAAAATATCATAACTACACCCCTCTTAGGGTATCCTTGGTAGATGTTTAAAAAGAAGTCTGCCATACGGAAAAAATATCCCCAGCTCGGCCACTCAAAGGCAAAAGAGGAGGAGGAAATCGGAACAAATACTGTGAGTATCATCGAGTTTGAGGATATTCCACCAATGAATGCTTCGACTTGAAAAATGTCATAGAAAAATTAGTAAGAGAAGGAAAACTAGATCAATTTTTGGCCAACCGGGATGAATAGCCAAGAAAAAGAAGAAGGGATGAAGATGTCGGACGGTCTGAGCAATCACCTCGCACACTGGAAAGACACGTCCACATGATACACGATGGATTTGCGGGAGGAGGAATCTCCAAATCATCCCGCAAGCGACACCTCAAAGAAGTATACCATGTCGAAGGAAAGAAGGAGGCGCTAGATATCCCAGCAATTACGTTTACCAAAGAAGACGCATCCGTAATCATCTCAGGACACGACGATCCCATGGTCATCACTATCATACTGGCAAATGCCAACCTCCACCGTACATTAATTGACCAAGGAAGCTCCGCCGACATCTTATTCAAAACTGCCTTCGACAAGCTCGGCTTAGAAGAAAAGGAGCTAACAGCATACCCGAACAGCCTATTCAGACTTGGGGATACCCCAATACAACCACTGGGATACGTATCACTACACACAACCTTCGGAAAGGGGAACCAATACAGAACACTCAAGATAGACTACATCGTGATCAACGTAAGCTCAGCCTACAATGCCTTAATAGGTCGGACAACGTTAAACCAACTCGGCGCAATAGTTTCAACTCCACATCTATGTATGAAATTTCCAACTGCAGAAGGGATAGCTACAATAAAAGCAGATCAAATGATGGCGCGTCGCTGTTATAACGAAAGTTTAAACCTCAGAGGCGAAGGAGAAGAGTTCCACACAATCGAACTTGGTAGAGTTCAGAGGCGAGAAAAACTCCGTCCACAGCCCAAAGGTGAAGTAGAGAAAGTTCAGATCAGAGACACCTCGGATAAGACAACTAATATTGGCACAATCCTGAAAGGAGACGCAAAAGAATCACTCATACAGTTCCTACGAGATAATGTTGATCTCTTCGCATGGAAAGCCGCCGACATGCCAGGCATAAATCCCGAACTGATGAGCCACAAGTTGGCAGTCTATCCGGGATCCCGGCCAGTACAACAAAGACGAAGAAAATTCGGACCAAAACGGTCTCAGGTTGTGGCAGAACAGGTGCAAGCACTGCTAGAGGCAGGATTTATAAGAGAAGTTAAGTACCCACTATGGCTATCAAACATCGTCTTGGTGAAAAAGTCAAATGGGAAGTGGCGAATGTGCACCGACTACACCGACCTCAACAAAGCCTGCCCAAAAGATCCTTATCCACTCCTAAGCATCGACGCTCTAGTAGACGCCTCATCAGGATATAAGTATCTCTCGATTATGGACGCATACTCGGGGTACAACCAGATCCCAATGTATCCACCGGATCAAGAAAAAACCTCGTTTCTAACACCCAAAGCAAACTATTGCTACATCGTAATGCCTTTCGGCCTTAAGAAAGCGGGAGCTAATTATCAAAGGCTAATGAATAAGGTCTTCTTAGACCACATCGGAAAAATCATGGAGGTCTACGTGGATGACATATTGATAAAGACACAAAGTGAAGAGACATTACTGACCGACTTGGTTCAAGTGTTCGACACCATACGGAAGCATGGCATGCTACTTAACCCAGCTAAATGCATCTTCGCAGTGGAAGCAGGTAAGTTCTTGGGCTTTATGCTCACACAAAGAGGAATCGAGGTAAATCCAGATAAATGCCAGGCCATACTCAACATGAAGAGCCCAACCTGCATCAAAGAGGTACAATAACTCAATGGGAGATTGGCGGCCTTGTCCAGATTCCTAGCAGGGTCAGCGATAAGATCCCTCCCTTTCTACGCTACTTTAAGGAAGGGAAAAAACTTCGAGTGGACAACAGAATGCGAGCAAGCCTTCCGAGACTTCAAAGAATTCTTGGGACGGCCACCTATCCTATCTCGACCACGAGAAGGAGAACCACTCATATTATACCTCGCAGTAGGAAGTTGGGCAATAGCCTCAGCACTAATTAAAGAAGAGGAGGGTGGGCAACAAACCGTCTACTTCATTAGTAAAGCACTGTAGGGGTCAGATCTAAACTACCAGAAAATATAGAAGTTTGCATACGCTCTCATACTAACATCCCGACGACTTCGCCCGTACTTCCAAGCTTATACCATTAAGGTTCGGACCAACCAGCCCATAAAGGGAATATTGCAGAAAACAGATCTAGCAAGAAGAATCCTACAATGGGCAATCGAATTGTCCGAGTTCGACCTCTAATACGAGGCGCGGACAGCCATTAAGTTACAATACCTAGCCGACTTCATTGCAGAATTCACAGACACCCCAGAGATCCCCATAGAGTGGAATATATACGTGGACAGTTCCTCGAATAAAGTCGGAAGCAGTGCAGGTCTGATAATCGAAAGCAACCAAGGAACCCAAATTGAGCTTTCCCTTAAATTCGGATTCCCGGCCTCAAACAACCAGGCAGAATACGAAGCGTTATTAGCTGGTTTGAAGCTGGCTAGGGAGGTTGGAGCTCAGAAACTCAACATCTACAGCGATTCACAAGTCGTTACCTCACAAATAACAGGGAGCTACCAAGCCAAAGACCCTACCATGAAAAAATATTTGGATAAAACCAAGGAACAGCTCGGAAAACTCGGGGAATATAGGATCTACCACATACCCCATGAGCAAAACACCCGAGCTGACGCACTCTCAAAACGAGCCAGCACCAAACCAGGGGGCAACAATAGAAGCCTCATCCAGGAAATACTGCAGAACCCGTCAATATCGGAAGAAGAAAAATTCCTAGCCATAACAGGTCGAGATCAAGGATGGATGACTCCCACAATTAACTACCTCAAAACAGAAGTGCTCCCCACAGATGAAATGGAGGCAAAGAGGTTAAAAAAGGAGGCACAATACTACATTATCATAAACAACACCCTATACAAAAGAGGGATCTCAATACCATTGTTAAAATGTGTACCGACCTCCAACACAAAGGGAATCTTGGAGGAAGTACACAGCAGCATTTGTGGCAATCATCTCGGAGCGCAAGCTCTCACCAAAAAGGTACTCCGGGCAGAATTCTATTGGCCAACTCTACGAAAGAAAGCTATAGAATTTGTAAAGACATGTCCACCATGTTAGAAGCATGCCAACTTTCATATCGCCCCGCCGGAAAAGCTCATCAGCGTGACCTCACCCTGGCCATTTGCAAAATGGGGACTTGATCTTCTCGGACCCTTTCCCCAGGGATTGGGACAAGTCAAATTCCTCATAGTAGGGGTAGACTATTTCACAAAATAGATTGAGGCAGAACCCCTAGCCAACGCCATTGCTCAAAGAAGCCAAAAATTCCTATATAGGAACATCATTACAAGGTTCGGAGTCCCATACTCCATCACCACAGATAATGGCACCCAATTCACAGATGCAGGCTTCAGAAAACTAGTGGCCGACTTGAATATAAAACACCAGTTCACCTCCATCGAACATCCCCAAACCAATGGACAAGCCAAAGCGGCCAACAAAGTCATATTGGCCGGGCTGAAACGGAGACTGCAAGAAGCAAAGGGAGCTTGGATCGAGGAACTTCCACAAGTCCTATGGGCGTATCGAACAACCCCTATTCTACTACGAAAAAATCACCATTTTGATTAGCATACGGAGTGGAGGCAATGATTCCAACAAAAGTCGAGGAAGGGTCTCCCCGAGTAGTCCACTACAATGAACAAACCAACTCTCAACTTCAAAGAGAAGAGCTCGACCTACTTCCGGAAATCCAAGAAAGAGCTCGGATCAGAGAAGAAGCACTAAAGCGGCGAATGGCTTCCAGGTATAATCAAAAGGTAGTGCTAAGAGGTTTCACTGAGAACGATCTCATCTTAATCCGAAATGATATTGGAACAACTCGACCCGGAGAAGGAAAGCTGGTAGCCAACTGGAAAGGACCCTACCGAGTCAAACAAGTACTTGGGAAGGGCTACTACAGACTGTCCGAACTCGAGGGACGAGAACTCCCCAGATCATGGCACGCCTGTAACCTAAGAAGGTACTATAGCTAGGAAAGGTAAAAGATCTCATTACAAAATGCACTCTTTTTCTTGAAAAGGTTTTTTAATGAGGCATCAAGACCGAGATTTAGTCCGACTTAAGGGTACGAAAAACTCCCGCATGTATATATTTGCACTTTCTTTGAATAAAATACATTTCAGATATTCTACAAATTCCGAAGACGCATTAATCTGAAGCATTTATCGTCCGATTTTAAAGCAACAGATCGACAGAAAGTGAAGAACAGATTCAATGTACGATCTCGATAGGAATGATTATCCGACAAAGGTGAAAATGCGATTTACCTAAAGGACGATCAAACCAGGACAGAAACCACCATCTACAAATCGGCAAAGATGAACACAGAATAATGCAAGAAGTTATCAGAAGTGATCCCAAAAAGAACCTGACGAGGTCTTATGGATTGCTATATAATAACTTAAAAAGACTGGCCGACACTAAAAAATCGGACCAAGTCAACCCAAGTTATCAGCAAATCCCTAGAAAGAGGTCAGGCCAACCCTATTAAAGAGGAATTGCTATAACTTAGAAGAGATCGACATAACGAAGTCGGTCTCTGATGAGCGGATATTTTATACGCTTTTTGGGGGTAATTTCATGTAGATTTTAGTATGTTTTAATTAGTTTTTAATAGAATTTTATTAGTTTTTAAGCAAAAATCACATTTCTGGATTTTACTATGAGTTTGTGTATTTTTCTGTGATTTCAGGTATTTTCTGGCTGAAATTGAGGGAGCTGAGCAAAAATCTGATTTAGGCTGAAAAAAGGACTGCTGATACTATTAGATTCTGACCTCCCTGCACTCGGAATAGATTTTTTGGAGCTACAGGAGTCCAATTGACGCACTCTCAATTGGTTTGAAAAGTAGACATCCAGGGCTTTCCAGCAATATATAATAGTTTATACTTTGCGCGAAGATAGATGACGTAAACTGGCGTTCAACGCCAGTTCCATGTTGCAGTCCGGCGTCCAGCGACAGAAACAGGTTACAAGTTGGAGTTCAACGCCAAAAACACGTTACAACCTGGCGTTCAACTCCAAAAATAGCCCAGGCATGTGAGAAGCTTTAGTCTCAGCCCTAGCACACACCAAGTGGGCCCCAGAAGTGGATTTCTGCACTAATTATCTTAGTTTACTCATTCTCTGTAAACCTAGGTTACTAGTTTAGTATTTAAACAACTTTTAGAGATTTATTTTGTATCTCATGACATTTTTAGATCTGAATTTTATACTCTTTGACAGCATGAGTCTCTAAACTCCATTGTTGGGGGTGAGAAGCTCTACAGTGTCTCGATGAATTAATGCAATTATTTCTGTTTTCCATTCAAACACGCGTGTTCCTATCTAAGATGTTCATTCGCACTTAATTATGGAGAAGGTGATGATCCGTGACACTCATCACCTTCCTCAATCAATGAACGTGTGTCTGACAACCACCTCTGTTCTACATCAGATTGAATGAGTATCTCTTAGATTCCTTAGTTAGAATCTTCGTGGTATAAGCTAGATTGATGGTGGCATTCATGAGAATCCGGAAAGTCTAAACCTTGTCTGTGGTATTCCGAGTAGGATTATGGGATTGGATGGCTGTGACGAGCTTCAAACTCGTGAGTGTTGGGTGTGATGACAAATGCAAAAGAATCAATGGATTCTATTCCGATATGATCGAGAACCAACAGCTGATTAGCCGTGCTGTGACAGAGCATTTGGACCATTTTCACTGAGAGGATGGGAAGTAGCCATTGACAATGGTGACACCCTACATAGAGCTTACCATGGAAGGAACTTTGCACTTTTGCATGCGTGAGGGAAGAGGAATACAAGAGAAAAGCTAAAATTCAGAGGACAAAGCATCTCCAAAACTCCAACACATTCTCCATTATTGCATAATAAGTAATTTCGAATTTTTCAACATTAATTACGATTTTTATTCCAATTTCGTATTATTTAATTCATGCTCCCTTGTTTATTTGCAAGTCAATTGATAACTATAATTGGTATCCTGACTAAGATTAATAAGATAACCATAGCTTGCTTCAAACCAACAATCTCTGTAGGATTTGACCCTTACTAACGTAAGGTATTACTTGGACGACCCAGTGCACTTGCTGGTTATTTGTGCGGATTGCAAAAGTGTGATTGCAATTTCGTGCACCAGTCTCCTACAAGACAAGTTATAAAAGTAATCCCTGAAAGAGACTTGACAAATGTCCAAGAAAGAGGATTACAAAAGTAACTTAGAAGAGATCGACCTAACGAAGTCGGTCTCCTACAAGACAAGTTATAAAAGTAATTCCTGAAAGAGACCTATCAAAGGTCTAAGAAAGAGGATTACAAAAATAACTTAGAGGAGATCGACCTAACGAAGTCAGTCACCTACAAGACAAGTTATAAAAGTAATTCCTAAAAGAGACCTAACAAAGGTCCAAGAAAGAGGATTACAAAAATAACTTAGAAGAGATCGACCTAATGAAGTCGGTCTCCTACAAGACAAGTTATAAAAGTAATCCCTGAAAGAGACCTAACAAAGGTCCAAGAAAGAGGATTACAAAAATAACTTAGAAGATATCGACCTAACGAAGTCAGTCTTCTACAAGACAAGTTATAAAAGTAATCCCTGAAAGAAACCTAACAAAGGTCCAAGAAAGAGGATTAAAAAATAACTTAGAAGAGATCGACCTAACGAAGTCGGTCTCCTACAATACAAGTTATAAAAGTAATCCCTGAAAGAGACCTGACAAAAGTCCAAGAAAGAGGATTACAAAAATAACTTAGAAGAGATCGACCTAACGAAGTCGGTCTCCTATAATACAAGTTATAAAAGTAATCCCTGAAAGAGACCTGACAAAAGTCCAAGAAAGAGGATTACAAAAATAACTTAGAAGGGGACCAACACAAAGAAATCGGTTATGGGGCGCTAAAAATACAAGCAAAAGTGAGAAAACCGAGAAACAAGTCAGACCCATATAGTCACGGCCTCAAAGGATCCAAGTTACAAACAATAAGTACAAAAGCAATCCAAAGAGGTCAAGCAGCAAGATTCCAACACTCTCAAAAACCAGAAGAGATACCATGTTAAAGCACAATAAAAGCATAGTATAATAAAGCTTCAATAGGCCACCAAAATCTACCTCAAAAAGCTACTTTTGTTTTTCAAAGTAAAAGTTTCCAGGCAAGCAACTAAAAAGCGTCAGCAGTTAAACAAAAACAATAAAACAGTTCAAAAGCCCACAAACCGGGTTATTTACACAAATACTTAAAAAGAAGATCAGCAAAGATCGGAAGCCTTCCTGGCAGCATCAGTACGGGGAGAAGGAAGGTGAGTCTGAATAGGCACAGCATCTACAGTTCCATCATCCCGGTTCAGAATCTGATAATCTGGATCAGACATAACTAGAGGAACCGAGGAGGTCAACACCTTGATAGAAGGCACTGGGGGAGGTTCAACATCATCATCATCCTGGTCATCAGGGACAATCTTACCATCCCTCACAACATTGTCCAAGCTGAAGAGAGTAAGATTGGCCTCAGGAGCAATAACCCGAACCTGCTCCTTCAGGTTCTCATAGGCAGCAGTTACACTGCCAACAAGATGACCCTAGAGCTCAAAGTAATCAGCTCAGACGTTCTCCAACTCCTCCTTCAGACGCATTCCCTCCCGATAAGATGTGACATAGCTATCCTTATGCCTCAGTGCCATGTCTTCAGCCAGCCTCACAGAGGCAGCCAAAGAGAGGGAACTCGCCTTCTCATTCTCCAGATCTTTTTCCAACTTGGCCACCTTCACTTCAAGCTCCTCCTTCAAGCCTTTTATCCGATCAAACTCCCGTTTGGCCTCCTCCATCAAAGCTTTGGTGGCATGGAGAGGAAGACTTTCAGCAGTTCGATACAGGGCCGCTCCCATGTGTGCCATCTTGATACTACATCGAGTTATATAATCAAAATGATGAAGAAGTGACACGTCATCCATAGGGAGGACACCATAAGGACCGATTTGTTGTTCTACAAACTCGACCGCATCAAATTCAGGAGCATCAAGGTTGAAAGGCTCAATTGTTTTTTGCTTCTTACTAGGAGGAGCACTAGAAGCAGCGGTAGAAGTCTGTGGAGGATCGACCAGACGAACCCGAGGAATAGGAATCGCTTTCCTTGGCCCGGGAGAACTCGGTACAGGAGGTTTCATTGGAACTTGAGAAGATCCCTCTCCGGCCACCTTGGCCGAGATGTTTTGAGCAGCAGTTGCCTTCTTTGCCTTTTTGAAGGCCTTCATGGAGTCATTGTTTTTTGACATCTCTGCAAATACAGAATCAGCCATAGTAAAGGGTTACCATCACAAGAAGAGGAAGCAAAACTAAGAAAACAAGTACAGAAACAAGTCAAACAAGTACCCAAAACAGTCCGAACCAAGGACTGCTCATTCAAACACCTTTTTGTATCAAGATGGGGTGGTTCCCCCCCTATAAATCCTCAAGAACAACAACAAAAGCACGCTCAACCTCGTCAAGCATCTCCCATGTATACCGAGACACTCTCACGTCCTTCTGCCACTCTAGAGGGAAAGAAGGCTTATCATCTTCATCAAGAAAAAAGGGGCGGGCCCCCTCGACAGCACGAACTCTAAGGAAGTAATTCTTAAAATCCTTAAAGGAATCATCATACATGGCGAAAACTTTATGGCCCTGGGCAGAC
>NC_029777.3:33644486-33645381 GCF_000817695.3 Arachis duranensis
AAGGCTGACAAAAGGACTGCTGATGCTGTTGGAATCTGACCTCCCTGCACTCAAAATGGATTTTCTGGAGCTACAAAACTCTAAATGGCGCGCTCTCAACGGCGTTAAAAAGTAGACATCCAGAGCTTTCCAGAAATATATAATAGTCTATACTTTATTTGGGAATTGACGATGTAAAGTGGCGCTCAACGCCAAGTACATGCTGCTGTCTGGAGTTAAACGCCAGAAACACGTCACAACCCGGAGTTGAACGCCAGAAACACGCTATAACTCGGTGTTCAACTCCAAGAAAAGCCTTAGATCGTGGATAGACCAAGCTCAGCCCAAACATACACCAAGTGGGCCCCGGAAGTAGAGTTATGCATCAATTACTTACTCATGTAAACCCTAGTAGCTAGTCTAGTATAAATAGGATAATTTACTATTGTATTAGACATCTTTTGATCACTTTAGATCTTTGGACCATTTGGTCTTTTGATCACCTTCGTGGGGGCTGGCCATTCGGCCATGCCTGAACCTTTCACTTATGTATTTTCAACGGTGGAGTTTCTACACACCTTAGATTAAGGGTGTGGAGCTCTGCTGTACCTCAAGTTTCAATACAATTACTATTATTTTCTATTCAATTCTCTTTTATTCTTATTCCAAGATATACGTTGCACTTCAACTTGATGAATGTGATGATCCGTGACACTCATCATCATTCTCACCTATGAACGCGCGTGATTGACAACCACTTCCGTTCTACATGCAACAGAGCTTGAATGCGTATCTCTTAGATTCCCCAACAGAATCTTCGTGGTATAAGCTAGATAGATGGCGGCATTCATGGGAATCCGGAAAGTCTAACCTTGTCTGTGGTATTCCGAGTAAGATTCCGGTATTGAATGACTGT
>NC_029777.3:33645808-33646679 GCF_000817695.3 Arachis duranensis
ACCATAGCTTGCTTCATACCAACAATCTCTGTGGGATCGACCCTTACTCACGTAAGGTATTACTTGGATGACCCAGTACACTTGCTGGTTAAGTTGAACGGAGTTATGATCACACCAGGGATTATTAAGATCCCAATTCATCACACCATGATCTCTTTGGGGTATTTTTGATTTTATACAAGTACAAAGAGACCAACTTTGAGGATCACAATTTCGTCCACCAAGTTTTTGGCGCCGTTGCCGGGGATTGTTCGAGTATGGACAACTGACGGTTCATCTTGTTGCTCAGATTAGGTAATTTTCTTTTCAAAATTTTTCCTTTCTTTTTTGTTTTTCCAACTTTGTTTTCGAAAAAAAATTAATAAAAACCCAAAAAATCATAAAATCATAAAAACCAAAAATATTTTGTGTTTCTTGTTTGAGTCTTGAGTCAATTTTTATGTTTGGTGTCAATTGCATGCTTTTAAAATTTTTTCTTGCATTTTTCGAAAATTCATGAATTCATGGTGTTCTTCATGATCTTCAAGTTGTTCTTGACAAGTCTTCTTGTTTGATCTTGATGTTTTCTTATTTTGTGTTGTTTGTTGTTTATCATATGCATTTTTTGTTTGTTAGAGTCCATGCATTAAAGTTTCTAAGTTTGGTGTCTTGCATGTTTTCTTTGCATCAAAAATTTTTCAAAAATATGTTCTTGATGTTCATCATGATCTTCAAAGTGTTCTTAGTGTTCATCTTGACATTCATAGTCTTCTTGCATGCATCATGTGTTTTGATCCAAAATTTTCATGTTTTGGGTCATTTTTATGTTTTTCTCTCTCATCATTAAAAATTCAAAAATCAAAAAATATCTTTTCCTTATTTCTCTCCAAAA
>NC_029777.3:33646960-33648718 GCF_000817695.3 Arachis duranensis
GTTAAGAAAGGTTCAATCTTTAAATTCTAGAATCATATCTTGTAGTTACTTGTTAGTTAAGTAATTAATTTTAATTTTAAAAAATTAAATCTTTTTTAAAATATCTTTTTCTTAAAAATCTTATCTTTTTATCTTATCTTCTTATCTTTTTATCTTATCTTTTTCAAAATTTGATTTCAAAATATCTTATCTAACTTCTTATCTTCTTATCTTTTCAAATTTGACTTTAATATCTTTTTCAACTAACTATTTGACTTTTTGTTTGTTTCTTATCTTTTTCAAAATCACCTAACTACTTTTCCCTCTCTAATTTTCGAAAATACCTCTCTCTTTTTCAAAAATTCTCTTTAATTGTTTTAAATTTTAATTTTAATCTTATCTTATCTCTAATTTTCGAAAACTACTAACCCACTTTTAAAATTATTTTTGAATTTTCTGTCTCTTCTCTCTTATTCTATTTAATTATTTATTTACTAACACTTTTCTTCACCTCTCTTCATCTAAATATTCGCACCCACTCTTCCTCACTCTTCTCCCCTTTCTTTTTCTACTAACATAAAGGAATCTCTATACTATGACATAGAGGATTCCTCTTTCTTTTCTTGTTTTCTTCTCTTTCATATGAGCAGGAACAAGGACAAAAGTACTCTTGTTGAAGCTGATCCTGAACCTGAAAGGACTTTGAAGAGAAAACTAAGAGAAACTAAATTACAACAATCCAGAAGTAACCTTTCAGAAATTTTCGAACAAGAGAAGGAGATGGCAGTCGAACCCAATAATGATAATGCAAGAAGGATGCTTGGTGACTTTACCAAACCCACGTCCAAATTTGATGGAAGAAGCATCTCCATTCCTGCCATTGCAGCAAACAACTTTGAGCTGAAACCTCAGCTAGTTGCCTTAATGCAACAAAACTGCAAGTTCTATGGACTTCCATCTGAAGATCCTTATCAGTTTTTAACTAAGTTCTTGTAGATTTGTGAGACTGTTAAGACGAATTGAGTGGATCCTGAAGTCTACAGGCTCATGCTTTTCCCTTTTGCTGTAAGAGACAAAGCTAAAATATGGTTGGATTCACAACCTAAGGATAGCCTGGACTCCTGGGAGAAGCTGGTTCACGGCCTTCTTGGATAAATTCTTTCCTCCTCAAAAGCTGAGCAAGCTGAGAGTGGATGTTCAAACCTTCAAACAAAAAGATGGTGAATCCCTCTATGAAGCTCGGGAAAGATACAAGCAGCTGACCAAAAGGTGTCCATCTGACATGTTTTCAGATGTCATTGGACCATATTAGATATATTCTATTATGGTCTCTCTGAATTTTCGAAAATGTCATTGGACCATTCTGCAGGTGGATCTATTCACCTAAAGAAAACGCTTGAAGAGGCTCAAGAACTCATTGACATGGTTGCAAATAACCAATTCATGTACACTTCTGAGAGGAATTCCATTAATAATGGGACGCCTCAAAGGAAGGGAGTTCTTGAGATTAATGCTCTGAATGCCATATTGGCTCAGAACAAAGTGTTGACTCAGCAAGTCAACATGATCTCTCAAAGTCTGAATGGATGGCAAAATGCATCCAACAGTACTAAAGAGGCAGCTTCGGAAGAAGCTTATGATCCTGAGAACCCTACAATGGCAGAGGTTAATTATATGGGTGAACCTTATGGAAACACCTATAATTCATCATGGAGAAATCATCCAAATTTCTCATGGAAGGATCAACAAAAGCCTCAACAAGGCTTTAACAATGGTGGA
>NC_029777.3:33648829-33652560 GCF_000817695.3 Arachis duranensis
CTATTAAGGATCCAAAGGAATCTGAGGCTCATATAGAGACCATAGAGATTCCATTAAATCTCCTTTTGCCATTCATGAGCTCTGAAGACTATTCTTCCTCTTAAGAGGATGAAGATGTGACTGGAGAGAAAGTTGCTCAATATTTAGGAGCTATCATGAAGCTGAATGCCAAGTTGTTTGGTAATGAGACTGGGGAAAGTGAACCTCCCTTGCTCATTAATGAACTAGATACCTGGATTCAGCAAATTTTACCTAAAAAAAGACAAGATCCTGGCAAGTTCTTAATACCTTGTACCATAGGCACTATGACCTTTGAAAATGCTCTATGTGATCTGGGGTCAGGGATAAATCTTATGCCACTCTCTGTAATAGAGAAGTTGGGGATCATTGAGGTACAACCTGCCTTGTTCTCATTACAATTGGCAGACAAGTCATTAAGACAAGCTTATGGAGTAGTAGAGGACGTGTTAGTAAAGGTTGAAGGCCTTTACATCCCTGCTAATTTCATAATATTAGACACTGGGAAGGAAGAGGATGAATGCATCATCCTTGGAAGACCTTTCCTAGCTACAGCAGGAGCTGTGATAGATGTCAACAGAGGTGAATTAGTCCTTCAATTGAATGGGGACTACCTTGTGTTTAAGGCATATGGCCATCCCTCTGTGACAAAAGAGAGTGAGCACAAAGAGCTTCTTTCAGTTCAGATTCAAGAAGAGCCCCCACAGTCAAACTCTAAGTTTGGTGTTGGGAGGCCACAACCAAACTCTAAGTTTGGTGTTAAGACCCCATATCCAAACTCTAAGTTTGGTGTTGGGACTATACAACATTGACCTGATCACCTGTGAGGCTCCATGAGAGCCCACTATCAAGCTAATGACATTAAAAGAGCGCTTGTTGGGAGGCAACCCAATTTTATTTATCTAATTTTTATTTTATTTTATTTTATTGTTATTTTGTGTTCTATTAGGTACATGATCATGTGGAGTCACGAAAAAATATAAAAATTAAAAACAGAATCAAAAATAGCAGAAGAAAAATCACACCCTGGAGGAAGGACAGACTGGCGTTCAACGCCAGTAAGAAGCATCTGGCTGGCGTTCAACGCCAGAACAGAGCATGAATCTGGCGCTGAACACCAGAAACAAGCAACATTCTGGCGTTTGAATGCCAGGAATGTGCCTTAAGGAAAGTTGGCGCTGAACGCCAGTAACAAACATGAAACTGGCGTTCAACGCCAGAAACATGCTACATATGGGCGTTGAACACCCAGAACATGCTTCACATGGGCGTTGAACGCCCAGAACGTGCATCACCTCGGCGTTTAAACGCCAGAATGGTATGCAAAGGCATTTTACATGCCTATTTGGTGCAGGGATGTAATTCCTTGACACCTCAGGATCTGTGGACCCCACAGGATCATCTCAGGATCTGTGGACCCGACAAGATCTCCACCTAACATATTCCCACCTTACCTCCTAATCCTATAACACTCTTCCCCATGTCACACTTCCCAACAACTTCAATCTCTCTTCCCAATCACCCCCTTCACCGCTCACATCCATCCACTCTTCCCCAAAAACCCCACCCACCTTCAAAATTCAAAAACACTTTCCCACCCAAACCCACCCTAAAATGGCCGAACCTACCCTCTCCCCTTTTCCTATATAAACCCATCAATTCCACTTCCTTTTCACACAACACAACCCCATCTTCCTTACCTTGGCCGAAACACCATCTCTCTCTCTCCACCATATTTTCTTCTTCTTCTTCTTCTCTTCTTTCTTCTCTTGCTCGAGGGCGAGCAATATTTTAAGTTTGGTGTGGTAAAAGCATAAGCTTTTTGTTTTTCCAACCTTGGCCGAATCCATCTCCCCTCACTCTCCTCCTATTTCTTCTTCTTCTTCTTCTCTTCTTTCTTCTCTTGCTCGAGGGCGAGCAATATTTTAAGTTTGGTGTGGTAAAAGCATAAGCTTTTTGTTTTTCCATTACCATCAATGGCACCTAAGGCCGGAGAATCCTCTAGAAAAGGAAAAGGGAAGACAAAAGCTTCCACCTCTGAGTCATGGGAGATGGAAAGATTTATCTCCAAAAGCCATCAAGACCACTTCTATGATGTTGTGGCAAAGAAGAAGGTGATCCCTGAGGTCCCTTTCAAGCTCAAGAAAAATGAGTATCCGGAGATCCGACATGAGATCCGAAGAAGAGGTTGGGAAGTCCTAACCAACCCCATGCAACAAGTCGGAATCTTAATTGTTCAAGAGTTCTATGCTAATGCATGGATCACTAAGAACCATGATCAAAGTATGAACCCGAGTCCAAAGAATTATCTCACAATGGTTAGGGGGAAATACTTAGATTTTAGTCCGGAAAATGTGAGGTTGGCGTTCCACTTGCCCATGATGCAAGGAGATGTACGCTTCTACACTAGAAGGGTCAACTTTAATCAAAGGTTGGACCAAGTCCTAATGGACATATGTGTGGAAGGAGCTCAATGGAAAAAAGACTCCAAAGGCAAGCCAGTTCAACTAAGAAGACTGGACCTCAAGTCTATGGCTAGAGGATGGTTGGAGTTCATTCAACGCTCCATCATTCCCACAAGCAACCGATCTGAAGTTACTGTGGATCGGGCCATCATGATTCATAGCATCCTGATTGGAGAGGAAGTAGAAGTTCATGAAGTCATCTCCAATGAAATCTACAAAGTAGCCAAAAAGTCCTCCACCATGGCAAGGCTAGCTTTTCCTCACCTTATTTGCCATCTATGTTACTCAGCTGGAGTTGTCATAGAAGGAGACATCTCCATTGAAGAGGATAAGCCCATCACCAAGAAGAGGATGGAGCAAGCAAGAGAGACCCTCCACGGATCTCAAGAGATGCATGAGGAAGCTCATCATCAAGAAATCCCTGAGATGCCTCAAGGGATGCACTTTCCTCCCAACAACTATTGGGAACAACTCAACACTTCCTTAGAAGATTTGAGCCACAATGTGGAACAATTAAGGGTGGAACATCATGAGCACTCCATCATTCTCCATGAAATAAGAGAAGATCAAAGAGCAATGAGGGAGGTGAAACAAAGGCAAGGAAGGGACATAGAAGAGCTTAAGGACATTGTTGGTCCTTCAAGAAGGAGACGCCACTAAGGTGGATTCATTCCTTGTTCTTATTTCTTTCTGTTTTTCGGTTTTTATGTTGTTTTCATTTATGTTTTATGTCTCTACTTCATGATCATTAGTGTTTAGTAACTATGTCTTAAAGTTATGAATAATTCCATTAATCCTTCACCTCTCTTAAATGAAAAATGTTTCTAATTCAAAAAGAACAAGAAGTACATGAATTTTGAATTTATCCTTGAATTCAGTTTAATTATATTAATGTGGTGACAATACTTTTTGTTTTCTGAATGAATGCTTGAACAGTGCATATTTTTGATCTTGTTGTTTATGAATGTTAAAATTGTTAGATCTTGAAAGAATGATGAACAAAGAGAAATGTTATTGACAATCTGAAAATTCATGAAATTGATTCTTGAAGCAAGAAAAAGCAGTGAAAAACAAAAGCTTACGAAAAAAATTTGGCGAAAAAAAAGAGAAAGAAAAAGAAAAAGCAAGCAGAAAAAGCCAATAGCCCTTATAACCAAAAGGCAAGGGTAAAAAGGATCCAAGGCTTTGAGCATCAATGGATAGGAGGGCCCAAGGAAATTAAATCCAGGCCTAAGCGGCTAAATCAAG
>NC_029777.3:33652689-33653867 GCF_000817695.3 Arachis duranensis
TTAAGAGCTCTGGACACCTCTAACTGGGGACTCTAGCAAAGCTGAGTCACAATCTGAAAAGGCTCACCCAGTCATGTGTCTGTGGCATTTATGTATCCGGTGGTAATACTGGAAAACAAAGTGCTTAGGGCCACGGCCAAGACTCATAAGTTCTAAGTTCTAACTAGGAAAATCAATAACACTATCAAAAATTCTAAGTTTTACTATGAGTTTGTGTGTTTTTCTGTGATTTCAGGTAATTTCTGGCTGAAATTGAGGGACTTGAGCAAAACTCTGAAAAAGGCTGACAAAAGGACTGCTGATGCTGTTGGAATCTGACCTCCCTGCACTCAAAATGGATTTTCTGGATCTACAGAACTCCAAATGGCGCGCTCTCAACACCGTTGGAAAGTAGACATCCAGAGCTTTCCAGCAATTTATAATAGTCCATACTTTATTCGGGAATTGACGACGTAAAGTGGCACTCAACGCCAAGTACATGCTGCTGTCTGGAGATAAACGCCAGAAACACGTCACAACCCGGAGTTGAACGCCAGAAACACGCTATAACTCGGCGTTCAACTCCAATAAAAGCCTTAGCTCGTGGATAGACCATGCTCAGCCCAAACATACACCAAGTGTGCCCCGGAAGTGGATTTATGCATCAATTACTTACTCATGTAAACCCTAGTAGCTAGTCTAGTATAAATAGGATAATTTACTATTGTATTAGACATTTTTTGATCACTTTAGATCTTTGGACCATTCGGTCTTTTGATCACCTTCATGCGGGCTGGCCATTCGGCCATGCCTGAACCTTTCACTTATGTATTTTCAACGGTGGAGTTTCTACACACCATACATTAAGGGTGTGGAGCTCTGCTGTACCTCAAGTTTCAATACAATTACTATTATTTTCTATTCAATTCTCTTTTATTCTTATTCCAAGATATACGTTGCACTTCAACTTGATGAATGTGATGATCCGTGACACTCATCATCATTCTCAACTATGAACGCGCGTGATTGACAACCACTTCCGTTCTACTTTAGGCCGGGCGCATATCTCTTAGATTCCCCAACAGAATCTTCGTGGTATAAGCTAGATAGATGGCGGCATTCATGGGAATCCGGAAAGTCTAACCTTGTCTGTGGTATTCCGAGTAGGATTCTGGGAATCTGGAAAGTCTAACCTTGTT
>NC_029777.3:33653887-33664775 GCF_000817695.3 Arachis duranensis
AGCGCATAGGACCATTTTCCCGAGAGGATGAAAAGTAGCCATTGACGACGGTGATGCCCTACATACAGCTTGCCATGGAAAGGAGTAAGAAGGATTGAAGGAAGAAGTAGGAAAGCAGAAAAAGAAAGGGCACAGTATCTCCATACGCTTATCTGAAATTCCCACCATTAATTTACATAAGTATTTCTATCCTATGTTATTTATCTTTATTTCCTGTTTATTATTTACTATTATTCGAAAATCCATAATCAATCATAATCTGCCTGACTTAGATTTACAAGATGACCATAGCTTGCTTCATACCAACAATCTCTGTGGGATCGACCCTTACTCACGTAAGGTATTACTTGGATGACCCAGTACACTTGCTGGTTAAGTTGAACGGAGTTATGATCACACCAGGGATTATTAAGATCCCAATTCATCACACCATGATCTCTTTGGGGTATTTTTGATTTTATACAAGTACAAAGAGACCAACTTTGAGGATCACAATTTCGTCTACCACAGACCTGAAAGAACCCCAGGAAGCTTTCGTTATGGAAGAACCACCAAGCTTGGCAGAAACAAACAGATAAAGGAAAAGAGTCTGAGAAGGTGTTACGCCTAACTCTTGGCAAAGTAGCTGAAATATCTTGACAAAACCCCAGGAATTCGGGTGAAGCTGGGATGGGGCAATGTTACACGACCACAACAGGTCAGCCTCAAAAGTAGTAAAAGGTAAAGTAATGTCCAACTGACTGAAGAAATATTCATAGGCATAGAAGAAGGGACGCTCTCCCTCGATGGAGGTAGGAAAACAAACCCTTTCATCAGAATCAGGAGCGACAAGCTCATAATCCCTCTCCCGGGCACTATTACCACAGATCCTATGATGCTTCCTCAGCTCTACGCAAAATTCAGCATCCACAATCTTCCTCAGCTCTGTGCAAAATTCAGCATCCACAACAGAAACACACAACAAAACAAGGGAGTCCAGCCAATCGGACATCCCCTCGGGAACTCTAGAAGACATCTTTACAATGTTATTGCGAGAAGACATGAGGCCAACTAATCCTACAATAAGAAAAGAAGATGGGATTACTAAAAACATCTCGGACGAAGGACAAAACAACTCGATTAATACGACACAGGCAAACAAACAGAAAAGGAAAACCCCAAGACTCAAACCAAAGTCCTGGGGCATTCTTTGGAGGCAGTAACAAAGCAAGGTTTTCAGGAAAAATCTACAGCTCGCATCCCAGCATCTCTCAAACAAGAAAAGAAGACTTCAAACAAACAAAGCATTTCGAAAAAGGAAAGTAGAAACACAAAAATCATCAAAGCCACTATCTTTCTATAGTCTACCAGCAAAGAGCATTGTCAACAACACCAAGCAGAAAATCGTCAAAAACACAACCTTTTGCAGACTCAAGCAAAAACCCTAAAAAGTATCAAGAGGAAGTCAAGAAAATGCACTCCAAGCAAAAAGCAAACTATAGGTATCATTATCTCCCACAAAGGTATAGCAACAAGGATCTTTTGAAATTAAGGAGCAAGGGACAGTTTTTTCAAAAATAACAGCCAGAAGCAACAATAGAACATGCAAACCCCTGGGAAACCGCAGAGAAGAAACACCAGGAATATGCGAACAAGAAAAAACACATTATAGCGACAAGAAAACACAAGATCATAAGAAAGGTTCAAACTTTTTCAACATTCAAGCAAATATCAACAATTTACCAGAGAATTAAAGAGAAAGCAAAACGAAAAGAAAATGAAACCAACTTGGAAAAAAGCAGGAAGCTTCAGAAAAGTTAGAGATGGAGAGACGGAATCACTGATCACTAAACGACGCCGCAACGCAAGAAAAGAAAAATGTGGGCAAAAGACAGGGAGCGAGAGAACGAAGGGAGAAGTTACGAAGAGGAGCGAAGAAGGGAAACCGTTTTCTGATCGCAAATTCAAAATAAAGGCCACAAGGAAAAACGGGGCAATTAATACCAATTAATGAAGGTATTAAACCTTCACACGTTCCCAAAGCGCTGATATAAAAGCACGCACTTTTAGAGAAAAATGTTCCACATTCAAAAAGCTTCCACAAAGGAATCGACAAAATGCTTGAGTTCGGCTTCACTAGAGAAGGACCAAAGTCAAGGACTCGACCTCAAAAAAGAAGACCGAGCTCAAGCAGGGGCACTGTTCATACTCTGGGTCAAGCTGTTCGAGCCGGGATGTTCAGTAGCAAAGCGACCGACCTCTTTAGGTCAAGCGGACCAACTTCTTCGTAAAGAACTCGACCAAATCGACAAGAAAGCCCAGAGGAGGGCCCAACTCAAGGAATACGACCTTGATCCAAAGGCAGCCCAAGCCTATAGAGATAAGGGTGGTTCCATGGAAGATAAGCTGACCTCGACAAAAGATAAGATAAGATAAGATAACTAACTTATCTTATCCAAAGAAGGTCACATCTCACCATTATAAATACACTGGAGCACACAGGTATAACTCATACTCAACACTACCACCAAGTCCAACAAGTCGGACACAACCGCTCCGACCAGCACAGAAGATCTCGTCCGAGATCGACCTCCAGTTTCAGGTAACCCCCGGAACAGTTTGGACCTTTGTTAGGTCTTTCTTAGGGATTACTTTTATAACTTTGTTTGCGGGAGGCCGACTTCATCATGTGGGTCATTTATAAGTTATTTTTAGTAATCCTCTTTCTTGGACCTTTGTCAGATCTCTTTCAGGGATTACTTTTTATAACATTTTGGTTTTGGGGCCGACTTCTTTACGTCAGTCCGTTATAAGTTATTTTTAGTAATCTTCTTTCTTGGACCTTTGTCAGGTCTCTTTTAGGGATTACATTTTATAACTTTTGGTTTTGGGGCCGACTTCTTTACGTCGGTCCCTTATAAGTTATTTTTAGTAATCCTTTTTCTTGGACCTTTGTCAGGTCTCTTTCAGGGATTACTTTTTATAACTTTTTGGTTTTGGGGCCGACTTCTTTAGGTCAGTCCCTTATAAGTTATTTTTAGTAATCCTCTTTCTTGGACCTTTGTCAAGTCTCTTTCAGGGATTACCTTTTATAACATTTTGGTTTTGGGGCCGACTTCTTTACGTTGGTCCCTTATAAGTTTTTTTTAGTAATCCTCTTTCATGGACCTTTATCAGGTCTCTTTCAGGGATTACTTATTATAACTTTTTTGTTTTGGGGCCGAATTCTTTACGTCGGTCCCTTATAAGTTATTTTTAACAATCCTATTTTTTAGGGCTGACCAGGCCTCTTTCCAGGGATTTACTTTTTATAACTTGTTATTGCGGTGACTGGTTCGACTTCTTTACGTCGGCCTGTCTTTTAAGTTATTTATAGCAACCTATTTTATTAAGACCTCGTCAGATCCTTTCTATGGATTGCTTTCAATAACTTTTTGCATTATTCTATTTTCGTCGCTTTTTCATCTTTGCCCTTTATTGTAGAGACTGGGTTTTGTTCCCCGTTTGGTTGACCTTTTGATGAATTTGGTTTTCATCTATTTTGGTCCTTTTCATGATCGAGCAGTGAATTTGATTCTCACTTTCTGCTGACCTTGTAGCTTTATAATTGGGTGATGAATTTTTAGCATTTCAGATTAATGCGTCTTGAGTATTTGTAGAGAATCTAAAACTTTATTCAAAGAGAATGCAAATATATACATGTGGGTGTTTTATCCCTCTAAGTCGGGTAATTTGTAGATCTTGGCTTGGCACCTCATTAAAAAACCTTTTCAGGAAAAAGAGTGCGCCATATCCTAAGATCTTTATTACCTCTAATTGTAGTACCTTCTTAAGTTGCAGGCGTGCCATGACCTTGGGAGTTCTCACCCTTCGAGTTTGAACAGTTTGTAGTAGCCCTTTCCAAGTACCTCTACGACTCGGTATGGTCCTTTTCAGTTTGCCGCCAGCTTTCCTTCTCTGGGTCAAGTTGTTCTGATATCATTTTGGATTAGGATGAGGTCGTTCTCGGAAAAACCTTACGGTACTACCTTTTGATTGTATCTTGAAGCCATTCGACGTTTCAATGCCTCTTCCCTGATTCGAGCTCATTCTTGAATTTTCGGAAGTAGGTCGAGTTCCTCTCTTTAAAGTTGGGGTTGGCTTCTTCATTATAGTGAATCACTCTGGGCGATCCTTCTTCGATCTCCACTGGGATCATTGCCTCCAATCCGTAAGCTAATCAGAAAGGTGATTCCTTTGTGGTGAAGTGTGGAGTTGTCCGATATGCCCACAGGACTTGCGAGAGCTCCTCCGCCCAGGCTCTATTTGCGTCCTATATTCTCCGTTTTAACCCGGCTAATATGACTTTGTTTGCAGCTTTTGCTTGTCCATTGGTCTGAGGGTGTTCTACAGATGTGAATTGGTGTTTTATGTTCAGGTCGGTCACCAATTTTCTGAAGCCTGCATCTATAAATTGAGTGCCATTGTCTGTGGTGATGGAGTATGGAACCCCAAACCTTTTGATGATGTTTCTCTACAGGAATTTTCGGCTTCTTTGAGCAGTGGCATTAGCTAGGGGTTCCACCTCAATCCATTTTGTGAAATAGTCTACCCATACGATGAGAAATTTGACTTGTCTGGATCCTTGAGGGAAAGAAACGAGAAGGTCGAGTCCCCATTTTATGAATGGCCAGGGTGAGGTTAAGTTGATATGCTCCTCTGGTAGGGCGATGTGAAAGTTGGCATGTTTTTGGCATGGTGGACATGTCTTTACGAATTCTGTTGCTTCTTTTTGTAGAGTTGGCTAATAGAATCCAACCTGGAGTATCTTTTTGGTAAGAGCCTGTGCTCCAAGATGGTTGTCACAGATGCCGCTGTGTACTTCTTCTAAGACTTTCTTTGTATTGGAAGTCGGCACACATTTTAACAGTGGTGTTGAAATCCTTCTCTTGTATAGAGTATTATTTATGATTGTGTAGTGTTGTGCCTCCCGTTTTAACCTCTTTGCCTCTTTCTTATCTGTAGGGAGTGTTTCTGTTTTGAGGTAGTTAATTATAGGAGTCATCCATCCTTGATCCTGACCTGTTATGGCTAGGATTTCTTCTTCTTCCGAGATTGACGGGTTCTGCAGCGTTTCTTGGATGAGGCTTCTATTGTTACCCCCCAGTTTGGTACTGCCTAGTTTTGAGAGTGCATCAGCTCAGGCGTTCTGTTCTCGGGGTATATGGCGGACCTCATATTCCCCAAGTTGTCCAAGCTGTTCCATGGTTTTGTCCAGCTACTTTTTCATGGTGGGATCTTTGGCTTGGTAGCTCCCTTCTATTTGTGAAGTGACTACCCGTGAGTCGCTGAAGATGATGAGCTTTTGAGCTCCAACCTCCTTAGCCAGCTTCAAACCAGCCAGTAGTGCCTCATACTCGGCTTGGTTGTTTGAGGCAGGGAACCCGAATTTGAGGAAAAGTTCGATTTGGGTTCCCTGGTCGCTTTCTATGATGACACCTGCGCCGCTTCCAATTTTGTTTGAGGAACCATTCACATAAAGATTCCATTCTGTAGGAATTTCTGGAATGTCTGTAAATTCTGTAATGAAATTGGCTAGATATTGCGATTTGATGGCTGTCCGAGCTTCATGTTGAAGGTCGAATTCGGATAACTCGACTGCCCATTGCAAAATTCTGCCTGCTAAGTCCGTTTCCTACAAAATCCCTTTTATGGGTTGGTTGGTCCGAACCTCAATGATGTGAGCTTGGAAATATGAACGGAGCCGTCGAGAGGTTAGTATGAGAGCATAGGCAAATTTTTCTATTTTTTGGTAGTTCAGCTCGGATCCTTGTAATGCTGTCGTCTTCTCGGACTAGTGCTGAGGCTACTACCCGACTTCCTACTGCGAGATATAATATAAGTGGTTCTTCTTCCCAAGGCCGAGTTAGAATAGGTGGCTGTCCCAGGAATCTTTTAAAATCTTGGAAGGCCTGCTCGCACTCCATCGTCCATTCAAACCTCATTCCCTTCCTTAGAGTGTCATAGAAGGGGAGAGATCTTATTGCTAATCCAGCTAGAAATCTGGACAAGGCTGCCAACCTTCCATTGAGTTGTTATGCTTCTTTGACACAAGTCGGGCTCTTCATGTCGAGTATGGCCTGGCATTTATCCGGATTTGCCTCGATTCCTCTTTGTGTGAGCATAAAACCCGAGAATTTGCCAGCTTCGACTGCAAAGGTGCATTTTGCAGGATTAAGTCACATGCTATGCCTTCTTATAGTGTCGAATACTTGGGTGAGGTCGGACAGCAGCGTCTTATCACTTTGTGTCTTTATTAACATGTCGTCCACATATACTTCCATGATTTTTCCGATGTGATCCGTGAAGATCTTATTCATTAATCTCTAATAGGTAGCTCTTGCATTTTTTAGTCCAAAAGGCATGACGATGTAGCAGTAGTTTGCTTTTAGGGTTAAGAATGATGTTTTTTCTTGGTCGGGTGGATACATCGGAATTTGATTGTATCCCGAATATGCGTCCATAAACGAGAGATATTTATATCCGGAGGATGCATCTACTAGAGCGTCGATACTTGGGAGTGGATAAGGATCTTTCGGGCAGGCTTTGTTGAGATTAGTGTAGTCAGTGCACATCTGCCACTTTCCATTCGATTTTTTCACCAAGACAACGTTAGTTAGCCATAGTGGGTACGTGACTTCTCTTATGAATCCTGCCTCCAGTAGGGCTTGTACCTGCTCTTCCACAGCTTGGGATTGTTCTGCCGTCTTCTGGTCTGCTTTTATTGTAGCTATTTTTTCTGCAATTGGGAACTTCATGCATAGATGTGGAGTCGAGACTACTGCGCCGAGCTGATTCAATGTTGTCCGACCTATTAAGGCATTGTAGGTTGAGCTTACGTCGACCACATTGTAGTCTATTTTGAGTGTTCTTGACTGGTTTCCTTTTCCAAAGGTTGTGTGTAGTGAGACGTATCCAAGTGGTTGAACTGGGGTGTCTCCCAGTCCGAATAGGCTGTTCGGATATGCTCGGAGTTCTTTTTCTTCTAGGCCAACTTTGTCGAAGTCAGTTTTGAATAATATGTCGGTGGAGCTTCCTTGGTCTATTAGTGTGCGGTGGAGATTTGCGTTCGCCAATACGATAGTGATGACCATAGGATCATCGTGTCCTGGGATGATGCCGAATGCGTCCTCTTTGGTAAAAGTAATTATGGGGATGTCAGGTGTTTCCTCTCTTCCCTCAACATGATATACTTCTTTAAGATATCTTTTGCGAGATGATTTAGAGATCCTGCCTCCCGCAAATCCTCCGGATATCATATGGACGTGACTCTTGTTCTGTCTGCTTGGCTCGCCAAATACCGACCTAATTTTCCTTCTCTTACCAGTTTTTCTATGATATTTTTTTAAGTCGAAACATTCGTTGGTGGAATGTCCATAGATTCGATGATATTCACAATATTCTTCCCGGCCTTCTCCTTTTTTACTTTTGAGTGGTCGAGCTGGAGGTATCTTTTCAGTATGGCATACTTCTTTGTAGACATCCACAAGGGATACCCAAATAGGGGTATAATTGTGGTATTTTTTATCTTTTCCCCATGTCGATCTTCTTTTTTCTTGGATTCTTTGTCCTTATCTCGGGAGGAGTAGGAGAATCTGGATTTTGAGGTCTCTCCTAGTCGAGCATTTTCCTCCATGTTGATATACTTCTCTACTCATTCTTGTACCTCCTTTAGAGATGTGAGATGCTTTTTCGATATGGATTGGCTAAAAGGCCCTTCTCGTAGGCCATTGATGAGGCCCATGATGGCTGCTTCTGTGGGCAGACTTTGTATGTCTAGACATGCGTTGTTGAATCTTTCCATGTAGCTGCGGAGACTTTCTCGATCTCCTTGTTTGATTCCTAATATACTTGGGGCGTGCTTGGTTTTGTCTTTCTGGATAGAGAATCTGGCTAGAAACTTCTTGGTTAGGTCGTCGAAGCTTGAGATGGACCTGGGGGGTAGATTGTCGAACCACTTAATCGCGTTTTTGTTAAGGTAGTCGGGAAGGCTTTGCAGCGGACTACGTCTGAGGCGTCAGTGAGGTACATTCGACTTCTGAAATTACTGAGGTGATGGCTGGGATTTGCCGTGCCATCATATAAGGCCATATCCGGGAGTTTAAAGTCTTTTGGGATTTTGGTCTTCATGATCTCCTTGGTAAATGGATCTTGGTCCTTGCAGGAGCTGTCCTCGTGGGTGGATCGAGTCGCTTTGCCTTTGAGATCGGCTTCGAGTTTTAGGAGTTTCTCCTCCAATTCCCGGTGTCGCCTTATCTCCCTTTGTAGGTCCTTCCCAGCTTCTCGCTGATGTTGGGCTTCTTTCTCAAGTTATTTTAAACGATCTTGAAGCGTCTCAAGGGCTCCCGGGTTTGGTGAATTTTTGTCTCCGTTAGGTTGTGGGGTATCTTTTGGTGTAGTGTCCACGTTTTTGTGCAGCATTCTATCTTCTAGTCCTGAATCGTGGTCGTTGTCATGGTTGTCTGCCATGATGATGGGATGACTTCCAGGTTCCCTGGCAATGGCACCAATGTTCTGAGGGTTACCTGAAACTATAGGTCGATCTCAGACGAGATCTTCTGTGCTGGTCAGAGCTGACGTGTCTGACTTGTTGGAGCTGTCGTGTCTGACCTGTTGGACTTGGTGGAGGTGCTGAACCTTCGTCACCGGAGGGTGGTGGTACCTGCAAGGGACTCCGATGCTTAAGTTAGCAAGGGTATTAAGCAGGTTTTTAGTAGAATTAGAGTATGAGTTATACCTGGGTGCTCTAGTGTATTTATAATGGTGTAGATCGACCTTCTTAGATAAGATAAGTTAGTTATCTTTATCTTATCTTATCTTATCTTTGAATGAGGTCATCTTATCTTCAAGGGAACCGCCCTTATCTCTATAGGCTTTCGGCTGCCTTTGAATTTGGGTCGTGTTCCTCTATGTGGGCCTTTCTTAGGCTTTTCTGGTGATTTGGCCGAACTCTTTGAGGAGAGGTTGGATTGTCCTGACCTGAAGAGGTCGGTCGTCTTATCAGTAGAATATCCCGGATCGGACAGCTCGACCCAGGGTATGAACATCTATCCATTGAAAGTGAATGAAAAAACTTTCAGCCTCCATCACTGTTATTTGTACCTCTAATTTCCACGGAAGAACTAACCCACCAGCCATGCCAATTGGATCAACACAGTATTATTTTTTGTTTCACATAAGAACAATACTTCAGGGGATTGGGATCTTCGAATGCCTTGATAGTGGGGTGCCAATTTTGGGCTGACATTGGCTGACACCTTCCCTCAATTCAGCAACATCCATATCTTCCTTCTCCCTACTCTGCCACCACTCTTCTTCCTCTAACTCGCTGTTTCTTCTCTTCACTCTTGCCACTTGTATCTCTTCTAGCTTCAGTTTCCTTGCCAACTGCTTCAGTTTTGGCTTTTTATTGCTATATCGGTTGGCTTTATATATGCTTTTGCCTTGGCTTTCCTGAAATACAACCGTTATCTGCCCTTTGTTGACATTTACATTGCCCTCACTTTCCAAACAAAATAACAACGTCGAGTTCCTCTAATTCTTCCCTTGTTACTTATTGATTGGATTTCTCTTTTTCTCCCATTGATAAACTTGCAAAGCTCTTTAATAAACTGACAGGAGTTGGTTTCTTATATCCGTCTTTATTCTTTTAGTTAGTCTTGAATTTGTTAGTATTAAATTTCTCCTTCAAGTCTTCCACCCTTCTCCCTATGTGTTTTGCCTTCAACCATTCTCCCCTAATGCTCCTCTATTGGTCTCCGTTCTATTTCATTATTTGCTGCAATGGTACAATTTTAACTCCATGGCCTATTTGACCACCCAAGATAGCAAAAATTCTCAATTTACTCATATTTCAGTTGGACTTCCATGATTTTCTTACTAGGACCAGCAATCTTCATTATTTGTTAGAGCTTTTTAGTGACGTTGAGATTGATCCTCACCTTAACAATTCTTGTTTCTGTTCCCCTCATAGAAAAAATAGCAAGATCAAATACCTCACCATAGATTTTTCTATTTTCCTTCGTAGCTCCTTTGTTTTACAATACTCCGAATTCCCCAGAGTTGGATCTAGATTGAAACAATCGAGAAATCCATCTTTGGTACCTCTCCAGCTTCTGTCCATCTTCGAATGTTCAATATAAAGTTCTTAAACAGCCAGGACATGTCCTTTTCGATCTTGCTCAGGTCTTGTTCATGATCAAAGAAAAATTAGAATGTGTTGTCACTATGATCAATAACCCTCAATCGATCCGGTTGTTGTAACACCCTACCATACAGAGTCTTATGCTTAAGTCATAATTCAGAGATGGCAAGGTATTGACCTCTAAAATAAAAATTTAGTACGTATAGTAGTATGAATAATTGATTATAACTAGGAGCCTTTGTAGAAAAAGGGGTAAACAAAAATCGCAACTCAAAAGCGCAACACTCCGATCGAAAACGTAACGAACAAGAATAACCAACGCGAGATTATATATATACAAAGGAGTGTCAAAAACAGGAATATCAAGACTCAAGATCCGGCTGCGAAGATAACCGGTCCGAGCATAACAATATATACATATGATAAAATAAGGAAAACCCCAAAGGAAACCCAAAGGGACACAAATACATAAAACCTATTCTCCAAAATCTCCCATAAGAGGAGTCATCACAGTTTGTATTATTTAATGGAGATAAAAGTAACTAAGCAAAACATATGAACCAAAACATAGCCCCGAGAACAAAGGATCTTCGCAAATCTAGAAGTATCCAGCATGCCTCAGCGGAAAACCTCACGTCCTGCATCTGAAAACCACAAAATCCGCATGGGTGAGAACCAGAGGTTCCCAGCATGGTAACAGCTTCCACATATATAATACATAATAAT